>NC_143583.1:65656712-65983256 GCF_048544385.1 Mastigoproctus giganteus | reverse complement strand
GACCGGTTCCGTGTGCTCTCAACTGTTTAATAGCCAAGTCAGAGCGCGACCCACGATGATCTCCAGATGAAGATGCATTTTGCGGCTGACACGTAATCCTTAAATGGTCAGCTCATTGACTGCAAAGCGATGCGTCGCCTAATCTAAAAGATAAAAACACGTGACTGGATCACCGAAGGACACTTTTTTTGTAATCTAATGATTGATGAGTCACTTCACTAGACACAAAAATGGGGATGTGATGTTTCTATGGTGATAGTTTGCTACCGAATTGCCTTACATCCATTGACTAAAGTATGATTCTGTGTGGAAAATTTCCATATGGGAAATAAAGTTAAGAAACTGGCTTTGAATGTTGTTTTAGATACTTCAAGTACGTAAGAAGACTATGACATTGGTATTATCAAATTTAGACATTTAAGTTATAACCATAAATACTTTAGAATCCACCCAGACTCTAATCCACTTGAAGATCTCGTGCAGTTAAGAGTGATTGCCATTTGACTCAAGAATGAAAATGTATACCACTCAAACAAGAGTGGTATACATTTTCTGGAATTTTAATAATTTTGAAATAACTTTGTGTTGACCTCTAATAGATTATCGCGGGGACCGGTCACGGTATTAAAAAATAAAAATAAAATAATAATAAAAAAAGTTTCTCCCATAAAGAT
The DNA here is from genome assembly GCF_048544385.1 of Mastigoproctus giganteus. Lineage (NCBI taxonomy): Eukaryota > Metazoa > Arthropoda > Arachnida > Uropygi > Thelyphonidae > Mastigoproctus > Mastigoproctus giganteus. Next base: position 65,982,582 of record NC_143583.1, on the reverse strand, counting down.
GGATTCGAACCGAGACTTCAACTATACGAGTTCAAGTGAGTTTTCAGTAGCATGCAGGAATATATAAAATATGGCATCCACGAAAAAAAAACTCTGAAAATTAGTGCGTGTAAAAGCTTCAAGTTAAAAACAATAAAATAAAAAAAAATAAAAAAAAAAGAGAGAGAAAGAAAGACACCGTATTAGTGAAATATTTAAACTCATCGTCAAAAGTCCTGTTTAAGTACATTAATTGATAAGATTTGTTTCAATTAACAACAATTCATTCGGAAAACTGGATCAGTATATTTTTTGATAGTTTTAATAAGGCAGGCCATGTCATCACTTACTTACACGAACTGAGGGGTCACGCCTGGAGAAAATTCTAGGGCAGTTGTCACGGAATTGTAACGGGTAAACCACGAACTTGCCATTATAGTTTCGCAGCCGTAAATTAAAACCATTCTGGATAAGAAATGAAATTCGTCGTGATAATAGCGCACAGAACGTGAGATTGAACACCAATAAACGGCGAGTACTAGACTAGTTATACACGTGAAGAGTAGCGGTATTTCTAAAAGTGGTAGTTAACCCCCTTGCCTAAAGGTGAATCCGTCCCTACAATCGACTATCGTTCAAAACGGTATACTTCTACCAGGCTTTCGACACCGCTGTCATTGAAAATAGGTGTGAAAAGCTGTGAGTGGAATGCCGAAATTAAAGGTTACAGAGTTCCTGACCCTTACGATTACCAGCTTCCTCTAATTAACATACCCGACGATCAAGCGCAATTTAACATGACATCACTAGGAGGTAAAAGCCATATTAACACCACTTTCACTATGAGGTGCTGATGTTTATAACCATGGTGGCTGTCTGGTGTTGTAGGTTATTATTACTGTATTTAGTTAGCTAGAAACCACGAACTGTATTCAAATAACAAAAGGCTACTCACCTTACTGACACGCATGAAAGGTTGTTTTTTCACTTCATAATTATAACATTTAGAACGATAAAGTTTTGTGAAATGTTTAGTTAAAACGCGCTGTTTTTAAACTTTGCATCTGCTATGAGTATTATTATTCTCGATGCAGTCCTTCTTTGGTTGCTATTTTGAGCTCATAATGAATGGCGAGATATTCTAAAATATACTTTTATCTCCATGATACTTAAATTATACAGCACTTAACTTGTCCTGTTCTAACAACAAACATCCGACGTTATCAAACTGTGGCGACTCTCACAAATGAAAATTACTGTTATTTGGACATCGTTCAGCATTTCTACACAACTCAAAGCAACAAAGTATTGTAATAAAAGCTAAAATAAAAATGCGCAAAAATGTCTTTAAAAAAGTCTAATGTCAATTTAAGTGTTGAAGAGTTAATAGGAGAATATTATTTTATACTGGGATTTAGAAAACCGATTTACGCTGAGCAGCTAAAAATAAATAAATAAATAATGATAATAATAATAAGATTACATATCAACTATGACATATAGCATTAAATTTAATTTAATTTAAAGAAGAAAATAAAAATAAAATACTGTAATGGTGTCTCACTCTATTTTGCGGCTGACACATAATCCTTAACCCCCTTGAAATAGTGGCTAATTCTTAGCCACAGTTTCAAATGTCCGGATTTTCGTTTTATGGTTTTCAGGTTCCTTTTATTTTCACATAAACCATCTCTTGATAGTGTTTCACACAAACGGTCTACTCGACTAATTCTTTGTTTGTATATCGCAAAGAAGACTGCAGGTCGCGAATAGGTTCGCCTGAATTGGTGCCTGACAGATGCTATTGTAATTATAAAGTGTCCCACGGCTTTCAAGGGAGTCTACCACAGCCACTAATTCAATCGTTGGCAGTTTCGCTTTATGGTTTTCACATTCCCTTTTTTGTTTTTTTCACAGCAAGAGTCTATTTGTGGCTAATTCTTCCTTTGTATACCGCAAACAAGACGGTTTGGTCGCAGCCTATAAAAAATACAGTTTAGAGCCTTTTTATTATATATGCATTTGTACTGTAATAATTATCAGTAACGTTGTTTTTGTGAAATTACTATTAGTATTTAGATGTTAAATAATAAATATTTCCTTTTGTTTTCTATTTTGTTTATATTTATATTTATTCATAATATGGATAAATATAAATATACAGATTTGTTTGTAACATATACATATGTTATAAATATTCAATAATAATAAAAAAATGTATACAACATGTAACCCCGAAGTTTACATCCCGCCTCCCCACCCCGGTGCATGCAAACGCTCTAGATTCAACACTGTGAACGAAGCAACTCGTCAAAGCAGTTTTCTTTGCATTTATTTGCATTTTTTCTGTCTGTGATTGATTGATTCAACGTTAATTATCAACAACAAAACGTTTTGAGACGTTGAATGTCGTTAATTGGGAAAATAAATTAATGGTTTTCAATCAACATCATTTTGCAAGGAGATGCTGTTCACTAAATACACGAAGCAAATGGAACAGTACTTATTTTATAAATTTATCCACTTCGTAATGATTGATTAGAATAATAAACATTAAAGGCACAAATTATAATGCATTGGTTGAAAATTTCCGTGATTTATTGGTCTAAATATTAACAGTGAGTTTTGTAATATTTGAAGTACAGAGTATATATAATTACACTTAACAGAATAATTAACAAGAGAGAGAGAGAGAGAGAGAGAGAGAGAGAGAGATTTTGATTAGTAATAGATTAGAGAGCACTAAGATATTACGTAAGTTGTGAAATAAAGAGAAAGCTTAAATATTTTACACGAGAATTCTTATTGTGTGATTCTTTAAAGGCGAAAAATAACATGCATCCCATGGGCACTGTTACAATGAAACCTACCTTAACGGACACCTCTTGTTGTGGACGCTCAGGGTTGGGTCCCGGCCAGAACTATTAGAAATTACATGTTATTCGACCTCTCCAAAACGAACACTGTCTAATACGGACGCTGACACTATATCCCTGTGGTGTTTTCACCTTCCTAGAAGGGACGCTTTCAAGGGTAATTAACACACATACGCATTTTCGTTGGTCATTGGGCATTACAGTGAAGGACATTGCGGTCTTACTAATTAGACGTGATGCTATAGATTACTTTCGGAGCAGGTGACACAATATGTCGTTAATTAATGTATTCAACACTGCGCTGTCCGATGCAGTACAGGATTCAGTTTGTGATACATATAAGGGGGGGGGGAAGCGTAGGAGCAGAGCTATAGAAATCCTTTTCAGGTGATATAGGATATCGTCCAGTTTTTATTCACCAGCCGGAAAATTGTTCCCTGCAGTAGATGACAGCATAATCGCACAACTCAAATCATGGCGGAATTTACCAACCCCAAGGAGTCGCACTTTGGTTTAACGAGCTACACTCTGCCACCGCTCATATGCGTAAATTTGGAACACGATTTAAAAAGAAGCCACCGAGTAGACACACAGTTATGCAATGGTACGGGAAATTCATAAAGGACGCCTGTTGCACAGTTTGCACGAATTCTGTCCTTTGTGAACAACCGTTAGTGAAGGGGCAGTGGAGCGGGTTCGCGGAACTTTGATGCAAAGCACAGGGAAATCCATATGGCGTGCCGGTTGTAAGATTAATATGTCAAGCTGAACAGTGTTTGATATTTTAATTTGCTGTCCGAGGATGAAACCATACAAGTTACAGCTCGTACAGAAGCAGTTGATCGGCGACAAAACTAGATTTCGGCATGATTAGTTTTGCGATTATATTGCTATCTACTGAGGCACGCATATTTCGTGAATGGTGTGAATAAAAACTTGAAGATATCTTCTGTCATTTGGAAGTGGTTTCAAATTTGTGTTATCTACCTTATTCAGCAACAGCGCTTTAGTTTTGTAAAGGAGGTTGGCAGATACCCTGTACATTCGATAAAAATCTATGTGACGCTAGAAATCAATTTCATTATTTCTTTAACGACAACAGTGACGAGCTTTTTGACTGAGGGATGATGACATTTTCTTGTAACTTCACTTACCACATTCACTCAGCAGTGAGAAATGGTGGTCGTTTAAGAAGTTGAATGCGAAGTCTGTTTGTGCATGCAGATTTTCCTTTTTGGAACACTGGTCAAAAGTTGCTTAGGCATTACATCCAATTAACTAAAATTAACTAAAAGTTAATTTTTGTTTACTAATGTTGTATTATTTATTAAAAGTTAATTAAATGAAACACACATGTACAATTATAGCCAATAAAAACACTCTGAGTAAGCAACCAATTACAGTGGCTCTCATTGTCTCGAGTTATTGTGGCTACACGATCCTCTACAAAGCACTAGATTAAAGTGGACTCTTTCTTCTGACCCAAAGGTGTTCGCTTTAAAGAGGTTTCACTAAACATTAAAAATATAAAATTTAGACTTGCTTCACACAGCGAAAACCTTTTAGGCGGAAACATTTAAGAGGTTTCTGTATATGTTAAAAAAAAAGAAAAGAATTAACATTAATTGGAAATTTTGTATATGGTATGTTTAAAACATTTTGGTTAAAAGTAAATTAATGTTTATTAGCTTATTTTCAATTAAAAGCGTAGAATTTTAGTAGTGTAAAAGAGCTCAAAAGTTGTTTATTAAAAGTATCGAAGTCTACCTCCTTCAATCAATTTTTATTCAATCACTTCAGAAAAGGTTGGTGAGAGATTATTATCAACTGACAGATTAATATTAATGTCCTTAAGTGCAACTGAACTGAAAATGCCACACCAATGTAAACAGAAAGTTAATGATTTGCAGAAATAGAACATTTTTATCATTCCCCTTAATCTTCTTTACTCAGAAATGCGTTCCATCTTCTGAAGGAAAAAACTCATCAAGGAAACAATTTTCCCTTTATGCAATAAACAATTTCTTCGGGTGTACTGTAAGTACAGGGTGTTGGTTTTAACACCAAGGGAGACTCTCAAAAACACATTTATTAAAGCAGAAGTGTTAACAGTTTTCCCTTCATGACCTCTTTTTCTTATCTTCTTCACCATCTACTAACTTAGATTGGAGAACTTCATCGGCATGAAACACTGAACCTCCCTCCCCACTGATCGAAAGGAAACTAATAGTTTCGTAGAGAAAGAAAGAAAGAGTATTCAGCACCCCACTGATTCTAAAGGTGGGGTGGTGGACGAGAGAGAGAGAGAGAGATTTAAGAAACACCAGTAGCTGGCACGTGTGCACGTGAATATTCCCGCCCATCAAGAAGCAGTTGTTAGGTTTCAACGAGAAAATTAACGATTTTCTTGTTGAAAGCATCACTGCATACCAAGAAATGAATTTAATGGAATTTTTTTTTCTGTCTTCACCAGGGAGGTTCTCCTTGATGTTTAGTGACAAGAAGCACTAATCAGAATCCAATTTATGAACGCTAGTGGCCACCCCTCTTTCAAATTTAAAAATCATCGCGGTTTGGAACTTGGACAATTGCCAGTTCAAATTCTGTCTAAGTTAATCTGCATTATCATCATCATTCTAAAGAGTAATATCTTGAGAACAGTTCCGGTACAAAAGATTCTGCAAAGGAAGAGACTAACACCAAAGTTACGATCGAGTTACCGGGAGGCGGGATGATATCAATAGCATACTTCGAAGGAACTATGGCAAGGAAAAGATGAAGAGTGTTTAATGGATATTATATTACTGGTATTCTAATTAGTAAACCAATAGTTGTCTATGTTAAGGTTTAAAATCATCGAAGAGGCATAGAAAAGAAAACCTCTTAAATAACTAAAAGTTCTCGATCAATTCGTATCTTACTGTTGACTTTCACGCTTTTCTTCCAGATAGGCGTTTTCGTATTAATTTTTATAACTATTTTAAATTAAAATCGAATTGCAATTTAATTATAAACTCCCGATTACCGGGTTGGTTGGGAAATAAATTTCCCGGATAATTGAAAACTCAGATCATTTGTAAAATTAAATACAAACTGTTAAATGCGACAAAAATATAAATTTATTTACATATATATTCATATTTATAAAGTTGTACTATAGCGTAAAAAAATTCGGCTTGAAATTATAATAGGAATATCATTTTTATGAAAATTTGAAAAATTAAGGAAAAACCAAGTTCTTGCCTTAGCTTGCCTTCTTCCGAATGGCACTACTTAAATTTCGAAGCATTATCTTCGAATGAATCTTTTTTATTCAATGTGCCTTCAATTAATTATAACCCGTCCCCCTTTTGGAGGCCTCTTCCGAGGTATTGCCTTGTGTGTATGTGTGGCAATAAAGGATTTATATTTACTAAGAAAGAAACATTGTTTTTCCCATGTTTGCCACTTCAGGCACGTACGAGTGATGTGTGGTTTAAACTCCCCAACACGCTGCCTCTCGTGTACCATCCTCATAACTCTTTATCATTTTCACCTGCTTCCAACGATCTGTAGCCTTGCCAGTGCATGATAATTATAATCTTTACCAGAGATGTAGGCCATCCAAAATTCTTGGAGACTGGAATTTTTATATTTCACGATAGTTTCGAAACACATTCTGCTCTACAGACGTTATCTTTGGAATTTAATGGTAAATCATTACTGAGCGAGATTGACTGAGGAGATTGACTGTAAGCCAATAACAGCTTCACGTTTTTTTTTTTCTGTAATAACAGTATCTTTAATATTTAATAAAATTTTAATCATACCGATTTGATTATGAAGATGGATTTTTAGCAATTGTAATGTGTAGGCGCCTGAGGAAAACTCTCCATTCCACTATAATTTAACTGGACGGTTCTTTGTCAGTCAAACTTCCTGATATGTCACTCTCGTTGGTTTCAACTAATCCTAACTGACAGTTAGTGGCATTCAAACTCTGTGATCTCTAATTGGCGACTGTTGTTTGGTTTCGGATCATATCCGTAAACCCGCGTTTCACATCCAGTTATGATAAGTTTCAAAAATGTCGTCTTTAGTGGTATGTTCAAACCGAACGTGTTCACGTCGTTTTCTGTTAACAGCCTCAGCACGAACTTTGCAGGGAACATGCTCCATATCCAAAGTCTTCAAATGGGATGATATGATCCGACAGGGATGAAAGTTCCTTCTGCGATTTCGCGAACAGTTAATCTTTAGGTCATTTTGTACCAAAGTCGAACGTGAGACACGATTTAATTATTTTTTTTTTAAATTGAGAGCCTTTTAGATCTCAGATCACTTTCGACAGACTTCTTACCATCTTTGAAATGACAGTACCAATCGGAAACTCGTGTATGATGAATTGCAGTGTTCCCACATGCTGTTTTAAGACCACTTTCTGTTTTTCTGATTTTAAAACAAAATTTCACATTCACGTTTTGGTGCACTCTGACATTTTGAAATACTACGATCTTTGTTATCAGCTGACAATAACAAATCTCCTTCCCAGTGAACAGCTTATTGTGTGGAGGCAATGATGAGGCGTATCTAACATGCTGTTTTGTCGCAGTGCTCTCTGTTGTCTCAATCTTGAACAACCAGCATAATTCAGACACTTTTTGAATAGATCTCGTATAAAGAAAATATATGAAACGTATGGTAACCAAAGTAATCCCATCTTTTATATAGTAAACAAGGCTTATTATCTTAAGTTATCATTTTTATTTATATCATTATTCACGAGAATGCGAAGCATGTGAATTATAAAACCGCGAGCCGAATATTTATAAATAATTTCCGATGTTCTTTTCTTTCTTTTTTCGCTACAAGAAATTTCTTTTTAACATTTATATTAAAAATTTACGTCTATAAAATTGTCTTAAAACCGACCCTAAAAATATAAGTTCTGTTTCAAGATTACATTTTAACGTTGTATAGACCATGACTTTGACTTTAAATACAGCAGAAAGTAGTCTCTGTACACGCTTTCCAACTCGCCGTATTCTTTAAGTCTCGGATCGGAGCTATGAGAAAACCATCAATGTCACATTAATCTCCCAAAACACGAAAATTTTGGTAGAAGCCTTTGTATTATTGAGAAACAAGGGCCTATATCTTAAAATTGTAAGAATATTGGAAAAATGGGTTATTGAGAATGGTAATTTGCAGTTGAATATTGGAAAAAACGCTTTATTGAGGATGGTAATTTGCAGACTACCATCTACACTCCATCTGTCTAACACCACCATACCACAAAAAATAGTCCCAAACAGATCTTTTTCGAAATTTTTGGCATGGCCATTTATCATTCACTTGAGTACAATCTTCTAAATTAAGCCCCAAAATTCATCGTGCGCTGTCTTGCCCATGTGACATCCCAGCATCAGTCTGTATTCAAATTAGCTTGGCTCCTTTCTGCGCAGCGTGCCGCTAGTGTCTCCATACTTTTGATAACGCAGTGTTGGCGTTCATCTCAACGCCGGACAAAGACAGATATTAAGTCGTTTAGCATGCTTGTCATTTGCTAACGGAGTTACCATGGTGATTTGTATCCGTTCGTGCGCTTTCGACGACAACACCGGAACAGCCTGCAGCAATCACGTGAACACCCACATCCTGTTTACGCAAAGCACTCTGGGCTGATGAATGAAAATTCAAAGCAATAAAGTCCTTTTCCTCCAACTTTTTTAATGAAAAATAAATTTAATTCTTTTTAGACAAGTCCCTTCCCCTCCCCGATGTCTGTGCGGGTTATCGGGCGCATGTAAGAGGGAATTAGAGCGCAAGAATTAGTTTGTCTGGCAGTGGCAAGAATATCTTCCGTGTCATCTTTACCCTACAGTGAGCTAAATCCTTCTGACATAGCTCGCTGCCTCGTCGCCCACAGATCAGAGTGAGCTAATTCTCTACGAGCAAGGCCAGAATTTTTAACCATCCAGTAATAAATTATCCGGTGATCCAATAAGCCGTTCCATTTGTCAACTTTATTACTGGATGTAATTTTTCAAAGTCCACCCGAAGAGAATCGATGAATAAGAAAAAATTTGAATGGAGAGTGACTACATCAAATAAATATTTAATAAAATATTATCCAAAGATATTGCTTGGTCAAACATAAAAAGATTTTTTTGACCAAGTCCTCTTCAATTTATTTAAATAATCAATTAGCCGAAAATTCTCCAAATTTAACGTATAGTGATTTATTACTTTGGATAATTTAATGTACTAACGGTAGAGGGCAGCACGATACAGTTAGCGGTTTCCATAGCAATGGTACTCTACTGACTAACTGTTACTGAGTGCATCGGCTGGCATAAATATTTAGAGAAACTATTAATGTATATGTTAATTAAAACGTGAACATTTTATATTCTATACTACTGGAAGTATACGTCTTCTGAAGTATTCAATTTCTAATAAATGTTTGCCATGTTCAAAAGCGTTCACCAAGAAAATTTATTAGAATGATTTACAAAGCGGTAAATCAAAGATGCAATGAATATTGAATGTTATGCCAGGTATCTCAACTTCTTTGAAACATCCGGTTGGTGTTTATAATTAAAGTACTTCACTTTAGGTGTCTGTAGGTGAGTGACAAACCACGAATCATCTGGGGATGAAATTTGGATCAGCGTCCAGACCATGCTGAAATAAAGCGCACAAAGAAGTTCTAAAAAGTGACACCAGGATGCGCTTGGCGCTACATGCAGTCAGTATTCAAACCAAATTTCATGGCGTGGTCTAGTGACGCCCATGTCTCAGATGAGATAAAAGCAGATGAAGAGAAATGGAGAACTAGCACAGAATATAGCACACTCAGCTGATACAGTATAGCAATTTGATCAATACTTTTTCGAACTTCTTAAATTATATTTATAAATTATTTTTTCTCCCTTTTGTTTCCTGATGGAATCAAATTTCCTTCAACTTGGCTCACCGATTTGGATGTTGTGCGGGTTGAAAAACCCAGAAATACTCACGAGGAAAAACTTTACAGTCTGCTCCTGAGATCGGTTAACTACAGCCTCGAATGATCAGCACTTTAGCGATTCCTCCAGGTCGTTGACGGAAATCTAACCAGAACTCGCCACCGAGTGAAGGCCACCCTCATTTAACAAATATCTACTACTGCGTCCAATATTTTATACGCATTATTGTTTTATCATCCGCGTATTGTATTACGTTTGAACCATCTCTTTGGAGGGACTTTTAAGGCTCGAATATTTACTCAAACTAGAATTTTATGCATGGATTCAGCTAATTTTCTTTATAATGAGAAGGTCAGTAATCATTTTATAGCGTAAAACATTAAAATTCTAACAGAAAATTATATTTAGTTTTGAACACAAGTTTCCTTTGGTTTTCGGAAAGACGCTCTTCCCGCGAAATACTTCTAAAAATTTGCCTTACCTTATTTCGTGGAAATAAGGAAAGGCTGACAACCCGTATTTGGGTGAAATTCCATAGCTACAAGACCAGTTTTCTTGTAGTAAATATCAGAAAAATGAGCACACCAAGTTAAAAATATCCTAGCGATATAAAACCAAAGCTCACGGTTACAATATACTTATTTTAATTTGATTGCTATCCGTCATTTATTATTATTATTACTATTACTATTATTATTATTATTATTATTATTATTGTTGTTGTTATGTTATTTCTTCTTGATGGAGAGGGTGAGTGCCGCCCCGTGATAGTTACTGGTATCAAGTGCACAGAGTGGTTAAGTTTGGTGTTAGTGTTGGTCGAGGAACTCTCTGACTATCCTACAGGTGTTCAGGATTACGACTTTCTGGAGTTCCTTGTAGGTGTTCGCTGGGAGGCCTATTGCTACTAGGCTGTTATGTAGGGTTTTGACACCATAAAGGTGGTCGATGATAATCTGGATGGTCGCTATTTCTTGCATATGCCGCATCTCTTTAATCTACTGTCTTAGGTCTATACTTCCTGATATTTTCCTCCTGGATTTTCTAAAGGTTGCTAGTATTGGGAACCGCTATGTCAATCAGATAGGTAGCCTTTTCCTTCTTGTCCACTAGGGTTACGTTTGGTCTGTTGTGCGGGATTGTCTTATCCGTTATTATGGCGCAGTCCCAGTATAGCTTGTAAGTTGGGGTTTCTAGTACTGCCTGGATTTCGTACTATTAATAAGTTACACTTTATTTGATCAACTGCTATTTCCTCGCTAGCTTCTGATGTATTATCTTGGCTATCTGGTTGTGTCAACGGTATACCCAGTCTGGGTGATCACCTTGCATCCCGCAGTGATATGTTGGATCGTTTCTGAGGCCATATGGCATCGTCGATATGTGTCAGCTGACACTCCGGGCTCCTTGGCGATGTATTTTCGCTAATTCCTGATGTTGATTAACTGGCCTTGGATGGCGAGCATGAATCCTCCAGTCTCGAGGAATAGCGTGTCGCTCGTGAGCTATGCATCAGAAGCCATGGAGTGTCTTCTTTGCCCATCTTTCTAGATTCGGTTGTTCCGTCTGAGAGGGAGGGGGACTCCTCGCTTAGGTATGCCGCTTGTATATTCACCTTATTGCCTGGTAGAGTGCTGCTGTGTTTTTCTGGAAGTAATCCTTCAGGTTAGCTATTCTCATTCTTCTGTTGTTCGATGAGGCTTATCACGCCCTTTCCTCCCTCTTTCCGAGCTATTATCAGTCTCTCCACTGATGACTTAGGGTAGTGTTGTCGGCTCTTGGTCGTCATTGTCCTTGTCTTTCTCATGATGTCCTCAATGTCCTCCAGGATGATTTTTCTCATCCTGGACAGCATAGGTGTTTATGGCTTTAACTGTGTTCCCTGCATTGAGTTTTGCTCTCATCCTGGACAGCATAGGTGTTTATGGCTTTAACTGTGTTCCCTGCATTGAGTTTTGCTCTGAGCAGGCTTCTGAGTGTGTGATGGTATTATTACTATTATCTCTTTCGTATACTTATGGTTTTTTTTTGCAAATTATTATTATTATAATCTAAACATGGTTTCAGCATTTGTTTCATCCCTGATTACATATATGTATTGAAATAAATGCTTGTTGCTCTGCACAATTAAAACGAATGCATCCGTATGTTTGTGAATTAATGTAGACAAAGGGAATTTACCTTATCCAAAACGCATCTAATTATTAATCCAACAGAGATTAGTTTAACGATGATATATTACGTAATATTTAAAAGATGCGCGAAGCTGTCGAACAGATCGATAGCATTTACTCTTATCTCATTTGTTAAACCATTCGTTCGCAATTAGACATTGCTGGAATGCTCGTCATTTATTCAAATAGAAGCTCATTTATTGATTTCTCTAAATCGATTTGCTCGAGCAGAAAGGGTGGAGGGGAAAAAAAGGACACCGAAAAGGGGAGATGTAGAAGCAAAATGCGAATTACGACTGCTGATTTGCTCTTTGATAGCGTTCCGCAGTACTCAACTAATTTAATCTCTTCGTTTGCACGTCGTATGCAGAAAGGTCACGGGGCAGTCTTAACTCTAAATGCAAAACTCCTCGACATACGTTAATTGCGCCATCTGGCGGTGTATATTGGAATTATATATCGATTAGTTGATATCAACAGTCGACAGTGTTTTGGTAGGGAAAAGGTAATAAGTGGAGTGCTAGAGATGGCTAGACAGGTAGATTAGCTATCTCGAAGTGTAAGCAACAAAATAATTGCTCAAAGATCTAGCGAAAACGAATATGTTGTGCTTTTGACAAGGCAATGTTTCATTTGTTTCGTTTTACGAAAATAAATAGAAAAGAAAAAAGATAATTTCACCTCTTTCCAGATATTTAGTTTTTTTCATTTTTTTATTAGACGGCTATCATTTTATTTAATGTATTATCTTTAAATTTCCATTTCAATTTGTGACAGTTATTGCCAATTAAAAAGACACATCGTCTCATTGGCTTTTTAAATGAGTTTTCTCTTCTTAAATTTTCTTCTGTCTACTGTATTTTTTTATTTTTGAAAACTATAAACCTGCACAGCGAACACTGTTTTACTGGTTTTGGTGTTTTATTTATTTTTCTTTCTTTTTAAAATTTGAAAAAAAAATAGTTACATTTCCTGTCTAGAAACAAGATTATTCATTGTATTTCATTCCCGATCACTGAAAATGTCTTTTATGGTTTATTTTGTTTTTTTGTTAGTATATGACGTTAAACGAATGACATATCTTTATTTCGAAGTCCTTCCCAAAGACAGGGAAGCATTTGTATAGATCTAAGATGAAGAATGATTAATTAAGAGAGTTCGATAATTGAAATAATCGTAGTAGTTACTAACTACTAACCATTTGAATTATCATTCGAATGATATAATTGATTGGATTTTGTTTCATCGATTGGAATCGATGAAACAAAAATAATCAAATGAAATAATTCGTTCTATCTTTCGAATGAAGTTATCGAGTGAGACTTTCCATATTCGAATGATGTGAGTATAATCGAGATAATCGATAGTGACTTTTCGATTATGACCATCGCTATCTTTAGAGCACGTTTCTGAAAAAAGCTTGGATCCGCGTCTCCTCTGGAAGAAAAGTTATGAGATTTTTCTCATCGTGGCCGAATTAGTCAGTTTCGGTCAACGGACATGCGTTTTCACCCTGAAAACCAATCGTAGAACACATGACGTTTACAGAAAATGCGCTGACACCCATTACTCTTAGTTTCTTTGCCACAAAATGAAAAAACAACAACAACAATTTTGTCAGTTACCAGTAAAGGGTGATATTTCCATTCCTTGAGGCAACTGCTTTATGAACTGGCCAAGTCAGACTATTAGTGGCCGTTGTTAATTACCTTTCATCAGTTTTCTAATGTTCGAGGTGACACTTTTTTTTTTTATATTTAGTAGAAAGGTGGAGTCAAACATTTGACCTCAAATACAGGAAGAAGTTCTCGCATTACGTCCAGGTGGCTTCGGTGGTGATGTTGATGCTTTGGCCTATCACGGCATCACGGGAGAGTGGGAGGACAACACGTAATGGGGACAGTGAAAGAAGTGTAAACTTGACGTTCGGTCCCTTCTGTGGCACTAAATTTTCTTCGTTGCTGACTGCGTCGAAGTTCCGCACAGCCATCCCTGCCGAAATCTCTGATTTATGGCAACAAACTGTTCCAGTATTACGGAAGAGACCGTGTGGAGGGAAGAACGAGAGAACTTTTAAGGGGACGGTTCTCACGTAAATATTGGGCTATATTCCAACACAGCCTTCTTGTAATTCGTTCACTGCAAAAAATATTTTCCTCTCTCTATCGCTTTTACCAAAATGTACAACGTTGACTGCTAAGCTCCAGGACTGAATCAATTTAAAGGAAACCTGATTATAATGAAAAATGGCTTTTAATATTGTTCAAAGTAATCGCTTTGAGTTACACAGTTTTGAGATCGCTGGAAGAACTGCAGTTCTTCCATCCATTTTAATAAAATATAAAATAATTACTAAATAAAGAAAAATTTCTGCTCCTCACTCGACATACGTCTTGCCCACTCTCCCACATAATTCGTGTTATTGATTCGCCAACAGTTTTTCCTCTTGAGTATAATCTTCATTTAATAAACTTCATAAACAAACAAGAAAGTCGCCATTTTATTTCTGAAAGAACTCGATTGTACTTGATTTAAGAACCGAAAATCAGTTCTTAAAGAAAGAAAGAACTGATTTTCGGTTATTTTATTTACTTTTCTTTCTCTTTGTAAAGTAATTTAAAGCGATCTAACAATCCATGGCTAGTATTAAGACCTGCATTAGTTCTTTCACCAAATTCTTGCTTTACAGGCTGTATAAACTTTATTAAAATTTATATTAATTTCATTAATAATAAGTGTATAAAAACATCCAGATATTTTAGCTTTTTAAAATAATTCTTGACCAATAAACTTAGTAAGTTTCTATAGAAAATTTCCACCTGGAAAAAGTTTTTTTTTTTTTTTGTTTTTTTTTTTCTTACGTGTTAGACTCCTTTTTATGTATTTGAATAAAATACACAAAAATAATGTGGCATTTTTTATTATACAGTGCTGCTGTATAATAAAAATGTTGCTGTTTTAGCTGGACCCACCTAAAATCGTCTTTCTTTCTGTCTTTTTAAGTTTTATAGTTCTGTACAGTGACAAAAGACTAAAAACAAACCTGATACATTTTACTACGTATGTTATTTGGTATTGATGCTTATCTGAAGAAGTCAAAATATTAGAATTGCCTAACAAGGTTTTTTCTGCTCATTTCGGGATGTAAAAGGGACATCGTTTCCCAAAAAGTTTGCAACACGTGTGATGAATAATTGAAGGAACTGTGTCAGGGTAAGAAAAGGTGTCTGTCTTTTGACAGATTGCTATTTTTGTATATCTGAACCAGTAAACCACGAACTTATCTTTACTGTTCATCAACGGGGAATATTTATTCTTCTGTTCTAATTGCAAATTAGAACAGAAGTTCTGTTCACCTAAAGAAGTTGTTTAATGGATTTAGTGGTCTTCAGAACTTTACACCAATTTCTATTGGTCCGATTGTAACGGATGGGATGGCTGGAAAAATCTTCTGAAACATAAGAATTTAAGAAAAACTGTCCACTGTAATTCAAGAGGACGAATGGGTGAACATGACAAGGGCAAGTGAGGACTTCTTTTTAATTCTTCTCAAAAAATAGAAGTCAGTTTCGAAATCATTGGGGGAAACTTAGTTAAGTACGTTAAGTTCAGCTAACACAACAGTCGAATGAGGCATGGATATACTGACTTAGCTCCTAGAATTGTCTTTCTAGAATTGTCTTTCTTCGCACCAAGTACGTTACGTTGCACCTATATAGGTGCTAAATAAGTGCGCTATGTTGGCCCAGTAGGTGCATTTTCCAGAGCATGCGTACATGGAGTTTATTTCAGTAAGATTCGAATACATATCGAGTCACAAAATTCTTCTTTAGAAGGGTACCCTATTCAATTATGTTAATGTTTTATTCTAGGAATGTAGCGTTTATGTACATTATTAATGCTCTTATATGCATCATCAATTACTTCAATTTAAAATCCGCTCAGAGAGATTTATTTCCCTTCATTCCACCGAAATATTGTCTGCTACATACTTAGTTCGAGAATGCCTTTCTTTCTTTTTTTTTTTTTTTTTTTTATTTGCTTCAATACCCAACTGACACAACAACGATAAAAACGATGTACAAATAATATAAAGCTTTCCATTATTTCCCTTTGCCATCAGAAGAACTGAATTCCCATACTTTATTATCATGTGTTGGCAAATTGCCAAACAAGCCAAACCTTTCTTAGTACCGTACTTGGACAAATACAATTTAAGGTACACACGTACACCAAGTGGTCTTCAGAACTTTACCAATTACAAGAACGCTTTAGTTTTATTCTTTTATTATTTATTTTTATTCTTCTTTGCATTGTGGACAGCTGTTTCCTTTGCAAATTACCTACAGCATCGACGGACAGAACACTTTATTCATACCACATACGTAAAAAGAAAAAAAGAAAAGCGATTTCTGTGTATGCGCCACAACTCTGGAAACATTTGCAATTAGAGTAAAACACAACTGCTTAAATTTATTACTCTGTCAGTATACTGTAAGTTGTTCCCATATCAGTATTTAATATTAAATTCATGATTAGTGTTAAATAAGAAATGACAATATTAATGTTGTCATTATTAATTATATTAGTATGCGATATGAACCATTAGGGGAAAACGTGAAAAATGCCCCTTATGCAGAGGTAATAAATAATCGTCTGCATTATTTATCTAATGAGGAGGGAACATCCGCAAAACGTATCGTTTCATTATTTTTTTGGCACAGTAGAATTCCCGTTATCCGAAACAATTTGGATCGAGGATATTTCGGATAATCGAGTGTTCGGATAATCGATTCTGGATGTCTGTTTACATATGCATTTATTATTTACGCATTGCAGATTAAACATAATCGCCACTGATCCTCTGTAAGATTCTCTGTTTTCATAAAACACGTAAATTAATCCTCATTCAATCCGTCTTGCGATTCAACTCATTTGCAGGACCGGATTTACATATAAGCTAAACAAGCTACAACTTAGGGCCTTGCTTCATCTTAAAAAAAAAATCAGTTTTTAATATATAGGTGTAGATGTTATAGCTTAGGGCCACAACAAGTTTAAATCCGGACCTGCTCATTTGATAAGTCGTTTTGGTGGACATTTACCATTCGTGAATGAAATTTGCTCTACTTTTCTTCAGTCATAATACTTTATATAAGTAGAGTCATGATTTTGTCATATTCACGCAATAGTTTTGTTTCTTTCATATAAATATTCATATGATAGTTTTTCATCTACTTCTTTCTTACAATTAAACGCTAATTTGTAAATTTCCTAGTTAAATCAGAGGAAAAATAAAGCTGCAATTTTTTTTTTTTTAAATTCGGATAATTGGTATTCGGATAATCGAAGTTTCGGATAACCGTACTGTGAGGAAAAAATGTTCCTTTCTAATCGCGTACGACAAACAACCATTGCTGAAAATAAATATACAGAACTTGGTCAGATATTTATAGACATTTACTTTTGTGTCCCTAAATCTTGTGGATTATTTCTTTCGTCTACAAAGATGACAAGAAAGAAAGGAAGAAGATATGCAGGTGGGTATAATGGAGATTTATTATTATTTTTTTTTTTATGATTATGGAAATCGTATTATGCCTTTATGATTGTTTCTTCCTTCGATTATCTTTCGCTTAACGCTTCGAAAACAAATCAGCATTTTTGGTCTCCATGCTGTTTATTAACTTTCTACGAGTTCTGTGGTGGTGACGTTATCGATTTACTGAGTCTGCCTACTGAGTGTTATCTGGGCGCTGTATATCAAATATATATGGGAGGTAGAAAAAAAAGCATTATGTGCTACTCGGTTATTCAGCGGTTTACAGCTGAATAGCTTCTAGGTCCAGGCTCGGGTCATTTCTGTCGGATCATGTCTTTATAATTATAAACTCCTTTGTTTATGGAATTAAAAATGATGAATTGTATGTCTTTAAGAGTATTTAAGAGTCCATGTCAAAAGATAAAATGTCTTCTTGGAAGAAAAACCTCAAAATAAACAACCTTCGAGAAGAGCCCGAATGAGGATTTGAATCTTGGCCATCAATTCATGGTTGAATCCTAATAGCCAGATACGAAACAAAAGGCGTATATCTTGTGATATATGTCGATTTTGTGTGTGAGTAAAGAAATAATAAGTGAAAAATATGGACAGTTAATGAATAGTCAGAAGTTAGAAATTTCTACCACTTTAGAAAATCTTTTTGGTGTTTTTCCTGCCTTAATTATACTCCTCTAAACTTAGATTTATTAGACACCCGGCGTCGAGTTTCAATTTGTGGCCTTATTATGATTATTGGCACTTCCGTTTTCCAAATCTCAACTTCCGGTCGTCCATTAAGAATGCGATGAAGGTGTACGAACTTCTATATAAAGAAATTTTAATAAAAACCAGCTTGGATGAACGAGCGGCTTAATTATCGCTGTACAAACAAACAGGAGCTAAGTGCAACAAGACAATTACGATTGCCACGGCTGTCTCCAGAGAATCCCACTCTGCTGGACATCTTCCAACTTCAGCAGACACAAACACACTCTTTGCGGGAAGTCGGATAAATATTGACAACGACTACTTTATTTGATGCCTTTATTTCATTTCTACTATAATTCTTGAAGTGCCGCGTGACCCCTTAACGATCCCCTTCCCCTAAAAATAGAAAAATGAAAACAACGCATGTCTAGAACGTGACTCTCGTTATCAACCAAAGACCGGGAGCTGACAAAAAGGTCGGGAATATTTCTTGTAGCACTGGGGACATCTATTCTCCCCCTCCCTCTTTTCCTCATGAGGTTGGAGTCAACAGAGTCGAGTAGAAATCTCCTTAGTGACATTTTTTACGACGTGCAAATGGCGCAGCTAATAAGTGGTGGCGCCATCTGGCCACCAGTCTCTCTCTTTCTCTCTTTGTGTTTACTGTACAGGGGCATGCGGAGTTAAAATTTAGTAGGCGGCAAAGTTAAAGTCATTTCTCCCTCCCCCATTTAGTGAAACGGAAGGGGGTGCTAGGTGGCGGAACATATCTCACAAAGAAGAATTCTGAAGCTTCTTATTTGATGTATTCGTAAACAAAGTCCGTTTCCTGTTTTTGTGGGAAAAAGGGAATGGGAAATCTCCATCGAATTCAGATGACAACAGTCCATGAAATATGATTTGCAGATCTAGGAAATCCTAGAATCCTTGATATCAAGGATATTGAACAATTATATTACATAAATTTAAGATATTACTAGGCAATTATGTACTTCCCAAACAGTTTCAATAAGAACCTTGATACATATAGGCCTATAGGAATATTAGTTTTTTAAATTATTGAGCGATTTAGCTTTGTTCAACATAATTTGCATATAATTATATGCATCGTTTGAAATGAAACCGAAATCGTTTGAAATTTGAATAATATACTGTTTTATTTTTTGGCAAATGGTGATTTTAAAAGGGAATAATTCGCAACATACAATTTTAAAACTTCCCGACATTTCTACTTCTAAAGTTATGAAATAAATATTTTATCACGAGTTAACTCGGGCATTTCTACTTCGAAAGTTATGAAATAAATATTTTATCCCGAGTTAATTCGGGCATTTCTATTTCAAAAATTATGAAATATCCCGAGTTAACTCGGAATAATAATCGAAACGATGTTAAGACTTACCTACTTTGAAATTTATGGAAATTGGAAATAAATAAATAAATAAATATCTGAAAATTTTATTTCCTTTTTAAAGCTAGAATATTTTAAACAGTTTTATGCGTATTGTAACATTTTCAGTTAACTCCAATCTCTAAGACTAAATACATCATCAAAATTCTGCCATCGTCTAGAAAAATCAGTGGCCACACGCGCATACACACACAAAAAAAAAAAAAAAAAACCTCACACGATCCACGCAAAAAAAGAAAAAAAAAAGTGAGATAATTATTACAAATTTGCCATTAATTTTCGATTTTTTTAGCTTCTTTAAAATTAAAAACCACTCGGTTGTGTATTATACATAAAAACCAAGGAATGTTTTTGTATATAAAAACGGAAACAGCTAATAATGTCTTGGAAAAAGGCATTGCATTTTAATAAGAAATAATAATTAATATAAAAGTTTGATGATAATTACTGTTCGGTAATAAGAGTTTTTATATCGATCACCGATCAATGCGCGCCAAAGGCAGCCATCAGTGTTAACATTTTTCTTGAAGAATGCACAGGTAAAACATGAAGGCAATTTTAATTAGCTATCATCATAACAAGGTTATTAAAATAAAAACTGACGCTAAGACTGAAATTAAATGATTCTTATTATTTCAGTAAAATACAAAGGAAGGTACAAAATTTCGAATGAAAAAAAAAAAAGTTAGATATCTTGGTCTGAATTATTTTCGCTCCTTTTTGAAAATACATCAACAAAAATGCATTTTACAGTTAATTATAATAATATATTACTGTACAATATTTAATTGGTAACCAGAGGTATTTTTAAAAAAAGGCCACTAATTAATGATTAAATCAATATTGCACTCTTATTTAAAAATATAATAATCACATTTCAGCACTATGCTTTTAGCGCATGCGCAATGTGTACATTATTATAAAACTGTTTGACTGTCTTTTTGGGAGGATTTTAATTTCACAGTTTGATGGCACAATAAGGAGAAATTATTATAAGATTGGTGGTTATTTTAAGGCACTTCGGATAGTGGATTTTCTAGGCCTTTTTTTCTTTCATTTCAGTTAACGTTTAATTCTTCACAGGTGGATATTTGGCGAAAGTACAAATACCGTTTTCGTCAACCATCTTCATAAATATATAACTAGCGAAAGAGGATGAAAGATTATACAAATTTTCACACAAATAATTATCAATTAAAACACTGTGATCTGAAACATTGGGCAAAATTGCCACCGTCATAAAACTAAACTTATGAAAATCCAAAATATTAGTCAATATTCGTATAATAATGAATGGACACTGGAAACTACAGTATTTTGTCAACAGTATGAAAACAGTCGTAATTCGAATCCAGTTTTAATTCTTTCCTCTTGCGTATTTACTCCTGTAGAGGGCGTCGTCAATGTTCATAGCTGCTCAAATACAACCCAATTTATCATCGAAAAATCATAATTGCACTTTAATGTCCGTTTGATGGCATTTAGGAGAAAGTTCCACGGATGATTTTGAATAGCTGAGTTCAGTCAGCCATCTTTGGCTTTCCTGGGTAAGTTTCTGCACACGTACCTCTTCTGGATCACCGGTAAGTCCCTTAGAAATGTTAAGTTTACACTAGCCTTTCGGAGGACATGGAAATAGCATTAATTAGACCACTATGACTGGGGGTAATGCTTTCTACAATGAGAGACAAAGAATCCAAACTAGACACTGCACTTTCTTGATGATTATCACCTGTAAAATAAATCAAAATTAGTTTTCTTAACAATGTATTTAACAGTAACTCTAAAATATAATTTGAATATAATTTACTTATTTCGAATGAGTACTAACTGTTGGGTGGGGATCGATGACTTATATGGCCAATTATACCGGTGTATTCGTCATCTCTTTTAATGTCAATCTCAGCGGGAGAGGACGAGAGAACATCTATGATGCGTAACCTCTGACCTTTTACTGTCCACTCTATCCCAGGAATGCTTAGCCTTCCTCCGCGTCTTTCTCAGAAAACAGAGTTGGGTTTCCAAAAGCTAACCGCCAACTCTGTGTCGTCTGCGGGAATCTTGGTAACTGTTTGGCATTCCATGACGTCACTCTTAAATAACGCGGTAGTTTTACTGGGCTTCTTTCTCATCTTTGAGTCTTCATTCGTTCCATGTTTGCTGATCGTGTTTACAATTTATGTAATTCAAATCGTATATAATAACGATTTTTTGTTTTCCTTTACAGGTTCTGTTCAGGAATATATATACAACAGAATTTAACAGAATAAAGCTGATGGACTATCGCTTATCCAGAAATTGGACGACCGCAACTACAAAATTTGGAGCTGGTTTCTAATCCGTTCTCAAAACATTAAATAGTAATTGTTTGAAGGCAATTGATTACATTTTGAGTATGAAAATCATAAGTCAACCTTCATTCTTCATACAATTATAAATTTCGTCTAAAGTGCAGGTAGATCAAGTCTGAAAGCTTTATATCTCATTCTCCAAGTATTTCTCAAACTAATCACTCCATTTAAATGTAGCAGTGCACAAGCCGGAAAATGAATAAAAAAGCAAAAAAGAAAAACATAATGGGAAAAGTTGCTTTTCCAATAATTCCTTTCACGCTCTGGTGCTGACCATCTTCGATATCGTAGACTGCACTCATTAGATTACGGTATTAAGGTGGAATCAATGCAAGATGTTAACAGAAACTGTATTAAAAGAAAAATAGAAACTTCCAATGATTTTGTTGACTAATGGATGTTATTTAGAAACAATTCTTTTAATTAATATTGTAACGTTTTTAAAGTAATCATATATTACCGTTGATTAATTCTGAGAAAATTTCACTCTACAGATACTATTGTTTTGATTCAACAAGATGATTAGAGATTTCGCCAGAGACATGTTCAAACATGTTTAATCAGCAACCATTTTGAAAGAACTGCATTGTTTTACTCAAATTGCGGATAGGAATCTCCATGTTGCCCATTTTATTTTGTCAGGGAAATATAGAAATGGCAGAAAATAAAAACGCCAGGTGTTATCTTTAGATTCTGTGCTTCTTTCTTAAAGCAAACGTTAAGAAAAGTATTTTCAGATCTAAATTGCTTGACTTAAAGGAATGGTATGCTGCAATGTTACAGTACAACACATCGTCAGCTTAAACAACTTAAATTAGACAATTGTGAAAAAAACAGAAGGAGAGAGAATCTTTGGAAGTGGCAGTCTTTCACAGAATAAACACCTGGAAGTGTTGGTGAGATAATTGGCGCGGATTAAGATTGATTCCAGCGATTTATTAAAACAGCAACGTTTGAGCTTTTTTCGTTCAAGAAGGAATCCCAATTAAGCAAGTTGGTCCTGTGCAAGTCAAAAATAGTATCTGTTGGCGAACCTGTGTGCTTACCCTAGTTAAGGGATCAAATTAATTATGACGCGACTGACTCAAATTGATGCGAAACATCTAAAATAGCTGGATTTATTAGTGTGGAGGGACTCTTCCCCGCTTAACTTACAAATAGTTTCTTTAGTAGAACGCTCTCTCCGAGTAACTTTAGATTAGGCACTCTTAGGACGAAATGATACAACTGTCGGAAGTGGAGACAGGGTATATATTCCCCTGCTCGCTCGTTTTCTCTCTAACTGACGAGCGTCTGTTACTTTTTGGAGATAACGTCTCCAGTAGCCGAACCTTTAACCATGCAAGCGAATACAAATGGGTGGCACAATCTTTTCGTCATTCTGTTACAATTCCTTTCCCCACCCGACCCGTTACATCTGTCATGAACGTTGGATCAATGAGCCCCAGAAACACGAAATTTCGCCCGTTTGCCAGCCTCCAAATTAGCTACACGGAACTTGAAACCTTCTGGAATTAGCAGAAAAGCTTCTCTTGGGAGGAAGAGAGATTTGTGAATGCGGCCACAATTCATTCAGATTTATAGCGAGTCAGACAGTGGCATGGAGAAGCCACCAATTATAGCAGCCACGTGGCACGCGGGAAAAAGCGTAAATTATGTGCTGACTTGTGCAATGTCTTTCTGTCTCCAACCTTAGGGTGGGTGGGTTCACAAATCCCTTGGTTACGAAGCCATCATATTTCACCCCGAGAAACTGATTTGTTCACTGGGTGACGTAACGTGCAAGACATACAGAGACGAATTACGGATGATGGAAAAAAATAAATAATAAAGGAAAACACGTCTGGCGATAATAGAGGTAAAGTGGGGTCACAGCCATTACATTATCGGTGATTAACCCCGTGTTTTGCCAGCTCGGTACGCTGCAATATATAAGGAACAACCTTTTTAACAACGCAGCTATAATCAACGAGGTTCTGCTTCAACAAGGGGACTTGTTGTGGCTTCAGAATCCAGAGAATGGGCACGTTCTGTCAGATATTTAGTGTTCGGCACTCTTTGATGTTTTTTCCGCTCTGGGGGATAAACAGACATACCTCCTAACCTCCCCCCTCCTCTTCCCGTTGTGTTCCCCGATATGCATTTGGTCCGTCACACACGTGCGCGCTGTCTATCTCCTGCTAAGGTCCACCGGCCGTTGGAGGAACTCTACAGTTATTCGCTGATAAGAGACTGCGCTATACTATCGCCAGAAGAAACATGGAGGCATGGTTTCAGTTACATATTCTTTCAGTAATGGCTAGCTTGTCTTCATTTATGATCTTTTTTTTAAAGGGAGAGGGGATCGTATCCCTTAAGTTGAGAAGATGATGAAGATTGCTGTAGAAGTGTCAGAGGAAGCTGCGGACCTGGGGTGGCGGTTTTACAAGCTTTGCACTAATGTTATTCCTATCTTTATTTCTCTTTCCAAACGCAGTTTAAGCATTTTATTTTATACACAAGTTCCATTATTAAGTTTCTCTACAGGCAACATATCTGATTAATAGAAGTCACTACGATTATTATTTCTTTGTAACTTGATCAATGACAATGTCTGATTATTAATAATTCTAGATAACAAGTCTTTCTCACTCGTAAACTTGGACTTTGGTAATGAAAAACGTTGACTTGACCTCTGTAATCACTAGCAAAGGAGCGCTCGGAGGTTCGAATCCATTCATTGACTGCAGGAATTCTTCCATATGAGGTATCTGTGCTTCTTTTAACCTCCTATAATATGCAAAATCAGCTCAGCAACACACTTTATAGTCATAATGCTTATCTGAACATCGTGGAAACTTACTACCAATATTCCTCTGAACAGAAGGAGACCGAAAGTCCTTCATAAAATTTCTTCCATTTGTTTTTACACATCAGCTTGATTTGTTAAATCCTTTGTAAAACAGTTTACAGAGCGAGTTGTTGTGGATCCAACGTTTTCGCTATTCCAATTTAATGCTGTTTTTATGGTACATGGGCAATTACTTCACGCATGAACTTTATGCACTTGGATTATCAAAGAAATATGACCTTTTGTTAGTAAAACCAAAGGAAAAACAACCTTCGGGGAAGAGGGAGGAAGCGAAGGTGGGTTTGTATCAAGGGATCCTTATGGTCTACTAAAGGGTGTGGGTAAAAATATTGTTACGTCCTCCTCTATTGGTTCTAACTATATTTTTTACTCAATATTTCACCCGCCCATCTGAAAATGAAATTCAGCTTCTATGTACACAGTCGTGTTGCATTTTCTGGTTGGTTGCCTTGCACATCTATCAATTCCATCACATCCTTGAATAATTTTGCTCAAAAGAATTGGGCAATAACCGAGTTTGATCGTAAACCACATATGAAGCGAGACAATATTTAATTGCAAAATGAATTTGTCTGACAGCTGCAGACTCTATTAACCGGAAGAGATTCTCCTAAGTACTAAAACAACAATATTCACGACCTTAATAGCAATCGATATTTCAATAAAGTTCACACTTTCCATCGAAATATAAAACAAATGAAAGCCGGCCGAAGCTACTCTATGTTTGCATAATGGTAGCCTGGAGCAATCCAACGACAGATAACCTTTTATTACAAAAGGCATTGTTAAAATGTGTCCCGATTTCAAATATTAAGTGATATCTTCGCAATATTATTTGAATATGCAATGCAACTGGAATCCCTTGAAGTTGCGAAGTGGCTACAGCCCACATTACAACCAAATATAATAAATCAGATGGGATATAGGAAATGCTAATTGAACCGACGCATCGATGAAAGTCTGATAAACAGTCCCAAGATTAATTTGATTTCTTAAATTTTTTTAACCTTTTGCCATAAACGTAATCATATTCACTTTATGATTTATGCATCTGTCTGTTCAAATTCAAACGGTTTTAAGTTTATTAGTTTCACTTTCCACAATCGAATCGCTATAAATTGGAGATATACGAGGTTTAAGTTATAATAATAATAATAGAATTGTATAGAATAGAAATGGAATGTGTATCTTTATGAGCTTCATAAGCGAACTGCATGATGGGAATATTATACAGCATGACAAGTACTGACAATAATATAAATAGAAAAATACTGGAAATTATGTAATTTGAATAATTTTGGCAAAGCACTAAATAAAGAGTTTAATTAGTTAACTTCCTTTCTATAACGGGTAGGCCCACCTTTCTTCCGGTGCTTCCTGCACCGCTGTCCATAATTCCGTAGCATTCCTGGGTGGATGATCCAAAGCTCGAACGGTCCTTTCCACAGCATCCCAAAGATATTCCATGGTGAACGGGGAGGCCATTCCATAGTGGTAAAATCTGCTGAATGCTCTTCGAACCATGTTTTAGTCACCGCGGCTCTGTGGGGAGGCGCATTGTCCTGCTGGAAGAGTCCATTGCCCTGTGGGTGCACCATGACCATAAAGGGATGCAGATGGTCTGTAAGGATAGACACGTAACCTCGACCATTCAGAGATGCGTCTAGACGTACCAGAGGTCCCAACGTGTGCCAGTTGAACACGCTCCAGACCATTACCGACCGTCCACCTGCCTGAACAGTTCCTTGTTGACATGAAGTATGCATAGGTTCGTGCAGTTTCCGCCAGATACGCACCCTCCCGTCCGCTCAAAATAACTGTAAACAGGACTCGTCGGACCAGGAGACCCATCTCCAATCATCCAAGGTCCAGTACCGATGTTCTTTCGCCCAGTTGAGACTTCGAGTCCTGTGTCGTGGTGTTAGCAATGGGACTCTGGTGGGTCTGCGGATTCCATAACCTATTGCGGCTAATGATCGCCTGATGGTCTTGGGGAGACGTTTCTGGCACCTCCCTCGTTGATTTCGGCGGTGATTTTTGCCAATGTCGCTCTCCGGTTGACTGAAACAATGCGAGACAGACGTCGACGACCACGTTCATCCACCACCTTTCTCCACCCACAGCGCTGTCCACGATGAAATGTTATTCTGTAAATGGCGTATTTCCGATACACTATTGATACTGTCGAACGGGGATAGTACAAGTTCTGTACCACCTCTGCGATTGAGTGACCCATGTGTCAGGCACCCACTATCATCCTTCTTTCAAAATCGGTTGA
The DNA here is from genome assembly GCF_048544385.1 of Mastigoproctus giganteus. Taxonomy (NCBI): domain Eukaryota; kingdom Metazoa; phylum Arthropoda; class Arachnida; order Uropygi; family Thelyphonidae; genus Mastigoproctus; species Mastigoproctus giganteus. The sequence goes on along the minus strand of NC_143583.1, from coordinate 65,955,462 downwards.
CTCACGACGTTTATCCATACTGACATCGAATTACCGTCTACGTGAATGCATTGTACGTATATACCTGCCAAGCGGTAGATTCGTATACTAGCAAGAGGGGTGCGTTGCGTTACTCTGGAATCAGGTATCCCGATGAATTCTGTTTTCAGTGTAAATCCATATGATCTAACCATAGTACTAACTCATAACATATATCAGCCCACAAAGCAAATTTAAATCATTACATCAAACGGTATGAGGGGTTTCCGAAAAGTAAAGTAACACATTTTTTCTCTCGATGATGTTTAATAATACGAAGTTGAAATACCACACCAAGAAATAAGTGAACATGCACTACTTCTTCACAAAGTCTCCAGTTTTATTGATGAACTTTTCTCAACGATGGATCAGTTTATCAATACCAGTACTGAAAAAGTCCGTGTCCACACACAGTAACCAACATCGCACCGTCTGATGAAGTTCCTCATCTATAGTGAAATGCTTTCCTGAAAGGTGTTATTCAGAAGGCCGAACAATTGGAAGTCTGAAGGCGCTAAGTCTGGGCTGTAGGGGGGGAATGTGACAGAGTTTCCCAACGATTACAGCGCAACCACTCACGAGTGGTGTGGGCAGTGTGAGGAGTTGCGTTGTCGTGTAACAAAATCACGCCATTGTCAGGAGTCCTGGTCGTTTTCGTCGAATGTTGGCTTTCAGTATTTCCAATGTTGCACAATACAGCTGTGCATTGATTGTTCCTCCCTTTGGTAAGAAATCTACCCACAGAACGTTTCGAAACAATTTACATAATTGTGCCACCAGCACAATTATGTAAATTGTTTTGAAATTGTACCTCATTGGCACATATAGCATCTTGAAAATATCTTTGTTAGACTAAAAAGTGAATTTCAAGCGGACATTTAAAATGTATTAATTTTAAAACCTTAGGTCTTATAAATATACAGTATTTTAGTCTGTTCATTCCTTATTACATAATGTTATAAATTGACCTACAGAAGCTAATATGTAAGGCTTACTGTTCAATGGGGTGAGCTCGTTGGAGTCACTGTATTGCAGCAGACGATCGCTCAAATATGGCGGACTGTTGACCACCTGAAAAGAAAAGAAAAAACACAAAACTTTATACATACGTACATATTGCATACTGATGACCATATTTAACCAACTAGTTAATATAATATATGCAGCGCTTTACATTTCAGGTGCGTTAAGTCATGATTTATATTTTAAAAAATGCCGGATTTTAATAAATCTTTCCAGACTAGAAAAAATTAAAATTTCAAGAAAATCCATCCACTGAGAATCGAGTTATTACATGCAGGCGGACGGTCGGACAAAAATATAATGAAATTTGAGATCGCTGAATAAATGTTTCTAAGAGCCAAATAAAAAAATTTATGAATATCTTCAGTTATGGCATGTGGACGGACGGGCGAACATGGCGAAGACAATTTGCTCATTTCGTATATATTCTAACGCGTCTAAAAGGAAAAACTGCACTCTAAATTGCGCAATTTAATCTACCTTGCATAATTACAATATTTAAAAAATTTAATATTAGGGTTAACTTTTAAAAAAGTAAAATGCAATGCCGTCTACATTAATTCTTCTCTGAGAATCAATCATGGTCCTAAGATTTTTAATGGCTTCAGAAGTTATGTTTGCAGTGAAATTATTTTTTTAGGAAAGAAATCCCTTATTCTACATTCCACCCTAAAATCTCATCCCTTATCTAAACTTTGGTTTTCCAATAAGTGTGCTAAGCCTGTTCATGATAAGCATTTAACATATCACAATTGACTTGTATCCAAATCTTTAGCTACATTTCTCCCTGTACTAAAGAATGTATCAGTTACAAAACAATTATTAATCAACGTCCAAACTCAATTTTCAATAGGCTAGGAGTAGAAAATTTGCTGTTGTCCAAGTGGTATTCAAGCCTTCTGACCTCTTGCCAAAACAATTGGTCGCAACGTTCATCAATACTCCCACCTCTGTTGCAATCTGATAGTTCTATTGCATTCTCAGCTAATGATAAAGCTTATTTATTAGCATGTACTTTTCGTTTCATTCTGGTATCGATGATCGTGGAAAATCGCCTCCTACCATACTAAACGTCCCCCCACTCAATGACTCACGTGATCTTCCCCCAAGAAGACAGTGGAATGATTCTGAACAGCCATGATGCCAAGAAAACTACTTTAGATCCTGACGGCATTTCTTCACTTGTTATCAAAACCTGTGATAATAAGTGAAGAAACGACTATGATAACCTCTGATGTTGCCTTTTTGCACTTTCTTATTCCACTGGAGTTTTTCCTTTTACAGGGAAAGTTGCTACCATTTAACGAGTCCCTAATTTTTGTGAAAAATATCTAAGTTCGAATCCCATCAATGACGCGTGGAAATTTTATGGCTTTTTTTCCACAAAAAGCAAAAAGACTGAGTTAGTCGGTTTCTGGCGAGGCTTGCATGATTGTTTCCTCCGGAAATCCGGGTTTTAATTCCATTAAACAGGCAAGTCGACCAGAGAATACATGCAATTTGCAGACGCAACATACTAACGCTTCATAGCTTTAGTTTCTTTGGAGCTTAACACACACACACACACACACACACACACACACACACACACACACACACACACACACACACACACACACACACACACACAAAACCCTCCTTCCTTCCTTCGTCCCAGGAGTAACAGAACCCACCAGCACAGCTCAGCTGCTGCCATTAGGCCTCCCTAGCCACGCTCCCTTGCGTGGTCCTTTGCCTCCACTCCCGAGCGGGATGGGGAGATTACCCCTGGTGTCCTCCCCCCTTCGCCACCCCTCTTTTTCACTCTGGTGGGGCATGGGCCTACTCTACTGACTTGAGGTCATCTTCTTTATGGACCCAGCATCTCTATCTTTTCCCCCCAGTCTTCAGTCTCCCTCTCCTTCTCTAATTTACAACAAGCGTCCGAATCAACTCCAATTTCTTGAGCCCTACACCCAAAAACTTAATAACATCAAATCGCCCAACTAGTACTCCCTTTGTTTTGGCTGACCCCTATCTATAGCATTTTTTTTTTTTTTTTTTTTAGGTCCTTGCCACTGAAATCTCAGGAAATTAGGTGGCAGGACCTGCCAGAGTAAATAACTATAATAGTGATGTACCTGGTCTGCCTCCACGGGGCGGAGTGGGGCAACGTTGGGTCCCATTAGGGGCCCAGCGGCTAAATGTCCAGATGAACAACGGTACACGACACTACACAAATACAAAATCCATATACTTTTAAACCTCTGGCATTGACAGTGTTCTGTTTCACACCCACAATTTATAGCACGCGGAGATGGGGGAAATCCCTGGTGCCGTTTGACACTAAACACACTCTACACTCTACAAATACACTCTACACACACACACATGTACGCACTCTGTTTCAAAAAATGGGTTTTCTTTTCGCTCTCGGAGTTGCTTTCCTTCTAAATACCGGTACTGATTCTTTTGAAATCTTAAATCCGCCCTACCATGGAATACTGTTCTCGCAAATGGAATAGTGCCCTCAGAACCTCTCCCAAGCTTCTTGACCATATTCAGAAGAGGGCCGTCACGTTAATTAATGACCCTTTTCTTACAAAGTCTTTCCACTCTCTGTCTCATAGACGTTCTCTTTCTGTTGCATGCCTTTTCTATTGATAATGCGATGAGCATTTTCTTTTTGAATTGGCATCTGTAGTTCCCCTGTTCTCTTTCAAACCAGTCCAAACACGTGCCGCAAACAATCAGCATCCATTCACTGTCCAATTTAAAATTCACAGAGCCAACAACTTTTTCCTTCCTCATTTATCCCTTCTATTTCTGTTATCTGGAACAACCTCCTTTCACACGCATTTCCTGAAAAATACAATCTATAGAAATTCAAGTCTAATGTCAACAGGTATCTTCTTTCATCTTCTCACCCTTCAACCCACGCATCATACTATGTACTATGGTTCTAATCCTTTCTCATTTGGAGGTTTCATTTAAAAAAAAATCCATACAGACATTTAAAGAATGCTTTCCATCCAATAACATTTATAAATGCAATTAACCTTGAAATATCATCACGCACAGAGAAATCATTCCTCACTTTTCTTCTTCTTAGCTAATGGTAGATCTACACGTCGTATACAATTCTCTCTATCGATATACAAGAATATATCGATAGAGAGAATGAGAGAGAGATGTTATCCCTTAGATAAATCTGCTCTGACGCAATCCAGCTATAGATATTGATTTGTTGTTACTATTCGAGGCCGAGATGCTCTTGTACAATAATAGATTGACCAACTGAACCACATCTGCAGTTTGTTATCTGCAGGTAGAAACTGCTACACAAGCATATCGGATGGAAATAAATCTCACTCTCCTGTGGCTACGTTTAACCACTAATTAACGTAGTCCTAATAATAGTGCGTTAATCTTCAGGGAATTATACAGTAAACTAAAATCCTCCAGCGGTCTTATAAAACCAGCCCATCAACAAATGGCTTCCCGAGAAACAGTTGCTTCAAGAGTGAGTCATCATTTGAAGGTGTCTCAAACACATAATAATATGCTTAAGACAAAATATAACCGGCATATTAATATATTTTAATCTGTCTGTACTTTCGTGCGCCATTTTAGTGAACTTCTTCAGTTCTTATCAGATTTTAATGAGTTATAGCTCGTTCGAAAGTTGTTAAAGTGGTAGAGTGCTCAAACTTTTATGAAGAAAGCTGTGATGATTATAATGCAGGAAACCTTTAAAGATTAGGTTTGGTGATAAGGAGAAAGGCAGCGCTTATAATTATCACATCTATTTATAATTATAGCAATTTAATCAATATAAAACTAGCATTAGTTCTACACCGATACAATCAGGTACCAAAATACAGTTCGTTTATTTTCTGTCAGCCCGACTGTTCATGCTTTTATTAAATTATAATTTATTAAAGATCATATTTCATTTTATTAGTTTTATTAAATTATTTAATTAGAGAATTTTTTTTGAATATCTAAGTAATGGCAAAGCAGCAGTTTTGAAAGTAATATTATTAGTGTTTAAATCAAAATAAATATAAATACATGACGCAAAACCAAACAAAACCGAATTCAACAACATACAGGGTGTGGTTATTAAATAACGAGGCTGCGCGCGCAGCCTCGTGATTTAATAACCACACCAAGGGTCACTGTGAAACAGAAGCCCGCCAGTTGTCCTTGAACCTTTCCCTAGTTGTCTGTCAAGTCATGTTCCAACAGGAACATTAGCTTTGCAGTGAAATAGGTTTTCATTACCTTGTGTTTTTGCAGTTTGTTGGAAAAATGAAAGCCAAAAGAATCAACCTCAATTTTTTAACAAAAATAAAGAGAACACCAACTGAAAGTTACGAGTTGTTACGCAAAGTTTATGGGGAAGATGCTATGTAAGGAGCTCACCTGTTTGAGTGGCGTAAAAGACATTTAAAGAAAGAGAATGTGCAAGACGACGAATGACCAGGCCGTCCGATATATATGAAAACTGATGAAATGTGGACTAGGATAAGGACATTGATTAGAAGTGATCGTCGTTTACCATTACAATGGTTGCATCAAAACTCATCAGAAACCGCAAGATCGTGCCAAAAATTTTGAACAAAGATCAAAGAATGAGAAGACTTAAGTTTTTGAAGTAGTTTTGAAAAATAATTGAAGATCCAGACTTTCTGAGTACTTTAATTACTTGCGACGAAAGTTGGCTGTTCCAGTATGAACCAGAAACTGAAAGATAGTGCAATGGATAGAACACAAAACAATCCCTCAGACCAAAAAAAGCAAGAATATGAAAATTAAAAATGAGAACCATGCTTTTTGCTTTCTTCGATATCAAAGGAATTATTATGCCTGAATGTATTCCAAATCTCTGTACATGAACCCTACTCGCCAGACCTAGCCCCTTGTGACATTTTTCTATTCCCAAAACTGAAAAGTGTGCTTAAGGGAATCCATTTTTAGTCCATTGAAGACATTCAGAAAGAAAAAAAAAATCAGATCCTTTAGATGAAACTTCTTACACGTCCGATATGGTTCCATCAGGTATCTTTTTATTCGCAAATACCAAAGTTTCGCTGAAAGGGTCACATTTTGGATCTTTAAGGAAATCCTGCAGAATATGTCTAGTGCACTAAAGTTAATATAGATAAATGAGTTGCATAAATGCTTCCAGTGAAGAAAATTACTTCATGCAGTTTACCTACCATGTTTGTAAATTGCAGGTTCGATCACGCTACTTCATAAGTTATTCTATTTACTACGATTCTCTAGCACAATCTTACTCTGTATGAATGTTCTGAAAATTATAACCAAACGAAAGTCCAATTGTCAACGACTTTTCCAGTTTTCGTTATTTATGATTTTGCACGGAGTCAACTATCACATCAGTATGTCGTGTCTATAAGGGGCTTAGAGGGGAACAGGTATTCTGTGTGTTATCAGACACTCAGTCTAAAACACTGATGGATCCAATATCTTTCTATTACAGAAGATTTAGGAGAAGTGCACACCTTCTCGATGGTAAGCCCTGTTACGTCAATTAGGTGGCAACGAACGTGTAGAGTGGTTCTCTTCAAGACGTCAGGTCAGCGTGAAGAGGAAAAGACCAAACCCTCCAGCGCATGAGAGCACAACGAAACAAAGGGCCCTCAATCCCCAGCGGCTTTCACTCCCCCTCTTACGGCAGCGAGAGAATCAGAGTGGAAGCAGAGGGTGCTAAGAATCTCTGGGTACGACCAGGCTGCCATTCACAGAAACTGATCTTGGCCTGTTACAACGTAAGAACGCTCATCGGTGAACACAGGATATTAGAGCTGGAAAAGGAATTAGAAAATGTGAATTGGAATATCATCGGTTTGGCTGAAACAACAAGAAGAAATGAATCACTTATAAGTTTAACAAGTGGAAATCTGCTGTAGACCAATTGAAACAGTGAAACGAGCGAAGGTGGAGTTGGCTTTCTGGTCCATAAAGGTATAAAAAAACAACATTTTGGAAGTCAAAAGTACATCACCAAGTCAAGACTAATACGCAAGATTTCTAAGAGGTACAAGCTAAAGGTGTTAATGATTTATGCACCAACATCGAGCCATGATGATAAAGAGGTTGAAGAAATGTACACCGAAATTGAGAGTCTTCTAGATGAGCAGAAAACCCACTACACTATTATTATGGGGGACTTCAATGCTAAGGTTGGAAAAAGACAAAACAGCGCAGAAAGGGGAACTATAGGAAATTTTGGAATTTGTGAAAGAAATGAAAGAGGTGAAAGACTTGTGGAATTTGCAGAATCTCAAGGATTGTCAGTAATGAACACTTTTTTTCAAGAAAAGGGTGAACAAAAAGTGGACAGGGAAGAATCCAAATGGATTAACAACTAATGAAATCGATTTCATCCTCACTAACAGAAGATATATCGTGAATGATGTTACCATCCTGAATAAGGTAAATGTTGGAAATGATCACAGAATGGTAAGATGCACACTTGATATAAATGTAAGAAAAGAAAGGAACAAACTGACTCGAGTATATAATACGAAGGACTTTGAGAGATAACAGAAGAGGAGAAAAAGCAGTATGTACTGGAACTTAAGAACAAGTTTGAGCTTCCGCAGACTTCTCAGGACCAAGATATTGACGAGGAGTATTACAACTTTCTGAAAGTGATAAAGCCCAAGAAACCTATAGGGAAAAAGAAATCCAAAGAAGAAAAATTAGTTAGGAAACACTTGTTACGATGAACCGAAGGTGACAAATGAAGAGCAAGATAAACACTGACAAGGAGAAAATTGAGTATACCGAGTTATGCAAAGCCATAAGAAAGAGACTCAGAGAGGACATAAGAAGATTTAACACAAGAAAAGTAGAACAAGCATTAAGGGAAAACAAAGGACTTAAATCAGCAGCCATCAGCAGTAATACAGAAAGACAAATGATACTGAAACTGAAGAATAGCAATGGTGTACTTATAAATAGCAGAGAAGGCATAATTCAAATAGCAGAAGACTACTATAGACAATTATACAAGGAGCGAGGGAATGATGCCAGCAGTGGGGAAGATGGATCGCAAATTAGTAACACATACGACATACCCGATATTCTTCCTGATGAGGTAGAACACGCGTTGAAGAAAATGAAGAATCAGAAAGCCCCAGGGAAAGATGAAGTTACTGTAGAGTTGTTAAAATTGGGAGGAAGAGACATAACACAAAAACTGGCAAGGCTCTTCACAAAGTGCATTAGAAAAGGTATGACGCTTAAGCAGTGGAATAATGCAATCATAGTTTTGCTGCATAAGAAAGGAGATAAATCAGAAATTGGAAATTATAGAGCAGTTAGCTTGTTATCCCACATCTGCAAGTTGTTCACAAGGGTCATTACTAACAGATTAGAAAGAATACTTGATGAGAATCAACCGAAAGAGCAAGCTGGCTTTAGGACAGGATTCTCAACTATGGTTCACCTTCACGTAATATCACAGCTAATGGAGAAAGCAAATGAATATAAAACACCATTATGCCTGGCATTTGTGGATTATGAAAAGGCATTTGACTCCATAGAGCATTAGGCAATGTTTCGGGCAGTGAAAAGACAAAGCGTAGAAACCTACCCCATACATTATGATTTTGAAGAAAATATATGAGAACGCTACCTCCTTTATAAGACTAGACAAAGACAGTAGGAAATTTAAAATTGAGAAAGGAGTTCGACAAGGAGACACACTATCTCCGAAGTTGTTTACTGCTGCCCTTGAGGAAGCTTTCAGAAGATTAGACTGCTCGCAGAAAGGAGTCAATGTGAACGGAGAGTTCCTAAACCATTTACGATTTGCAGATAACATTGTGGTCATAAGCTACGATTCCAAAGAATTAGAAGAAAATCTTAATAATTTATGCAGAGTTAGTAAGGATTTTGGACTAAAGATGAATATGGCTAAAACAAAAGTAATGATGAACAAGTATGCCACGGAAAGGGAAATAATGATTGAAGGAGCAGTAATTGAAAAGGTGGAGTCATATACTTATCTGGGACAAGTTATTAGCTGTAATAATGATAAATGGTTGGAAGTCAAGAGAAGAATAAATTTTGGATGGATAGCATTCAGGAAATATAGTCGCATACTGAAGAGCAATATCCCAGTTTGTCTGAAACGTAAAATAATGAACCAATGTATACTCCCCACCATGACTTATGGAAGTGAAACTTGGGCACTCACCAAAAGAATGGAAGAGAAGCTGAGAACTACACAGCGAAGAATGGAACGAATTATATTGGGAATCAGACTGTTAGATAAGAAGAGAAACACATGGATTAGGCAGCAAACTCAAGTAAAGGACATTCTTATCAAAACTAAAGAACCAAAATGGTCTTGGGCAGGACACATAGCTCGAAGACATGATGACAGATGGACTAAGAAAATAACAGAATGGTACCCAAGAGGAGCTAGAAGAAAACCTGGAAGAAAATGGCGGAGATGGATAGAGGAAATTCATGAGTTTGTGGGTAGTAAAAGGATCGCCTTGCACAAAACCGAAGGAACTGGAAAGTTGCTGGAGAGGCCTTCGTCCTGCAGTGGATTGAAAATGGCTGATGATGATGATGGTCGAGTCCTATTTTACGGGATGAAAAATCATATCGCTCGCGCCTGAGAGTGGTCTGAAATTAGACAGAGCCGGAAAAAAGCCTATAAATTCCTCCCATCCAACGAAAAATTTTTCTAACTTCGTTCCGAACCCATGCCTCCTATCAAGCGAGATACGACGCTATCTACTTCGCTCCTACGGAGTTTTCGAGTTGGGACGTTGATTTTATATCAACAGTCGTGTGCTCTGGATAAAAGGTTGGTTAAATGGCACAAGTCAAACAGTGATTATAAAGGCCCTTTGGATCTAAGTGAAATGGGTTCACGAGTGGAGTTCCCAAATGTTCAGTATTGGATCTCTTGTTTCGAATGATTATTAATAGCAATATTCGGAAATTCAATGTTGTGTAGTTGGATAATAGTAATCCTAGGTTATTTTATTTCTTGAGTAGACTTTGGTAGTTGATAATGCAAAAATCTTTGGAGTAATCTTGCATTTCAACATAAAATTTCCTCAAACACGTTGGCAAGACAGCACATAAAGTTTATCGTTGATGAACGGGGGAGAGATTTTTTTTTTTTTTTTTTTTTTTTTTTTTTGATTTGGTAGTTGTTGGCGCATCGGCTTCTGTGGCCATATTGCACCTCCCAAGGTTTTTGCAGTACTTTGATCCAAGCCCGAGGCGGGAATCGAACCCGCGACCTTTGGGTTGCCGGGCAGGTACTTTACCCACTCGGCTAGCCCGGTCGGCCACGGGGGAGAGAGAGAGAGAAGTAATTATTCTATAAAGCCTTGGTTAGACCATATTGTGAGCTGTTTATAGGTTGGGAGTTGCTATTTCAGGAAGGAGAGATTTCATGAAAAATAATATAATAAATAAATTATAATATAAAAATAATAAATATAAATTATAAATACAATGATAAAGGAGAAAGTAATTGCCCTCTTCAATCGGAATTGTATTTAGCTGATCTCAAGCTGAAGAAATAGAATTTTCTGCCTCGAATTATGTTGGGTTTCCAGTCCACAAAGAATAACGATCTTTTTTGGGAACGCACATTTTACACACATAGTACGCGGGGGAAAATAACAGCTGGTACCGAATGAATCGGTGCATTATGACCAAAGTATTCGCTACTCAAATAAATCCCGAAAACAACCAACTGACCAATTTACCGTATATTCAGGCGCACAAGTTGATCTTTGAGGCATTAGAAAGGCGTCTAAAATTTTAAAGTCGACTGAGTAAAAAATTTAAATTAATTATATGTGGTTAGGTTTAGAAAGATATAGCTTAATAGCAATTTATTACATATATATTTTTATACAAATAATATCTGAAGGAATTTTGGTGAAAGGGGAGAATTATTTCTCTCGAAACGAGTTTTCTTGGAAGGTTAATGTTTAAAATCATTATGTGGTTGCTTGCAGTGGTACCATCGTGTTGAAAGAACATTCGCTGAAATCGAAGAAATGAAAAATGTTGCTAGCATTTCTTTAGAGTACATAGCATTAAGTCAGGAGGATTGGATTCCTAGCAAACAACTTTTTCGCTGTATAAAGGTACGTTATGTTGCACGCGGAGTATATAAGGTCAGTTTTTTCAAAATGTTTTTCATTTCGTTGAAGTAGCTTGAAAAATCAAAGTGAACTTCAGCCAAAATAATGAGTTTGGAAGGAAAGCATCGTATGTTCTGCGCTTAAAAAATTCTGGAAAAATTCGTTGGTGAGGGGGACACATCCTATCGTGAATTAAATATTATTAAATTATTTTAATGCTTCTATAAAAGTGATGAGCTTTCAGAGTAGAGCCTCGAATGGCTAGACAGATCCTCCGGACCTCAGCCTAATGGAGCATGCCTGTAATGCTCTAGGTAGGGTTGTCAGTTACAGAGAAAAAGCATAGCCCTTTCTCTGCAAAAAAAAAAAAAAAAAAACTTGTATAGCTTGCATATACGCGTTTGAATTGATAACAGTTCGAGCTCACGTGACTGCTAAACGATTTTTATGTTCCTGTTAAAATGACTCGTTGTAAACTGCTCTGATCTACATGGTAGTGTTAATGTATAAACGGAACATTTTATTTATTTAATTAGGTCTGATTCTCTGCGTGACGCATCGGTGTAGGTCACTTATGAACATATTTGTATAATTCTGCAATTTCATGTGGAAATTGCCCTTCTTCTACGTTATTAAAAGAGGCCCATTAAACGAATGTCTCACTGACGTTTTGGCATAAAATTATTTTGATTTATTTATATTTTTGTGTTTGTTCTTTAGGTTTTCAGCACCGGTGAATATAAAATAGGTAGCTCAGAGAAGATGTCGAGTTAATTTAATATTGAATTTAATTAGCTCTAATTTCAAATAAATTGAGTTCATATTTAAATACCTTCGATGAATTCGCAATTTGGCTTTATGCCTAAACATAGCATGGATATGTGCATGAATATTTTATTTTAAATTTATGATGCCTTTCTTACTTTTATCACACTGCCTTCGGCCATAAATTAAAATAATGTGAAAATAACTTCAGCCTTTATTACAGGGGTGCTCAATGGGGCAATTACGATCGATGTCGACCCCGAAGTGATTACAAACTCCACTTCACTCTCTCTCATCAAATTCATTTCCAAAATGTATTTAAAATTTTCGTAAAACTTTGCTAAATAAATGTTTTTTATTAAAATAGCAAACATTTATGATATAATTATGTCAAAATGCGTTACATAACGATATTTTCCTTCGTTACATTGCCATTTCTAAGATAATTTCTTTTAATAGTGGAATAAATTGAGTTTTCACATAAATGAGTACTTATCAACGAGTATTTTATTTAATTTCCACTGTTCCTTGCTCCAATGCATTGGCAATACCACTTTTAACACTTTAAGACTCTCAGTTCTGATAAATATGCTTCATAGTTTCTTTGCAAACCTCTCGGTGGTCAACCTATCTGGACATCCTGACCATCTGTTCAATCAATAACTTCGAATGATCGTGTAAATAGGAAGTATTTTGCTAATATTTGTTTATCAAGATGAAAACTCAGATGGATAGCAATATATTATGGGGAGACGAGTTCATTGCTATCTTCATGGCACTGTCAACACCCGCAGTTTGGTTATTTCGAAAAACGGAACTGTCCATTCTTATGCTGGAACTTCTCGCCATGATGAAAAGGCTATTGTATGATGTGCGCTGTGACACAGTGGCTATAATCACCATTATCCTACTCTGGGTGGAAACGGCCTGGGTTCGAATTCCGTATATAATATGTCTGTAAATTTCGTCTGTTCTATGATCGATTTCCTGTTTGCTGGATGAAAAACCCGAGTTTCAGGCAGGAAAAACACCATACTACCCTCGCCCGACTAGTTGAACCACATTATGAAAAAGGTCCACAAAAATTCTTCGTCATTGACTGGATTCGCACTCAGATCTTTTCCATTCTGTGTGTGGGGGGGGGGGACACGATGCTATCCACGAGGGCATTCGACAGGAGAATACACGCAATTACTGATGCCTTTCATAAACTTGCTTTGGCTTTTAACACGAACCTAACTATATGATGTGGCACGATTTTTGATTGGTCCGTATTTCTTTGAGGAAGAAGTTAATGGGGAACTCAAACAGTTACAATAACTGGAAAAGAATAATGTGCCACAGTATTGTCAGACAAAAACATATTTATTCGATTCGGGTGAACATTGCGATCTTAACAATTACATGGAACCCCATTTGATTTCAGTCGAAGTATAACTAGCCTTCTGAAGAGTGCATTCAGTAATAACCTCATAGAGGTTTGATTTAAAAAAAAAATGGCCTGTACGAAGCACCAAAGATATTGATCCCGTAAATTTTAATATTCTGTGAGTAATTTTGTTTCTTGATTAGTCTTATTTATTGAAAATGAGATGGCAATATGGAAAACTTGAACTGAAGCTATGGATACCTTGTCCAAAATAGGTTTACAATGTTTTATGCTCCTTTCAGGAACATAAACGTTCATTAAGGATTATAAACGTTCATCAAGTTTATATTCGTCGGCGGAAGCGATTTATGCTCACCATATATACGTAATTGATGTAATCTTCCTTCTTCTTTGAGAATACAAATAATCGGCACAACATACCGATCTAAAATCACATTAGCAAAATGTAAGCTCTTATAAAGTCCGAAAATCTATAATTTTGTCATGTTGAAGCCACTTGAGAACATTCTCATCTGCCCATGTGCATTATATCCATTAATTGAGTGCGTTCTCTGGTCGATTTGTTGGGGAAATCCAAGTTTCCAGGGAGGAGGGTGGTTGGGAACTTTTCTGTCCACGCCCGAGACCGACTAACCCAGCCGCGGAGTAAAAAGCCCATATATATATAACCCAGCCACTGTGCTACCGCGCAGACCTTATTTCATGACATGAGATTTTGTTCCATATTATTTTTTATTATAAATCGTGAATAATATAAATAATTTTGTGAATATATTTATAATTTTAATAAGAACGACGCCAGCTTGTATAAGAATAAGCGATAAATTGATAATATGTTGAGTTTATGGCTTAAAGTCTTTAGTTTCGAACGATATCTAAATATTAAGATCCTCCAGTGTCTAGCCATCCATTCTTGTTTTATCTTCGTCTTTGTTTGAAGGTATTCCTAGTTCGATAGAGCTAATCAGGCAAGTTAGGATACTGATTCTTTCATAAATCGTTTCACTAATGATCGACTTTTTTTCTCAACTTCTCCCAGCTTCGTACAAAATTTTAGCAGGTGTTCTTTTTTCCTTGGAGAAAAGCCAACAAATCAGACCGTCTTCTCCTTTCAAGAAGACAAGCATATGAAAGGAATAAGAACTTTTTAAAGAAATGTATTTATTACAGCGCACATTGTGAAAAATTCTTAACAACAAACAAGGCATCCAAACATATCACGAGAACTAGCCACAACCTGTCCACAACGGCATAAGTCATTTTCCACCAAATTAAAGTATTTCAACTCTTCCTTGAGTCCACGACCAGTTATTAAAGTCATCGCACCTCCAATATACGCCACTGCCTCTTCTTAGGATCGACACTATCGAATTTAGGGATGATTCTGTAAGTGTCTCTTCTCTGATCTGCATCAACCCAGTGATCCCGTCATAATCTAAAGACATTTTGCGAAATTTTGTTCCTAGCTATCCTGGTGGGTAGGGTATCCTCCAATTCCCCCACCCCATTACCATTAGCGTTGTTACAATTCGCTTCCTCACAGCATATTCAAGATTCCTTTTAGCTACTAACAAGTTTACTAGAATCTTTCCGGATAAAACATGCAGAGCATCATTCAACAAAGTTCTATTCCCCTTAGTGATATTCAATATGACTGGTCTTTGTGCAGCGAACAACTTTCTTCTGATTGAGACATTATAAATGGGTGTACCCATTCTCCTGCCACATCAGTGATTATGGGAACAAATACACATTCATAGAGCATATTTAAATGCTTCCTTTTCATTCCCTAACTTTCGCTCAGAACTCATCGTAATTTCATATAAATATTCCTTCTTTCACTCACCTTACCCCTGAGCAACACACATTTGGAATTAATTTTTCGTGACCCCCTCTGAACTTAATTTTTAAAAATTTTTTGTTTCCGCTCCTGAACAACATTGAAGATACATTTTGACTTTGTTTTTAGCTGATACCTGGAATCCGCCTCTACCAATATCAATAAATCAATCGGAATATGGAATAGTTTTCGTTTGGCTGGACAAGGTCCACAAGAACTCATCTCTATCACAATATTCCTAACACTAGGACAGAAAATCGATCCCTGAGGACATCCTTTTTGCGTAACCCTCTCGATCTGTGCATACCTTATTCGAACTATGATTGTTCTGTTCGAAAAGCAATCCTTCAGAACATTGTGCATATTCATAGAACTGTGCCTCATTCGCAATCGCCTCAAAACTCCAGAGCCATCATAAAGTATCGAAAGCTGGCCTGAAGTCAATAAACAACCCCATTACTTGGAAAGAAGTAGCTTCATCTACCGTCTGCATTAATCTATATACGGCATCTTCCGTTGATCTGTCCGGTACAAAACCAAACTGAGTTTCAGACACCAATCCTTGTCTTGGTACCTTTCCTTCAGTCTTTTAATTACTAACCTCTCATATAATTTTCCAACAACTTACAACAGTGAGATTGGTCTAAGTGAACCAATATTATTTGCAACGCGACCAGCATCTTTCTTCAAAATCTTCAGCGCAGCACGTTTCCAAATATCAGAAAATCGATCTTCTTTCAGACGTTTATTAAAAACCGACCACATAACTTCACAAAAATATTTTCACTATATTCACTTCTATCATGTCTATTCCCGGAGCTTTATTAACGTTCATAGCCTTAATTGCGTCGTGCAATTCATCATGCATACACTATATCCCTTGTAGTCACGATATATTCATCATTCTCTGTGCTTACCTTTCCTATGATTCATAATCTCATGGAAACAAATTCTCCAAAGTCTTTTTTGTTGTGTCATGCCAATCAATAGTTTAGTCTTCTCGAATATCAATTACTGTATGTCCTACTTGCTTTACTTTCTTCTTATCTACATCAATCTTAAACAATGAACCCCATAGGGTATGCACCTCCTTCTGTACATAATCTTGCCACGCTTTGTTTTTGCTTTTATAAACTATTAGCCATTATATTGCTTTCTGATGTCACTATATTTACTTTTATACCAAGAAGCCTTTTCCGGCATAGAAGTCTACGGAACTGTTGGGCTGTCTTCTGGTAACCTGTACCTTTTTACTCATTTAGCTAAATCCTGACTCCAATTCCCTAACTTTCGAACCTATGGGCAATATCTTTCGAGGTGGGGGTGGGGATTAAGGAGCGCAGCTATATCTTGGTACTGCATACTATCTGTAAATATTGGTATGAGGGGTATCTGGTCTTCATTCTAATAGCTTTTGCATTCATTTTAAGGCGATTCCAGATAGTCTGTTGTGTGGTGAGGGATTCCATATATCCATGAAGGCACTAAATTGCCTCTAGCCAGCTTTAAGTTGGGATTGGCTTGCCGTGCCTAAGATGAAGCTCTTATTATTTGGTAGAATGGGGTTTCTCTTCTGTTTTTTGTAGTTTCTTTGGGTCATTTTGTTATTTGGATTAGGGTAGGATGTATTGGTTTTAACATGGCTATTATGGACATTGACATTCTGGTGGCAATCATTGTTATACACTTTTGTGTGTGGTTTGATTTAATGGCTTAGGCGGTAAGTGCGTCTACTACTGAGATAATCTTCCTACTTATGGTTGGCAGTTCTCATCATGGGTTATCCTAGCTGGCATCCGTAGTAAAATAAACTGAGTTTCCACATTCATTAAAGAATGGTAAGCCCTTAACTTTAAGCCTGGCATATTTAAATCCTACCTGTTTTGTATACATCTGCGTAACTGTTCACTGTCATTCTGGAATGGTGGTGTTCTCAGACTGCTCTGCATAAGGGTTTGATGTGGGGAAATTTGCATCTCCATTAACTCTGCGGCTGGCAGATCCCGAACATGCATGTCACTCTTTCTCTCTAATATTAGGAGATTATATAACGAATACCAAAATAGCATCTGTACTCTTCGATATCTTCAATACCATGGGCAAACTCCTGGACAGTCCCACATGATATTTATAGGTTTATTACCCAGCTGGAAACTTATGAAAAGGTTTCTGTTTATCCTTAAAAATAAACAAAACGCAAACAACATTTTCTATGTTCATATCAACCTATTAATATTTTTAAAAATTAAATATATATCTAAACAAGAAAAAAATCTTAAGGAATATTTTCAAGTGAAAAAAAAAAAAGCCTTTTTTTATTTTTAAAAATCCTAATGTAAAATTTGACCTTGGAATCTATCAGGTGATCGATTCACGCACAGAACTTTATTTCCATCTTGAATGTTATGATTCTTTATTTGACATCCAGGTACCACGGGTATTTGAGTGAAATTATAAATGTATTTTTCCAGGTATTTATAAATCATGAATATCTGTGGTAAAATAGAGGCATTCATTTAAATTCACTTTTCGCCATATCAAACAAACGATCTACCTCGTTATACACGGCCATTATCTCTAATGTTGTTGTGTAATGATGTATCCCTCTGGGTCACCACAGGATGTACACACACATATACACCCACACACTGCTCTCTTGTTTATTTAGAAACTGTGAAGCTGTCTGCTCCTATCTTCACCAGGCTCTGCGGTATCCTTCCATTTAAAACAAATATTACGTTTGAACTGCGTGACCGACTCACTGACACGAGACAGTTTTCTGTTTCTCATTATCCGTCTCCCTCAGCAGCTTCTTTCCTCTCCGCTGATTTTCGGCGGGGTCCCCACCCTTCCATAGTTTATTTACTTAATCATTTCTCGATGACCGTAGCGATGTGGGGTAATAGAACCCAGCGGCTTTGGTATAACTAATTGGCCGCGAGTTTGCTCTTTGACAGTCCTCTTTGGAATTGTGTAGCTCTGAAAGAAAGATAAATTAAAAAACTGTTTCATCACTGGTTTGTTTTGAAAGGAATCGTACTCAAGATTAGCTGGACTATCCATTTTTTTTTTTAAATAGATTGTCATAAAGATTTTTCGATTTTTTTTTTGTTTTATTAAGAGATTTATCGTACAATATATTACAAATAAATACGTGATCCACTGAATCCATCAGAGACACAGGGTCAGGCATCCCATCAACTCCCAGTGGATGGATTTTAATGAAATCTTATATTTCACTATTTTAAAACAATTTATCGAGCCTTCCCAAATTTTACTGAAATCTAATAATAGAAATCCGGCAACAGTGATTTCCTTTTTCCATGGGTAGCGCAGTTGGTAGGATTGCCGTCCTTCCCACACCAGATGGAAGAGACCTGAGTTCGATTCCCATCGTTGACGTGAGGAGTTTTTAACGGCCTTTTTCACAACGTGGTTGAGTTAGTTGGTCTCAGGCGAAGGTAGCATGGTTTTCTTCTCCCGGAAACTCGGGTTTTTCATCCAGCAAACAGAAAATCGATCTCAGACAAACGCAATTTACAGACAATATACACGGACTAATATGATCTTATTCGCTGATGCTTCTAAAACTCTACTACAACAACAACGGTCCATAAATATCCCATTGTATGTCTATATACCGTATATTGTTGTTTTAGGGTTTCAGGACCATCAGCGACTGAGAGCATATTGCTCCGTGTATACTGTCTGTAGATTGTGTGGTTCTGTGGTCGATTTTCTGTTTTCTGGATGAAAATCCAGAGTTTCTGGGATAAAAAAACCATGCTACCCTTGCTTGAGACCGTTTAGCTCAGCCACGTTGTGAAAAAGGCCCATTAATATTCCTCCCGTCATCGACGGAACTCGAACTCAGGTATTTTCCACCCGGTGTGGGGAGGACGGCGATTTTACCAACTGTACTACCCACAAGGGAACCGTTTATTGTAACTGTACCACTGGATATTATGTTTGTTACTTTGCGCTAGTTACAGGAACGAATGGACATTGTGGCGTATGCGTAGAAACGAAATGTTCTTGGTTTGCGAATATGAGTTGTTGCTTTTCACTCGTTTTTTTTATTATTATAAATCATGAATTATTATTATTTGCTAACTCGTCAGAAATGTAACGCATTACGTACATTGACTAAATGGTTTCATTTTACAGTGCCTGGGTATTCTGTTTCCCTGGTGTATGCAAACCAAATAGCCAGCTAAGTGAAGAGGTTCCTGAGAGGCAATGCTGTGTCTAGAAATCTGTAAATGGGAAGGGATTATAAAAAATTCTAATTCAGCTTATTTACGAGAGACTGGTCTGTTAATTAGGAATAGTTAATAAGGTAGAATTCTCGTTCGTATAGATTAACCTAAGGAAGATGGTAGACAATATTTGCCTTAGGGTAGGAGAAATGTTGAACAACATATTGTATTCATTTTGGAGATATCACGGAAGTTATCCGGTAAGTGTACAGATTATCGTGTAAAAAAAAAAAAAAAAAAGTAAACTGCAGCCATTATCAACCCACCACTGCAGGATGGAAGACTCGTCAACAATTCATGCTGAGAGACATGGACCATAATCTACCACGCTGGCAGATCGACCGTATTTAGCAGTCAGGAGATTGAACCCCGGTCTACTCAACGAGCGTGTGCTACTGCACTCCCACTCCTGACCACTCGGCAACGGTCAATATTAATTAGAGAAAGTTACTGGCTTCCATAGTTTTTGCGCTAATCAGATGTTAGTGGAATTATGTCAGATTTGGTTCATTGTTGTCCAATATTACATCAACTTGTAGAGCATATAATCCTTTCGAAATGCCAAAAATCAACTGAGAACTGGGCCTTTTTTTTTTTTTTTTCGTGGTGTAAACTGTTTAAACAAAGAGTAATAAAGGGCAAATTGTTTTCATACAGCTTATTATACACAAGTACCATTAAAATTATATGAAGTTAAAGCATATTTATTAATACGCTTTAACTTTAACAGGCTACAACGAATCATGGACAAGGACATGCGCAGAAATTATTAGTAAAATATAAATATTAAAATTTTTAAATCCACGAATTTATTTGATTATTAAATTTTATCGATCTATAATTTATTTGGATAAATTGAATTGTTTCACTTTTTTAAACGTTTTCGGAATCTTGTTGGGATCATTGGATACGTGATCACTGAGTTGGACAGTCTCTCTGAAGACACGCAAAATTGAAATTTGGTGGATTGCAATCTCATGCTTTTTTCTTTCTTGATGTGAATACGGAATTTCGATTTGAAAACTGCTTTGTCCTCAGTGCTCTTAACTGTAGGTGCGTGCGTTGAAAAAACGTATTCAGTGTTTTTCTATAGACTCCTTATAGTAACTGAAATACTATTGCTTTTCTATTATCAACTAGTACTGTAATATATAAAAATAATTGTTTTTACTTCTACACAGAACATATTATCACTCAGCTGTCTGCAATGTGCTTTACTCATTGCTTGGAGTTTAATAACAATTGAACCATAACGTATATTTCACATTTCTCTTAATTAAAATAATAAGCAGATATTCATAATTTATATATTTAGTTAACTGATAACAAAAGTTGCTGAAAAGAGCAACGACTTCTATGTGCGAATTATATTCTGCGCTTCTGTCATATTGCCTATTCATTCCTCCAATCAGTGCACAGCAACAAACAATTGCAATGTTTCAGCTACAATATGCGGTATGTGGATAATTTTATGTGATACGTATGGAAAAAAACAACGACATAATAATCGCCGGATTTCTATTTGTCTGATTTTAATGAAATTTGGGACAAATCTCATTAAATTCAGACAAATCTTTAGACAAACCTTTTTAAAAGAGCTAAATATAAAATTCCATAAAAATCCGTCCAATTTGAGTCAGGTTGTTACATGCGGACCAACTGACGGACGCATATGATGAAGACAATGTGGGATTTATGCAAATATATGCAAAAGCGCCTAAAAAATATGTCTTAATAAATCTTCGCTTAAGAACTTTGAAAATAAAGCATGTAAACATAAGAGATGGATGTTGGTTTCCTAATATTTGTCCAAAGTTGTCTAGAACATTGCCAGTTCCATCCTTATGTAGAAGGATCATCGGTGCCACGACTTCCATAACATATTCGTAAATTTACAAAACGTATTGTGAGATTCTCGGTGGGGTTCAATGCCCCACACTATATTAACATAAAAAACAACTTTGTTCGGATGCTGTTGGGACATTACCTCGTCTCTCTGTGAGGGAGAACGACAGAAGAGGATACTTCTTAAAGACATTTCAAAACCGGAAACTTAAAAAAAGTCCCTTCCAAGAAAAGAAAGGTTCTAATTCTTTTTCCTACCTCTTCTCTTTCCGCAGTAACACTTGGCATACACATTCCAGTGCATGTAAAACATCCTTTTTTAGCCATCGACCAATCACTGTCATAGTTTATTATAAGGATTTCGGAGTGTACCGAGGATGCTTCGCCCTGACGCCGAGTATAGAGTTCTAACCTCCCACTACCGTAGGGGAGTATCGGGTTTCGATTGAATGCGCGGAGACACAACCAGTGGTTGTAACTGCTGCCTCCTGTGTGGAATTAATTTTTTTCCCTCTCGTCTAGAGACCACAACATGAGAGATTGTACCGTCACTGAAGCCATATGGCATCATTAATGTCCAAGTAATATCCACTCCTTTGCATCGCCGCGTTCTGAAACACTTTTTAAAGATATGGAAATTATTATCGGGCGATGTGTTTTTACACTGATGAGCTGCTTCTGTATCTCTGGCCATTTTCTGTATACTCTCACGTGTAAATGAATTCCCCAAAGATATCCATCTGCGGTCATGGTAGTCTTTCCTTATTTAATAAGGATGAACATATAAATACTTAAGCCTTCACTTAACTTAAGTAAAGCGGGAATGGGAGAGGTTGAGCGTGACTTAAAGTCGTGTTGCCGATATTTGGCAACTTTTTCTTTAAGACGCGTAGACTGACAGCACACCTCTCCATCAGTAAACTGCCAATAAAATGCTCAAATGTAATCTCCAAAATAACATAACTCTTTTGTAAAAAATATTGTATTTAAAAATATAGTTAAAAATTATTCTCTCTTAAAGTACGTTGCTTTATCATAAAAGTTTTTATTTAACCCTTACTGGCCAAAAAATCAGAAACCTTTATTCAGTATCTCGCAGGGTTATCTTTTGTGGAATTACAGGCCGCATACGTCGTGGTATGGATTCTACTAAACGATTTAGGGAGTCCAGCTCCAGATTTGACCATTCTTACATCAGGATATTTGTCAGCTGTTGTATTGTGGTCAGCAGAGAACTGCGAAGCCCAACTGCCCTTTCAAACTTATCCCGGACATTCTCAACTGAATTCAGCTATGGAGAATTACGAAGCCAGAGTAGATGTTCGAAATCTTGGGGGGTATGCCTCGAATTATTCAGATACAATTTTTGCATGGTGGAAAATTGCGTTGTCGTCTTGTAAGAATATATTGCAGTCCATGTAAAAATGAAACTTTGCAGAGTGAAGGTGTTTCGATAAGACAGAAAGACATTCATTGGACGTAACACGACTCTGGTCCGCTCATACCATATAAGGTATGCTCATAGCAAAGTGTGGTGTGAGCGGACCCAGTCCGTATATACTCCATAACATGATGCCTCCTCCAGTTGCTTGAGTGGTGGACACAGTCTGGATGCATGGCTTCATGAGATTCACGCCGCACTTTCACCATACCATTGGTGCAAAAAGTATAAATCGAGACTTGTCAGGCTACATTATCTTTTTCCATTGTTCCATAGTCCAGTTATGTGGTCGGCGGCACCCCTCCAGTCGAATCTTTCGATTTTTACAGAATAAACGGTTTTATTCTGTCCCAGATCCTTCAGCTCCCACCACATAGTTCTGTTGGAAATGAGTCTTTCTTCGCCTAAATTGAATTTCTCAGTGATTTGCTGTACTGTAACTTCTATTCTGAAAGCGCACAATTCGATTTAAATTCTTGCGATCCCATGCATTCCTGAGGTACCGACTTTCTGCTGCATTTCTTACTTTTATAGCTGCATTCTCCTTTCGTCTTCCATGGCTGTTTTCAACACACCAGCGATCTCCTTTGTTTTCTCAATTTTAGCTCCCGCTAAACGTGCTCCAACGATAACACCTTTGAAAATCTTCCCCATAACTGGATCGACTAAGAAGCCCCAGGTAAAGTACAGTGTTTATCTGATAGCAATAAACTTGTAATCCTACCATATGACACTTATATTTGCATACTGTACGCTTAATTATTTGTTGACGTTAATTGCAAAAGGTTTCTATTTTTTTTGGCCAGTGAGTGTATGATATATAACTTCCTCTGATATTTAAAACTTTGTTTTACAAAATGAGACAGACTATTTCTAGCGTTTATAAAACACAATAGACATACAAGAAGAAATATTTATGAAAAAAATACAATGAAGATAAAATAATGGTAACCCAACAGAGAAATCGCTGCGTAATTTCAAAATAAAATAAAAAATTCCAAACGTAAATAATCTATAATTGGGCAATCGGGCAATATAAAACGGATAAAGGGAAACGTGTACGCAATTTCAAACCAAAATGATTAGAACATCAGTTTAAAACCACAAAAATTTTACGTGAACTGTGAACAGAAATTTTACGCTCTTTCTTGAATATTTTACGACAGAAAATGCAGTAAATTATTTATTGCATTTTCTGTGGTAAAAATTCAAGCAGAATCACAAGATTGCTTCTTTTTATTAAATTCCAAGGAAATTGCCTGGATTGCTTTTACCGTAATTCGTATACTTTGGGGACCATGAAGAATTACATTTCCCGATATTAACGACTCAAATTGGCAATATTTTTCTTCATCTAATTTACATTTTCGGCATCTGCTTAAACTGTACCAACGTAACTCGGTTTTCTTCTCCTGCTTTTAAAATGGCTTTTTGATTTGTGTTATGGATTTGTATCTTCATACTTTTCTTTGACATTTCTCTGAAAAGGTACTTGGTGTATGAAAACAGCTGCAGATAAACATATTGTGAAAGTCGTCATTTGTTTTGAATGCGAGGAATTTTAAGCTAGACAAACGGAAATGATAAACAGTGGAATATTTCGGTGAAGGACAGTAACCTAGTGGAAGTGTGTAAAGTGGAGCGCCACTGGTAATAAAACTCACTGCTTACGCAAGACGGTAATACAAAGTGTATGAGTATACATTGATAGGAGGAGAGGATGTCACAGAATATATACTCGTATATATATATATATTTATATATATATTATTTTTTTGTAATAGCCATATCAAGAGCATTTATGCACGTGAAATGGGCATTTATATCCATGATAAATGAAAGTTAAGCTTATTTATTTGATCTCCATCGTAAATGGAAGCTTGTTATTGTTGTTTTTTTATTGGTAAAGCAGCTAAGGTCATGAGGCGTCAGCATATCGGCTCTGTAAATTACTTATATTCTGTGGCTGAGGTTACCTGTGTTTTGGGATGAAAAACCCGACTTCGGATGTTTCAACCCGGAAAACAAAGCGGGGGAAAAAGTCCATAAAGCTTCTCTTAGTTTAAACAGAACTGAAACCTTCGCTAGGAGGAAATCGTATAAAGAAAATTAGTAAAGCTGCGAAAAGTCGACTACGTTGGGTGGTGTCACAAGACGGGAAGAGACAGGCAATCAGAAAAGCTATGGGCTTTAAAGTAAAAGAACCCTCCTATAACATTGAAAACGAATACGCAGAATTATGTAGGAGGCTGGATTTAGAAGGTAAGATGTGTGAAATGGAAGAAAGCGAGAAGGGGATAGCTGTGATTAAACTGCCAGAAAGAAGTAACAAAAATGAACAGCACTGTCACTTTTCCTTTAGTTGTAAAAAAATTGCCGTCAGCTATGTTTAGTTATTGATGTTTCGTATTTCTAAGTATCGTATCTTACTTGAGCTGTAGCTGATTATAACGGACAGAAAACAACCCCCAGGAATGTTCGCTCCTTACAATGTTTCCGTTCTAATAGCATCTCTTATTCTTCTCGAGTTCCAATTTACTTAGACGATATCCATGCCTAATAAAAATGGTTTTCAGTGTCTCGGAGGGAGCAGAAGTATAAGTGGGATATTTCTGCACAAAAAAAAAAAAAGGTCAGAAAAAGAGGGAGATGGAACACCTGGACACGCTTCTATTTGCTCTTTTCTTACTTCTAGCTAGCAGAGCGTGACAATGTTTACGACTAACTGAAGGAAAAGGGCACGAAGCCCAAAAATTTCACACGGCCTGGAGAAGCTACACAAGATGGCACACAGCCAAGAAAGAGCTACGGATCAACGATTCGTAATTTTGTAGCGTCGCTTAACTGAAACCATGTGCCACCACACGGAGATCGTTCTCTCGAGACTGCAGCATCCCGAGGTCTCCATATCACTATCTCTGGGAAGGCTAGCGTCAGTGCACTCACATGTATGATAACATCGTCTTTTTCGAAGTGTTTCTGCACTGACGGACACCTCAGAGGTTCTGTTGAATCCGCTCTAAATTTATCCAAACTATTTTTTTTTTACTTTGCTATTTTTTATGTTCCTCCCTCCTTTCCTTCAGTGTAGGCTTTTCAGTATGCCGACTGTACCGATACTATCTCACCAAAGTCTCCTCCTTGTAGTAACATAGCACTATCCTATACGTAAGGTTTATCGTGCAAGTTCAGTAGAGGGAGTTTACTTAAGCAACATTCGAAATAGTTCAAAATTGTGGTTAAAAGTTCGTAGGATTAAATCATTCAATAACAAGTGGGTGCGTGATTTGTCGAAGCTTAAGGAATTGCACTTTATTCCTGGAAAAGAATCCTAAAAGAATGATATTTAATAGAAGCTTATCGTTTATGACCTCACTATCTTACCAAAGCCTCAGACATACGATCTAAATACAGAGGAAAATATCCCCAGAAATATATTCTACTAAAAATAATATAAATAGAACTGTGATTGGTTGATGGACAAGTCAGCCAACAATCCATTATATTACCATGCTTTTGTTTCCTTGGACTTTTATATTCAGTCATTTTTTTTAATAAAGTCCAATTTGAAACTTTACATTGATGTTTACATACAGTTACTGATAAATTCCTGACAAGGTCAATGGCTAGATAGATGGAGGGGTAATTGTTACCATATCCCTTATATTCGCTTACAGATATGAATTTACCTGACACAAAGATAAATACTTCTTTATGCTAAAAAAGAAAAAAATTCAAATTCAAAACGTCGCCTTCAGTTCATCTACAATAATCTAATATATAACATTGCTTGACATAATTTCAAGCAGTGTTTCATATTATATTCCATGTTTCAGACTAGATATGTTTCATATAAGACTCAATATACTTTAAATTAGATTTGATAAATTATGAAACAATATCGAGCAATATTTTATGTTACTCTCGATGACACACTATTTATATATATTAATGTCTACATAGTTTATGTATATAAATATTATCTAGCATAGGACAATATTGTATGCTATTAGGCACAATTCGATTTATTATTGTTGGGCTGAAAAATCAGAATAAATCACAGATAAGAAAACCCCTACTTCCTCTTCGTAAGATTGGCTAACTATGATCTCGATTGAAGAGGACGTTAGATTTTCGTCCAGTTATCCACTGGAATCTTACTCAGACTTCTACAAACGAGTGATAATTAGCAATATATCGTGCCAAACAAGCTACCATGGAAGACACTATAAGAAGAACATGAAAGACCTGTTGCAGTCATAATTTATAATTAGCCTTGGGCGAGGGCTGAGCGTTTTTATCCCGGAAACTTGGGTTTTTCATACAGCAGTTTACAGACAAAAACACTGATGTCAAAAAGCCTTAAAAATAACAACACAAAAGGTAGCAATTAATAAAGATTATGTCAAAAATTCCATTAATAAAAACACTTTTTTTTTGTTTCTCGTTCTTTCCCTCTTTCCCCTCCAAGGCTGACTTTATTTATATTCCAGGAAGAAAATTGATTTTACCCAGCATCGTAAAACACCGGCCATTTATCAAACTCGCAAAAATTTATATTAATGTACTTTAGATAGAATTAACAATTTCTTTAAGCGTTAAGATATATTTTAATAATATGTGGCCTTGTCGCTCTCCGAAAATAAAAAATAATAATCTTCTTCAAAATTCACTGCATGCTTTCACGTTAAATAACTGCTGGAGACTGGCTGAAGCTCAAATATTTCATTTAGGAAGTAGGCTTGAGGAATGTTTTTGTTTAATTTTCACTTCCCAGTACATCATTCATAATGTCCGCTTAAAAAAAAAAGTTCCCTCGGCAAAAATACGATCTGAAATCAGAAACAATCCATCAAAAAAAGGGGAAGCGATCACAATAGTTAGTTTAACATTCAGACTTAAATGGGCTGTTGTCACGCACGTAGACCATTAGGTTGCTAAAAGATATAAGACTTAAAAGTAATGGGCAGAATTACCAAGCCACTTCTGTTTTCACTTCCTGAATATACGAAGTTTTCTCGCTCTTATTCGGTTCCAAGTTAGGCCTACAAATCCAGTAGAAAAGCGAATTACTGTCGACAGAAACCCTCATTTGTCACGATGTCAGCATGCTCGGATTGACACCGTTATATTTAGACTGCGTGCGTGTGTGTTTGTCTGTTTGATGTTGCTGTTGAAGCGTAGAATTTGGCCTTCAAACAGTGTATAGAAAGCAGGTCATTCGATAAGTTATCCTTGTTGGCGATAGTTAGAACGGAGAAATCCTTGTAATGGCTTCCGTTATATCCCCGACATACTAAACGTACCTGCGAACCATATTTTTACATTGAATAAGAAGTATAATCATCCTTTATAACAGTGATA
This sequence comes from Mastigoproctus giganteus, assembly GCF_048544385.1. Taxonomy (NCBI): domain Eukaryota; kingdom Metazoa; phylum Arthropoda; class Arachnida; order Uropygi; family Thelyphonidae; genus Mastigoproctus; species Mastigoproctus giganteus. The sequence goes on along the minus strand of NC_143583.1, from coordinate 65,927,375 downwards.
ACTGCTAGTTTCCTCACTCTGGATCCAATTCTCAATTTCTCTAATAGATCAGTTCTTTTTAATTCAAGCTAAAGACCATTTACAATTGGCTATCAAACAGAACTCTTTAATAGTCCATTGAGTTAGAACCTGTTCGCAACAAAAAACACGAGAAAAAAAGAAGCTTTATGTTCCTTATATGAACCAACTACTCCATCTCATTTCGATTATTCTTGGTGTCCAGAATTGGAATCATCACTAAATATTAATTCAATGCTTTCACAATATTCGTGGGAATCATTTAGTGATAGCAATCAACATTCAAAGGTCAGTGAGCTGCAAGACAAAAATTTCATGCATTTTTAGCTCAAAACTGGAAAGCAATCATTTCCTGAACCCTTTTCGAATTCCAAGAGGATAGATTCAGCACCATTTTATGAAATGAAGGCCAGCCAGAGATTATTCCAATCACATCTTTGAACGAACAAGACTGGAATAATTCAGACTGGCTAAAAATCTATTTCTGAGTTTTATAAAGTATACGCGGGGTTGCCTTAATTAAGATTAAATTAACATTGTCAAAAAACTTAAAGTTCACAGCTGTAAAGTTTTCGTGTTAATAAATACATGGAACGAGCAAAATTACATTTACTTTATTTTCGACACTTAAAACGTTTTACTTTCGACACTTTTTAGGACACTCTCCTAAAAAGAAGGCTATTTTTAGTTTTAAAATCGTTGTGCCTGTTCACCTTAAAAATAATTTCTTTACTGATATTTATTTTTATTGTATAAATGAATAATTTAAAATCAGCAAGTTGTTCAATGGCACTCTGGCTGACAACTGGATGGGAAACTGTTGAATCAATGCTCTTATATATCGTGTATTTATTATTATTATTTTTTTTTTCATATTCTTTTTAAGCATTCTAATATAATTCTTCTATCATATCCAACTGGTCCAGAAAAATTATACACCCGCAATTGGCGTAAACAGATAATTAAACGTAAGGTATGCAAATATAAGTTGTTACATGGTATGATCAAAAGAACCTCGGTATCAGATAAATACTGTACGCTTTCCTGGGGCTTCTTTGTCGATCCGGTTATGGGGAACACAGATGATGTTTCCGATTTTCAGAAAGGTGTTATTTCTAGAGCACGTTTAGCAGACGCTACAATTAAGAAAACAAAGGAAATCACTGGTGTGTCGAAAGCAACCATCTCAAAATTATACAATGAGTGGAAGATGAAAGGATAATGCAACTACCGGCAGAAAGTCGGTATTCCAAGAACGAGACGTCAGGAATTTAAAGCGAATTTTGTGTCAGAATAGAAGGTCCATTGTCCAGTGACTGAAATCAATTTAGGCAAAGGAAGACTTAACAACTGAACTGTGCAGCGGGAGTTGAAAAAGCTGGGATTTGGTGGTCGTGTGCCACTTCTTTCTGTAAAAAAAATTAAAGTTCGACTAGAATGGTGCTGCTATTGCCATTGACTGGACTGTGGAATTGGAAAGAGATCATATGGTCTGGCTAGTCATGATTCATACTTTTTTGCACCAATGGTAAGGTGAAAGTGCAGCGTCGACTTCAAGAAGCTATGCATCCAGACTGTGTCGTGCCCAACACTCAACCGGCTGGATGTGGTATCATAGTATGCGTTACGTTCTGTTATCCCGGACTCGGTCCGTTTATGCCGTTAGATGGCCGTGTTAACTCTAATGAATATCCTTATGTCATGTCAAACCAATTTCATCCTGCAATGCCTGCATTGCGATAGATTTTTTCAAGACGACTAGGAACCATCCACCATGCAAACATTATATATGAATGGTTCGAGAACCTTCCTGAGATTTCAAGCATTTTTTCTGGTCGTCTAATTCTCCAGATTCGAATCCACTTAAGAATATGGGTCATGGGACATATTAGAAAAGTCAGTTCTGCTTCGCAGTTCTCTGCTGAACTTAGTTCAGTAGCTGACAGATACTTTGCTGGAAGAATGGTCAAATTTGCTGGACTCCCTCAGATACCTTGTGGAATCTATGCAACGATGTGTACGGGACGTAATTCAGGCATAAAGTGGCCTACTAGTGAATAAAGGTATCTAATTTTTTGTTCATGAGTGTATAAATTAAGATACGTTTTAAAGTGGAACTTTATGGAACTCCATGAAACTCTGTGAAACGAACTTTAATTTGTAATGGATAAATTTATGAAAAAAAGGTTCATTTAATATAATCACGTGCCTTATATCCAAAATAATTCTAGACTTTTTTTTTTTTATACATAAGGTTATTACAGGTGCAATTCAAATGAAAAATAGCAGTTCGGCATAAGTTATAGCAAGTGCAGAAAAAAATAAAGAAATTCTAGTGGCATATTTTTTCCTTAAAGTCTGACTGGCAACACTAAGCGCATGCATGCTGCTCTGTATACCGACATTGTTCTTAGATAATACAGCGTACAAGATAGCAGCTCCACTGCAAATGCTTACACCGAAGCTTCTGTATGCAACTTCATTGCATACTACTCTTCCTTCACAAATTGTTATTAGTAATGAAGTAGATATAATAGTAGATGTAATGAAGTAGTGATGGGTAAGAGTAATAGCAGAATTAACTATCGCCATCTTTCCTGCAATCACGAATCATTTCTCGCTGTGATTCTGTAGGCCGCGCGAATGGGTCTTCTGGGAATAGCTAAAATAGTGAATGATGAGAAATATGTTATACAAGAAACAAGAGCAGGACATGGAACATTTACATATGTCTATCTCGCTATATTTCATACCCTTACAGATAATTAGTGTCTGGAGACATCAGAAACCTCTGCTACCGAAAAAAAAAAAAAAAAAACCTACGAAATTTAACTCTGACCATCTGTATGTTTACATACACGTGTTTATGTTGTCTGTAGCACACACGTAGCACAGTGGCTGGGTCGTTCTCCAGCATGTGGGTAGCAAGCAATGTTTGGAACTAGTTTTTACCATTAAAGCTATCATAAATCTGAGTAACAGGATCTAGGGTGTCGTTAGACTTCAAGTATACGTAATGTACCGTGTAATTCTCGCTAGAAAAAAAAAACATCCTTTGGAGGAAGTCCATGTGTGATTTGTTACTCTTAGTCTACGAGTTCCTGATTATCCATCAGAGTTTGACATCAAAGTGAATGAACAGTTGGAATATATAGTTATTTTAGACGATAAACTGGTTATCTAACTCCATGAACATTCTGTTTTTGTTCCTTATAAGAAAACTCGTCGATAGAGTATCGTTGTTGATCGATATTTACTCTCGTAATCCATTGCTGAGTTGAGTTACACAGTCCTTCTGGAAATTATAGATCATGTTATCTGCTAAAACTTAGTAAACTAACGATTTGCCGAATGAAAGTTTATGTCTATTATATTTTTGTCTAGGCAGTTCTAAGTACGGTCTAGAGTGACACACGGATGCGAGGCAGGTTTTGTTCTTTCATATAGATTCGAAGAACGTAAAATTTAATAAAAGATGAACTATTTTTGCACAAAGATATCCAAACGATCCAACTTTTATCGTTTACTTTGACAAGATAATTGGTTCATTTTATGATAAATGTTTTCTGTAAAAGAAATAGTAAAAAATCTCAACCACCTAAATCATTGACATGATTAAAAAAAAAAAAAAAGCGGAAATCTGGTAACACAAAACACTGCTGAAAATTGAGGTTCACTACTTCACATTTAAAATTTTTCATCATTCTGGTTCTCTAAAACAGGATGTGATATTTACTGAATTAAATGGAAGCGTGAAAGCCACTATAAATTCAAATTATTTGAGAAATTGTAAATTTTATTCTTTCATGCATAATAACACAAGGATCTCCATAGCTCTTTTATTAAACGTTTACTAACGAGGGATTAGCAGCGAACTATTTCCTGAGTGGATTCTTTTCAGCACACAGTAATCCCATAAAACGCAACTTGGAATGATTCAACCACAAACCAAATTTAAATCGAACTGCATGCACTATTCTGGAAGAATGAACATTAATTGCCTTGACACCGGCTGAAAAATGTATTAGTAATGCTACAGTACGTGTGTCATAATTTGGTCAAATGTTATTACTTTCATCCGGATGTTATTTAAAATTCGACCGATATATTTTGAGGTTTCTGCTACCGTAGTAAAATTATTATTAATTTTTTATTCTTCAAGAAAGCGAAATTAGATTAAAAAGTTGCTGTAATGCAGCAGTTTTTTTTTTTTTTTTTTTTTTTGTTCTAGGGTTTGCTCAGTGATGAAAAATTTCTTGGCAGTTTAAATAAAGTTTATTCATTTGCATCGTTGAACAAGTAAATTAATTCGCTTCAGCGAATTCAAGCTATTTCTATTCCTCCTAACTGGAACGTATAATTGTCATTTCCATTTGTCTGCTCTGTTGACGACAGCTCCACCTGCCGGAAGTTTAAATTTACGTTATTTGAATGCGTAATTTATAAATAAATAAATAATAATAAAATAAAATAATAATAATAATAATCAAATAACGCGATTCAGAAATTGGGTTAAAGTTTAGAAATTGCGCACGATAAATGTCTGTAGGAATGATTGGCATTAATTTTTTTTTCTGAGAATTTTACCGAAAAAAATATTAACAAAACACATTAAAAATAATTGTTGACATTAAGGACTTTTATGAGTGTTAAAAAAATAAAAAGTTCCTAAATTTTTCAACCCATAGAAAGATTATATCTTATTTTATGTTTATTGTAAATAATTATATGTATACGAGACTTGAAAAAAAAAGACAAACAAGCAATCAAGACAAAATGGAAGAACTAAAAGAAAAACCAATGAATGAACACGAACTTTTTTTTAATACACAACGATACTGTGTACTCACACGAGTTAAAAGAGCAATGGTAATTTCTGTTTTTTATTAATATAATTTCATTTTCTTTTCTTTTTATAATCCTAGTTGTTTCGCTGGTCACCTGAATAAACCTTATTGATCCACACTTTGGGACTACAAGTACAAGAGAGGCGTAGCCTAACGTAGTTTCACATGAAAATATTTAACTTTACTTAAAAAGAAAGAAACAAGAATACAGACGTAGCTATTATTGTTCATGGTACTGATTGCATTTATCTTATACACTGACTGATCATTGAATTATGACCACCTATTTAATACCGTGTTGGGTTAAATTTCGCATGAATAATAGCCACTGTTCGCCTATCCATTGACTTCACTTGATGTCTGAAGACGGTAGGGATATCTGTACCCATGCTGCCTGCAAGGATTTCCCGAATGTCGGAATAGATGATGGTTGCGTGTCCATACGCCTCACTTCCCGTTTCAAAACATCCCATAAGTATTCAATTGGATTGAGATCAGGCGAATTTGTAGGCATGATAGGTGATATCTTCACTGCGTTTTTCGAACCACTCGTGCAGAGTGCGGGCCGGATGATGCAACGTGGCACGGCGCACATGGTCTCCTAGGAGCTGCCGGTAGACCTCACCAATGTCTACGCTGATAGCACAGTGGTAACGTCACTGTTCTCCTCACACCGAGTAGAAGAGGACTGGATTAGAATCCCGTCGATGACGCGAGGAACTTTTATGGGGTTTTTTCACTCCGTGGCTCAGTTCGTCGGCCTCAGGCGTGGACAGCAAGGTTTCACCCCCCCCCCCCGAAAAAACTGGAGTTTTTCTTCCAGCAAAGCAGGCAAATATACCAGAGAATACAAGCAATTTACAGATGCAATACACATGGGTAGTTGAAAGTTAACTGAAAGTTCCAGATGACCCTAATATAATACTTTAGATTTTTGTCTAAGACCTCACTAGTATGATAAGCGGTGAGAAGAGGGTGTCTCTTGAGTTGTAGAACGTCTGAGTGTGCAGCGGATCGTCATCTGGGATATTGTTCTTGCTTTGCATTACTATATTGTATCGCGATGTTAACTCTCGTATAGTGACCTGCTGTTGAGCCCATACAACGCGATGCACCCTTTTCACCACGAATATCACATCGCATAATCCTTTACAGTTCTGTCTGCGGACGGTGTTTTGACTTGTTAGATACATTCTTTGTACACCTTAACCACAGTGGGCCGTTAGCAACTGACAAGACGTGCTGTTTCCGATATGGAAACACCGACGCACGAACCCGCACAATCATGCCCTTTTGAAACCCCGTGATGTCTTTACTATGTCTCATAACTGCTACTTTATCACTTTGACTTGCACGACCAGATGTAAATTACCACCCTAGCGTACGAAGCTGTTTGGCTTTTCATACTCCAGCTATGCAGTATAGCCCATTATGGGTGGATAATCATAATTCAGTGATCACTGGGTGTATGTAGCTTAATAACTATATATGCAAGCAACCAACAGTTATCTTTTCAAGAAGCCGCAGTCGGAAGTTGCCCACGGATGCATACAATACTTCGATTTCCAAACTTAAACCATGCAGTTTTAGATTTTTGCAACCGAATTTAGGACTTTTCGAGTAAATTTAAGAGTAAAGCACTTATAAATTTGCTATACATCTCAGAAGTCATGGAACCTGATAAGGTAGATATAACTAGTTTGTTTTCTTCAGATAGCACGTTAAAAGACATTTTTCATACCAATATTAGTATTATGAGGCTTACGTCAACTGTATAGCTAAGAAACCCAGAGAATAACTTACAGTCCTGAAAACAAAGACTTGATTACTTCTTGGAATTATGTGAAAAATCTTTCGAAAATTTTAAAAATGAAACAAAATGAACAGAGTTGGACCAATTACTTGGTTAGCGATGATTCTTGAATTCCTGCAGTCTTTGTTGTGATCATTAGAGAAAATTCATGTGTAAATTTGCAAACATTTTTCTAACATCGACTTTGCTAAGTGCAAATAATATATAAATAAATTGATAATATTGAATATATTATAAGCATTTGTTCCGAAAACTATTTAAGTAAACGCATCATAATACATGTATACTATGCCCTATTTTTATTTCATTTTAAAGTTTATATATATACATATTCCCGCCTTGGGCTTGGATCGCAGTAAAATGCAAAAAAACTTTGGGAGGTGCATTATGGCCATAGATGCTGATGAGCCAACAAGGAAGGTTATGTATATATATTTATTGAATTGTTATGCATCTACATTTATTGAATTTATTATGTTCATATATATGTTTATTGAATTTATTATGTATTTTCTGGAGATAAAAGTAATATCCACAACAACAAGCCTTATAGCAACTGTAACTTCCATTCCTGAATAGAAATTTCGAAGAGAAACCCGAAATGTCCTTTACATACGTTGCATTTAGACCGCTTTTGATGCCGTTATTATTCAATCGCTTTTTGATCTGCTTGTGCGCTTCTCCGTTCATGGTGACCTTCTCTTGTTTGTGAATAAGCTCTATGATAAGAAAATTATTGTCCTTAATACTGGCGACCAAGCAATAACTAGAACGATTAATAAAAAAAAATAATAATAATAATAAAAGAAACTATTACATTAGGGTCAGCCGGAAAGTTATTTCAACTACCAATGTGTATTGTGTCTGTAAATTGCAAGTGTTCTCTGTTTTGCTGGATGAAAACCCGAATTTCCAGCGGGAAATGAAGGGTGTAACTTTACAATCTATGCCTGAGATCGAATAACTCGGCTACGGAGTGAAAAAATCCATAAAAGTTCCTCGTGTGATTGACAGGATTCGTATCCTGTGTACAGTCTCAGAAACAGGACGAATTCCATCATCCTTGACCTTGCTCAATCCATTCAAAGCCTTAAACATCTCAGACAGATCACCTTGCAGATGCCTTGCTTCCAGACGCTGAAATTTGCAGAATGGAACCATTTCTTGGTAAGACAACCCTTTCGTTCTCTTCACCGGTCTAGTTGCCTTTCTCTGCACTAGTTCCAGTAGAACTACATACAAACAACTTAAAGTGAGGCCTCCAGATCTGTATGCAGTATTCCAGATGCGGCCTAACCGTTCCCATGTACAATGGTATCATCGCCTCCTTGTCCCTGCTAGCAAAGTTCCTGTATACACTGACAAAATCCCATGAGCTGTGCTAGCAGCCTGTCCGCACTGCTGCTTCTCATATAAAGTACTTTGTATTTGTCAATGTCAAACTTCAACTGCCCTTTTTCTGCTCATTTGACTAATTTTTCTGTACCTTATTGCAGTAGCTCACCTTGAATATTGTTGTTAACCACACTGCCTACCTCGAATCATCTGCAGACTTAGCAGTTAAGCCTGATATACATTCATCAATATCAATAATAAATATAGAAAATCACAATGGGTCCAGCTCTGAACCATGGGGGATCTACTAATAACATTAGTCCACGAAGAGCAGTGTCAATTAATAACCACTCTCTGTCTTTTCACACTCAATCAGCCTTTTATCACTCAACCAGCCTTTTATCCAACTTATGCTACACTTCTCCAATTTATATAGCAGTTTCTTTGTGCAATAATATCAAAAGCTTTCCTGGAATCCAAGTATAAGATATTATAATTATTTTTGCATTCAGTTCCTTGGTTTCTGCATCCTAGTATCCAATCAAATTGGTCAGACAGGATCCCCCCACTCTTAACAAATCCATGCTGCGACTGCTGTATAATTGCATTCCAGTTTAAGATGTGCCTTCATTACTTTTTTAACCAGTGACTCCATTATTTTCCCCGGAAACAGAAGTTAAGTTAAGAGGTCTGTAATTACTCATGCCACCTTTTAAATCCCCTTTGCGTATTGGGGATACATTAGTAAATCTCCAGTCCATAATAACCTACCCTGAATCAAAAGCTGTTATTATTATGGGCAAGGGTTTGCTTAATGCATTTGCTGCCTCCCTCAATATAATTGGATACATTCTATCCACCCCAGACGCTATTTATATGTTAATCTTTAACAATTTCTCTTCAACTGTCTTCTCTGTAATCACAAAATCATTTAGCTTCCTGTTAGAGTCTGATAAACTTCTGGATCCCCTTCCCTAAAGAATTCCAGATGACTGAAGGAGGTAGATACAAACTACCTGTTCAGTTTGTCAGCAAGCTGAGCAAGATCATAACAGTTCAGCTATCGACATCAAGTGGACCAACGTGATTTAACCTATTCTTTTTTTTACTGTAAATATATGTAAAGCCTTTGCTTCTTATTTTTCTTTGCATTCTTTCCAGAGAATTCTCGTAACCTGCCCCCTTGCTTACCTAACCTTCTATGTAAATTTATTACAGTCTAGTTTATATACACCAGAGCCTTCTATATAACCTGATAATTTATATAATTTATATGCATCCTACGCATTCTTTTTCTCTACCACGAGTCTCATCAGCAATTCTAACATCCATTTAGGTCTAAGACTTGAAAAGCAGCTCTTAGTCGGCATAGAAAAACTAGTAATTACTATATACGACTGCGTCTTTGAATGCTTCGCATTCAGAATTTGCTGTTCGTTACTTCATCAGTTGGTCCATTGGATAGAATTTAAAAACTCTGAGACCAATGTAGTCACCCTTAACGGGGCCAAAAGGCATTCCCTTTACCCTTGACAGGTAGTTGTCTTTAAGTGAATCCCATATACCCTGGTAACGATTTTGAGGCTGCACTGGGCTACTATCTAGTCGATGGACTACAGTTGCTAGCATGTGCAGTTTGCTTACCCCCACCCGTTGAAGACCAATGCATTACTAATTTTTCTGCTTGGCTGTTGACTTCTATCAAGTGCAACCAGAAAGTAATAATTCTCGGAGACTTCAACCTGCCCCTGCCAGCTGCATCAAAGCTCGATCAGTTAATTTCGGATCTGTCGAGTCTCAATATCCATTGCATCTGTGTCCCCCCCTCCTCCTCTCGCAGAGAAGCCACATTACAATGAATCTTTTCCAGCCATGAGCGTGCTGAAGCTGTAATCAGTTCTATTTCGACATTTCCCTCCGACCACAGGCCAATTGAAGCTTCTTCTCATCCTGTTGAAAGAATGCTATAACCAACCAAACCAATCGACCTCGATTGAAAAGATCAGGAAGGCTGTATATGATCCAAAATACCTAAAAATTGAAACAGCAATGGATCTCTTTAGGCTCTACCCCTGGCGAACTCTCAGTGAAATCGATATAGAGGAAGCTGCGTTTTGGCTTCAGACATGGTTGTCTTTCATTGCTAGTGTGGCCATGTCAAGAGTTTGCGTCATCTGCCTACACTTGAAACCGTGGTGGTCCAGCATCCTTATGCACCAGTTTAAAGAAAAACAACGGCTACATGCCCAATTCAAGAGATCACCCACAGATAGATCATATTCAACGTACTCAATAGCCAGATACAGTTTCCAGAAATCCAAGAAGCAGGCTCGTTCATGGAGAAGAGGATAGCGTGTGGCCAGCGATCCTGGTCGGCCAATCACATCCGGTCAGCAGAATCGTTAGACCTGGCCAAGTGGTGCGATCATGTAACCCGGTTCGGCAAAACAGACAGTGAAGATGCGGACTCCACCTGGAACAGTGCCCACTACGACTTAACTAATCTCACTAACGTGACGATTGGCAAAGAGGAGCTAATCAAGGCCATCAACGCCCTATCCAATAAGAAATCAATGGGAAGTGACTCTATTACCACTTTTTGCCTTAAAGTTGCCTCTTACTTCATCAGCGATGAGCTGACGAAGTTGTTTAACAAAATTTTACAACAGGGAGTAGTTCCAAACGCTTGGCTAAATTATAGAGTCATCCCAATTCCAAAGGTGCAGAATCCGACCTCTACTGCTGACTATAGGCCTATTTCAATCTCCTCCCTTTTCTCAAATGCCTGGAGAAGTGCTTGTTTAAAGTAGTTGCCAATCAGATCCTTTCCCAGAGACCTCAGCATAGACATTACGCGCTCTCACAAAGATCGCCGATAACATGCATACAGGCTCTGAATTTGAAAACCCTTCAAGCCTGGGAGCAAGGCTATGTTATGCATGCTGTTTTTCTGGATCTGAAAGCGGCCTTTGACTCAGTGCAAGTTAAGCCACTTATGTGCCTCCTGGAGAACTACTACGGTTTCACGGGTAATGTCTCGAAGTTCCTCAGGACTTTGCTAACCAAGAGGTGCCTTACCATCCAGCAAGGGAATAACTGTATTACAAAACAGGTGGAAGTCGATATACCCCAAGGTGAATCGTTGTGGGTACTGCTTTTTTTCAGCGATATTTATTCTGCTAATGAATGAAATACCTGCGTGTATGGCCTACGCCGACGATATTGTATGTTACCTCTCAAGCCCGGCTAACACCTCACCAGACCAGGCAGAGGAATTATCGAATTCTGTCATCCTGAACGAATATCTGTCCTCTTTCTGTGAATACGCTACCTATTTTGGGCTTAAAATAAACCCTGGAAAATCCAAATATATCATCTTCTCACCTAGAGCACAGGCAGACCTCAATCCAGCAGCTTCTCTGCAGCCCTCTATTGCGGTTCATGTTCTCATCGCCACTCATTCCGTAAAATTCTCAGGAGTGGTAATGGACGAAAACCTAACGTATAAGGAACAAATTCAGCAACTGTGTTCAAGAGCATTATGGGCTTTCTGGGGTATGAAACTTGATCTCTGTAGAGTGAACAACAAGGAAACAGTCAGAAAATTTCTCCTGTACTATTTTAATTCTGTCATCAGTTATGGTATAGAAGTTTGGTCGGCTGCTCCTATGTCCAGTCTGAAGACGCTCTGAGGTCTGGAATTCTGGGTCCTAAAATGGGCCAACAATTGGGCTATACAACATCAAAACCACAGCTCTGCATAAATCTCAGATACACCTCAGCCCAGCACCTGGCATATGCGAGGAAGTTCACAATGGCCCATAATTTGTGCTCCGCTGCTCTCGATATATTTTCTTGTTCCATGATGACCCAGAGAAGCGCTTGAAATCCCTGATACTTTGATTTCCTGGCTTTTGCATGAAACCAATAGAAACAGTGCAATAATCACTTTCACCTCTTCCTGCGATTCTAGTTATTCTGTTAGCCTGTGTATCACGCTAATAGTTTTTTGATCAACCTACCTCGATAGCATCAGCAAATATTCTTGCACCTCTTCTATTCAAGTATATCTCATCCCTGTAAAACCAGTCGCTCCTGTTAACAAGCACAGACCATGCTGGGAAGAATTCTACACCAGTGAACCTTGTACATTGTCTCCAGGACCGAACTGATTGACTTGGCTCCCAACATGTACTCCCACGTATCGTGTCTGGGCAGAATTGCAGACAGTATCAAATTTAATCTTAACTCGGTATTAAATTTAAACTTTTTCCCAACATTTCCCTGAATTTTTTAAGTAAGTCCTTAGATCTCTTACTCAATATAATTAGTAAAACCTTGTACAACAATATCATCTTTCATGCCCTTAAAAGATGATATCTGTCCTTAACATCATGTACTTTTAACCTGGCAAACATATCCAGGTTATATTCCACCTATCATTTTTGCATAGGCGGAATAAACCTATGCAAAAATGATATATTTATCGGTATATAAAACGGTATATTACCCGTTTCCCTCACAATAGAATCACTAACAATAACTACTTCCTGAGGGACCAGCGCATTCTTTCCGTTGTGTCACCTGATGCACAGGTGTAACCTCTGGTGTTGAGTTGGGCAGTTGAGAGTTTGATGGGTCCCCATTTTAATTCTTTCAAAGGCATCCACCTGTTATTCAAGCTCTTATAAACCCACTAAACGCGCCTGATTTCTTCGCACCGAACACAGAAAGATATCCATTTGGCTGTATCATGCCCTTTTCTTCCGCAAACATCGCGCAAGTAGCACATTTTATAAGGCCGTGATTTGTAGGAGAACCACCCCTTTAATTGTCTGCCGAGTGATAATCACAGCACTTCTATACTTTGAGCCTGTTGCTCTGCTGCCCGGTTCTGATGCATGATTTCTGTTTAAATTCAATTTAACAAGAATTCTACACTAAACTAAACTAATAGATACCTAAATGCAATAATACGTATTAAGCTATCAAGTTTCCGTTATATTATATGTATTATGCTACACCATTACGTTCGTAATGTTTTACACTAGTTATAGCCTTACTAGAAATAAAATTTCGTATCTAAAAATATATGCCAACCTAGTGATTAGAGCCTACAAGCTACAACCTCTTGGGTAGCACAGTTGGTATAATCACAGGCCTCCCCTGAGTTCGAATCCCATCGGTGACACGAGAAATTTGTATGGGTCTTTGTCACAGCATAGCTGAGTCAGTCAGTGTCAGGCGAGGGTAGCATATTTTTCTCCCGGAAACTCGGTATTTTCATCCAGGAAACTGCAAATCGACCACAGAACACGCAATTTACACGTTATGTTTGGCGCAATATGGCCTAAGTTTCTAATGCGGCTAACACCCTACATCACTTACAAGCTACTTATTTACAACACATAAAACCTTACAGTTCCACAATCATGCACTGCACTACAGTTACGTGCTAGGATATTCACGCCAAAATCATCCATACAAAATCTCTAGCAAAATTTAAAAATAAGCTAACGAACGTAACTACGACTATTATACTATTTATTGAACACAATTTAATAAGTGAAGTCAAAAAACGGCAAAATTTCCAAATATCCTGGGGGGGGGGAGCCGCCTCCGTAGTCAGGTGGGCAGGAACAGCAATGCGTAGCACATGATTCTGGATTAGACCGGGGTTCGAGCCCGTGACCACCAAATACGGAGGATGCGGAAAGGTTAGGGAATGACCACCGCGTTACCCCGGAGCAGTATGGCCTTAGTTGCTAATGCTCCTAAAAACCAAACAACAACAATATCCTGGGAAATTCGTTTCCAAGAGCTCAAAATTCTTCATCTGCATAAGTTCGTAACCTGGAACCAGTCTGACAAGTTTGATACAGACTGAAAAATCCGGATGAAACTAGTCTTCAGATTCTCAACAGGGATAGTGTCGTACTAAATGGGATTACCCACACAGCCTTGGAGTTATTTTTGACAGCAAGCTGTCCTTCCGTAACCATCTAGATGCCCAAACATTCAAAGTTTGCCAATCTTTGCTGCCTCCCAAAAACACAACTTCTCTATTAGGGATATATCCACAATAAGGAACTTTATAAGAGCAGCCGTTTATCTAGCAATCCTCTACAACAGGGAATCTGGGCCTCCGCGGCTTTCACGAATGTTAAAAAAATATACTTCTCGGCATTCAGGTTGCTTAAATGGACATCTTTTTGCCCAACAACAAATCATGCTTATGGTTGAACAGCTTCATCTGAGTATGTTGCCCACAACTATTCAGGAGAGGAGACCTTCATAATGAAAATGTTTTCTGCGCAATCTTTGAACTAAACATCTGGGAACAGTGTTCATGGCTGGTGCCATCACTATCACCACACCCGACTGAGATCGCAACTTGCATTTATTTTACCAAAACAACTTCTCCCCATCTGGATCTAGATTTAGACCCCAGGAGATTTGTCATTACCCGAATAATTGTTCAATTCTACGATTTTTGCCTTCATCTCTAATTTTATTTATAATTCTTAACTCTTTTACTTTAGCCTTGTTAACAGTATCATTCGATTTCTCTCTTTGTTGCGATAGAGAGTATTTTTTCTCGATTTTTCCATGAATAAATTTAAACAATTTTTTAAATATATTTAACTCTTACGCTGTCATAATATTCAAGGTGATTGATAAGTAGGGGAAGAGATATTGAATATCTTCTTAACGACAGAATGCGTCCTTAACTGCACCCTATTTCTGAAGTGATGATTGACCCCATGGAAAATGACTTAAGTCACTTCATTGAGCCGATATCTCTACCGACTTCTATTGGGTGCTTTCCTGGAGGGGCAAGATGTTCATTAGACGCGTGGGAGAGATGACGGGTTTACCGTAACAGCATCTAACCCTAGGAACGAGTCAGAGATGGTGAAGTAGATTTCGAATTCCCCCCAGAGCTGGGCATCTGATACCAAAGCAGGCAGAGAAAGAAAGAAATATGGTGTATGATAAGCTAATTATTCCCATCTGGTTGCCAGGCGGGTTGGGTCAGTCAAGACAAAACAGCAGGGGTTGATAATGCTGCACGTACACATATTACTCGAGGTCTGCTGCTGCCGATGATGACACTGTGGCTTCTGTCTTGAAAAGGAAGCGAAGCTCCCGACTTCAACACATAAGACACGGTAAAGTTATTCGTGAAGACAAACAGGAAACGTTTTCATGAAGAAAAGAAAAAGGAAAGCAGACGGATAGTTGAATGCTTGGCAAAGTGGAAAATGTCAGAGTGTACATTTTTTGACAACTAGGAGGAAGTAACGAAAAGGAGCTGGTTATTATACTGTAGAAGAAAACAAAATGGAAGCGGTTTTACTCTACAAACATACTTGGAACGAAATCAGAGAAGCTTCGCGAAACAAAATATAACATCGATTCAAAGATATGTAAGATATAAAAGATACAAAGTTATAAGCAATTCGGCAAGACAAAAACAAATAAAAATTGTGTATTACGCTACATGTTTTAACAGCAGTGTAAATAGATATGAGAAGGAGGAAGGCATCTACAATTCCCGAACACAGACAGATAAACTATTATTAATAAATTTGAACAATTATACCAAATTAAAATTTTTTTACGAATCCCCAAGCTTAACTTTTTTACTATAAAACGCTTTGATCCGAAATTAAAAGTTTAAGTAATTTATTTAATATAAATTTAATATTACCTAAACTTCTTTCGTACCAATTTTTTCTTAATTTTAAAATAGCGAATTGAAAGTTTGTATTTTATAGCGGGTTTGCCCTCAAAACGGACAAACCAGCCATACTGCCTAGTCCAACCTATCTTATTTACAACCTTTATTATTACTGACCACGGGTCACTTTGTACCGTTTTTATTAAATGCAAGAAAAAAAAAAGACATTATAAATGTCATAGTGCATATTGTAATGCTGCTTTTTTGGGCACCTTAACTCTCGTTTAGTACCTTCTTCTTCCATTCTTGTTCCACTGACTGACTCTGGTTTGGACTTTATGGCTTCAGACTTTTAGTTCATATGATTTAACTCATACTCGAAGCTGCTCTTCTGCCCGGGCTTCATCTAGGTACTGAGAGGACTTCGATTTGGGCCCCACAAATTATGGCTTCTCCTGCTTTATCTTGCTCTTGCTACGCAATTGCTGACTTGCTAGTGGTGGGAATGATTTTGTTTTTAATTTTTTAAAATTTTATTATTTTGCTGGTCCTTGTTTTACGGGGATGAGATCCTTGCTGGACTTCGTTTTTCAGAGGTGGAATTTTTCTGGTACAGGATTAGTAGTTGGTGTTTGGCATGCCTCGGCTCTTCTTCACAAGATCTCCTTGAGCCTGTCTGCCGGAGATTATTATTTTTTTAAAATAAAGTATGCCTTAATTGAGTATTTAACTGTTGATAACGTTGATAACTGACTTTTAACTGTTGATAACTGACTATTAATTTGGTTGATGCACGGTATATAATAATATGTTGAGAGGAACATTACGAGTTTTTTTCGGGGGAAGGTTAATCCAGACAGGGTATCCACATGAAGTGTCCCTCCTTCTCGTAGCAAGAACGGGAACTAGGAATCAGCTTTCCTTGTGATTTCTGTTTCCTCCTTGCTAAGTGGCCGGGTCGAACATTTCAACAGAATATAACATACACACACAACATAAATGACTTGCTTGGCAGCGACTTCAGCATAGAGCTACAAGGTGGCTATGGGGTGACGCTCCCGAACAGCCATGACATAGATACAAACAGATACAGATGGCCTTAGTTGTCTTGGCCAAAAAAAAATCAACCAACCATAGTTTTATGCAGCTTTGGAAGAAGAGAAATTAAATCAGAGAGTGATTTTTTGAACCCTGAGCTCCATTACAACGTTAAGTCAGTTAACATCATAAAAATTAAACAATAAAAGAATCTGTAAAGGTACAAATTTATAATTATGAGTATGCACAAAATAAAGTAAATATAGTAGGTTAGAATTAAAAATATATATTTCCTGTCCGAATTCATCAAGAGATGGAAAGCCTTATTACAGAACCTTCACATGAGCTAATCACGTTTCTAGGAAAGAAAAAAGTTAACCGTGAAAAGAATTACAACCGGCGATCTAAATTAAAAGATGGAGGATAGTTCGTTGGAAAAGCTTTGAATAATAAGACAAAAATTCTTACAATCATCATCACAAAAAGAAGATAAGGAATATGGAAAATTCAGTTTATAACTTCAACAATGCCTTCCATTACAAAGGCGTCTTTTTGGTCCAATCTAGTTTATGTTTTAACTTGTTTATTTTCCAATATTTTACAGTTTCGTATTCAAACCTGTTTACAGAAGTGATTATATTGTAACAAGACCAATTATTCAGGATATTGCTTGCCACGATACATGATATCTTTTCTGGAATTACTTTTTAATGGCACTTCACTATCTGTTTGGCTCGTTGCACTGTTCAGAACACAGGAGTCCTTTTGATGATTTTTGTTTCGAACTATCGATAAACACAACCCACATATAACGTGATGTGATGATCTGAAAAAGACGTGCTCATGGTCGAAACTTTAAGTATTTTTACCAAGCTGACTTTCGGAATACAGATCTAAGTTGTCACCTGGTATGATCACAAATAAAGGACATTCTTATCAAAACTAAAGAACTGAAATGGACTTGGGCAGGGCGCATAGCTCGAAGACATGATGACGATGGACTAAGAAAATAACAGAATGGTACCCAAGAAAGCCTGGCCCGGACAACAACAACGGAGATGGACAGATGAAATTCAAGCGTTTGTGGGTAATTAGTGGATGGCCATTGCACAAAACAGAAGGAACTGGAAAGTTGCAGTGGGTTGAAAATGGCTGATGATGATGATGATCACAAATTCCTCAATGTCCGATAAATACTGTACGCTTTACTGGCTCTTCTTAGTAGAGCCAGTCATGAGGAAGACAGGTAATCTTTCCGATTTTCAGAAAGGCGTTACTGTTAGAGCGCCTTTTAGCAAGAGCCGTAAAACAAGGAAAACAAAGAAAAAAATTCACTGGTATGTCGGAAACAACCGTCTCATAAATATATAATGAGTGGAAGACGAAAGAGAATGCAGCTCTGAAAGGAAGAAATGCGGTAGAACGTCAGTCTCCCAAGGACAAGACCGCAGGAATTTAAAGCTAATCGTGTGTCAGAACAGACGGTCCAGTATGCAGCAAATTCAATTTAGGCAAAGAAAGACCCATTTACAACCGAACTATGGGCGGGAGTTGAAGAATCTGGGATTTGGTAGTCGTGTGCCTATAGGAAATCCATTTTTTTTTTTTCTGTAAAAAAATCGGAAGATTCGACTGGAGTGGTGCCGCCAACGCAACGACAAGACGAAACTGTGGAAGAGTGAAAAAAAAAAAAATAATAATATGGTCTGACGAGTCTCGATTTACACTTTTTTGCACCAATGGTAAGGTGAAAATGTGGCGTGAATCTCACGAAACTGTGCATCCAAATTATCTTGCATCCCCCCCCCCCCACCAAAGTGGCTGAGGATGTATGGAGTATGTTTTGTTAGTACAGACTGGATCCGGTCATACCATTAGAGGATCGTATTACCTTCAATGAATGTCTTTCTGTCGTACGGGCCAATCTCAACCTGCAATGCTTCATTTTTATCCGGATTCTGATGGATTCTTTCAACACAACAACGCAACTATTCCATGCAAAAATCAGATCTGAATGGCTTGAGGAACATTCCCAAGATTTTCAACATCTATCCTGGCTGCGTAATTCTCCATATCCGAATCCAATTTAAAATATCTGGGATATGGGAAAGTGCAGTTCGGCTTCACAGTTCTCTATCGACCACAATACAGCAACTGAAAAATATTCTGATAGAAGAATGATCGAATCTGGAGTTAAACTCCCTCATACACTTAGTGGAATCCATGCCACCACGCGTATCGGCTGTACTTCGAGCAGAAGGTGGACTAGATATTGAATAATGATTTCTAATTCTTGGCTACTGAGTGTATATTAACTATTAACTAATAGCATCTTAAATATTCGAATTCATTGAGATAATCCCAGAAGAAGGATGGTTGTTTAAAAGCCGCATCTGAATATTTTCCACCTTTCATAACTGACATCGTTAAGTTAACAATCAATTTTTGTTTTGTTTTCTTCCTTGGCACTGAATTAAACAGTGTCAAGTATAAAAAGCAAATAATGAAAATGAATTACTATAGGATTGGATGATTTATAGAGCATCCTTGAATATTAAATACGGGAATGTGTGAGGCGCAATATAGCCGAAGCAGCTCAAACCACAAACAACAACAACAACAACAGGAATGTGAGCAACTTATAAGTTACGAAGAGCATTGAAACTTACTTCGGGACAATCATATATGTAAAAAAAGCTTCATGACTTTAACCAGAGACCAAAAGGTTAAAAGAGTTTGAGAGCATTCATCTCTGCCTGTTGAGGAATTTCGTGTCATTATCTCGGTAAATAGAGAGCAACAGTTTCCTAGGATTTTGTGGGAGTTGTGCTTCCTTGATTTCGTCCGGAAAGGGTCCACTATCAGCTTCCCAAAACACTGTAAACATGATTTGCATGCGAAGTAATGATACAAAATTTCTTTGGAGGCGAAGATGATTTGTGTTTCTAAAATTTTGCTTTGTTATTTAGTTTCTGAAAAGCTTGAAATCTATTTTTCGTCGATGGCAATACAATAATAGTAAACTGATTTGCCACGTTATTAGGTATACCTACCCTTTTCGTGAAATGGAAAGTAACCAGATATTTATAATGGAAAGCAAATAAAAAAACTACATACTCTACTTGGGTTGTTTAGAATTTTCGTCAAGCAACAAAGGCCGGGAGGAGGTGTCAGTATCAGCAAAATTTGAAGTCATGGTCTGTTTGCTTATTTGCGAAATGAAAATCCGAATTTCTAGTAGTTAAAAACCCATAATCCATGCTCAAGGAATCGATGAACTCGACCGGAGTATGAAAATATCTTATAAACACTTCATCTGCCCTGATGGGAAGTGATTTCCAACTTCGGAAAGCTACGGGAATGGATTCCAGGCTTTTTCACGTAATGTGAGAAAAGCGGGATTGCTATTCACTGCGCTACCCCTACGAAGGCATAATTAAATGCAATCCAATACTGTATAACTTCTCAGTATTATTATTTCGTGATTATACGTTGTTCAATGTATATCATTCGCTCCAGGAACCTTGTCCATGCTGGAAAACAAACTACAGTCAGTCAATCTTTTGTTCCATTTTTTAAAACAAAGAAATAAAATAATACCTGGCTAATTTCTAACGGATCATAACAGCATCAGACCAATCATCATTATCAGAAAGATAATTTTTGATATGGAAACCTCACAGCGTTTAAGACCATATAATCACCCTCGTGAATAGCAAGTGGATATAATCACCGTCTTTCGACACAGCACAGGAAACGACTGAGTTCGAATCCTGTCAATAATGAGATGAATTTTTGTGGCCTTTTTTTGCACGACTTTGGATTGTATTTTTCTTTTCTTTTTTTTTTTTTTGTTTGACCCAAAAATGCGGGTTTTTTATCTTCAGCAAACCAAACGAAGTATATACGAAAATTACATATACAATGGCGGACAAAAAAACTGCATTACTTGTGAATTTTGCAAATAATGTTTTGCGCTGCATTGTGGGTTGCAGAAATGTTCGAAATGCATTTGCTAGATGGGATATATATCTCTGTGAATGAAATCCAACAAAAAGACTCCATCTGATATACCTAATTGCCATAAATATCTTCTCAATGGGTAAAATGGTAATTAATGGAAATATGAGAAATCATGACAAACAAACAAACATACATTTTATTGCATTTACGTGTGCAAATTGAAATGGCAAGTTAACGTAATAGTATTATGTACTGTAAATCAGCAAAATAAGCCCTCAATATTTTGTTGTTCCTCCTGAAGCTGCAATTACAAATCTGTTGGCAACGATCTGTTGGCTTCTTCTGAGCAATTTTAGACGACATTATGTACCAGAAATTTTCAATAGGGTTCAAATCTGACTGTTGCTGGGCCAGTCCAACATTGTAATTCCAGAATTTCTGAGGTATGACTGCACCTTAAGGGAGAAAAACGAAGGAAACTATTGGTGTAAGTATGTTTTAAGCCTTGTGAGATAAGAAGAAAACTCATCATTAAATCTAAATAGCATAAAACTTACCAATTTTGCTGTGTGGCAAGGTGCTGAGTCCTGTTGAAAAATGCAGTTTTGGACATCTGTGTGGTGATCCCTAATAACGGGTTCCAAAATAGCAGTGTAGGTTTCTGCATTCATCGTTCCGTTAATAAACTTAATTCACCCCACCCCTTTGCTTGTTATGCATCCCCAGACTATTTGACCGGCGGAGAACTGTACAGTCGGTGTTATGCAGTCAGGATGGGATGCCTCCGATTTTCATCTTCTGACATATCACTTTCCATCCGAGCCATGCAGGTTGAATTTCGATTCGTCAGAAAAGATGACAGTGTCCCATTGCTCTTTTGTCCATGAAACACGCATTTTAGCCCAAACAAGTTGCTTCTTCCTCATTTGTTGGGTCAACAAAGGCTTCTTCTTGAGCCGATAGGCATGCAGACCACATTCCGAAAGTCGTCTTTGGATACTTCGTGCACTTGTTTCAACACCATCTCAAAGTGCAGTTTTAGATTAGGAGCACTAGCATGGCAATTACGAAGGCATAGCTGTTTCAAATATCGATCTTGGGAGGGCGTAGTCACTCTCTTACGGCCTGATCCAGGTCTTCCCTTCACATCACCGGTTTTACGCTTTGATTTCAGCACCCGGGATTCTGTTGGCTAGTGGCAGCTTATTTAATCAGCAATAGCCCTTCCTGGGGCGGTGCAACAGCTACATTTTTTTTTTTTTTTCTTGGTGTCAATTGAACATATGGAGCCATGCCAACGTCCCCACAAAACAGGATACTAATGAAATGTATACCGTTACAACGGCATATTTATAGAAACGGCTGATGCAATACACTGCCATGCAGTGTATTGCATCAGCCGTTTTCCATTGCATCATTTTGCTTTCCATTCAAAGAAAGTGCATCATCCCTTAAAATTGTAATTGTCGTTCAAATAACGTAAATAACGTAAGTGATGACGTAATATTGCATCAGCCGTTACTTTCAGCTATATAAGCACTCTCTACAAGAGTTGCAGTCATTCCTTGCTTGTGTCAGGATGGCGAGTTACGTGCACTTGACGCCACGAAGAAAGAGTGCTATTGTTGCTTTACTTGAGGAAGGATGTACTTCCCGTCATATTGCTTATAGAGTGTCTTGTAATCAGTCGACAGTGAGTAGATTTCTTTCCAAACTCAAAAATACTGGTTCTGCTGATAGGAAAAAAGGAACCGGACGCAAACGAGTCTGTACGCCAAAACAGGATCGCATTTTGTAGCGCTTATGCCTTAAAAACCGTAAAGCTTCTTCGTCTAAGCTGAAAAAAGAATGGGAAGAACATACAGGAGTGGTAGCAAGTGCAGTAACAGTCAGAAGACGCCTCTTCAAAAATGGGCTTGTACCCCATCGTCCTAAGAAGAAGCTCCTCCTCACAGAAAAATTGAAAAAGGCCCGATTAATTTGGTGTAAGGAACATATAAAATGGACCCCCGAGTAGTGGAAGTCAGTTATTTTCTCGGCTGAGAAGAAATTCAATCTGCATGGCTCTGATGGGAGACAAACGATTCGCCGTAGACGTGGTGAAGAATACCATCCAGACTGGATGATGTCTACAGTGAAATTCCCTACCAGCCAAATGATATGGGGATGCATTTCGTATCACTTGCAGTTTATAAAAGGTTCCGTAAATGCCAATGGATACCTGGCTATACTGGAAGGCAAATTACTGCCAACCATTAGAGACCATTTCAACCTGCCAAGTAACTGCATCTTTCAGGACGCCTCTGTTCCTTGTCATCGGACGAAAAGTGTAAGTGGGCACTCTTGTAGTTACTTCATTTCTGCATTAGAGGTTCGACAGTGATGTGTTTACGGTGGAAAAATGGTTCGACAGTGATTTGTTACAGGTGGAAAAATGGTTGGAAGAACGGTTCATTACAACTGTTAGCTGGCCAGGAAACAGCCCGGACCTAAATCCTATAGAGAACTGTTGGCATTGTGTGGAATCTGCAGTTGCCAGAAAGAAACAAAAGACCCTTCGTGAACTTGAGGAAGCCATAATTGGTGTTTGGAACCACGAACTATCAGTTGATTATCTTCAGAAATTGATCTTGTCAATGCCTCGACGGTGTGCTGCTGTCATCAGGGCCAGAGGCGGTTCAACTAAATATTAGTTTGCACCTGGTCAACTTTTCATTTTGTTTTCCATTTAAAATGATGAACTGAAGCAAACTGAGGGCTTCTGATAACATTTCAGCCATAATTGTCGTCTTTACCAAAACTGTTGTATAAAGGTTGCAGATACTCATTTTGTAATGTTTTGAGAGCACCTGTCAAATATTACTTAGCTTTTAACTATTAACAAATATCTTTTGTTTCTACTTCTATTTGTGCTGCTAGTCATTAATGTAACATAACATCGCGAAAAAGGGTTAGAAATGTGAAATTCCCAGGTGATGCACTTTCTTTGAACATCAGTGCACCTTGCAATTACTGCCTGATGCAATAGAAGCGTTTTCTGACGCAATACCTTTGTTTTGCGACAAACAACATGACTATAATCAAACAATATCTTATACGTTTCACTATAAATGTTACTTTATTTTAAGGTGATGCATTTTTTTTGTCCGCCACTGTAGATTATACTGACGCCTTATAACCTAGTTGCATTAGCGCTTAACATACAAGACCTCGTGGGTAGCACATCAGGGGGAAAAGACCAGAGTTTGAATCCCGTCAATAACTCCAGGAATTTTTATGGGCCTTTTTCACAAAATCGCTGAGTTAGTCGGTCTCAGGCGAACCTTGCATGGTTTTTCTCCCGGAAACTCTGGGTTTTCATCCAGGATATAGCAAATGGACCACACAACACACGCAAATTACAGGAATATCATATAAGGCGCAATATAGCCTAAGATGCTGATGCGCCTAAAACCAGCCTAATATACACCTAACCTAACCATACAGCTCTAAGTAATATACTGCAAACATTATAGTAAGCAAAAATATTGTCTTAATAAAATAAAAAAAATTAGTGTGCATTGGTACTCTATCATTAATATTACATTTTTGTTGCTTTTATTTCCTCTGGTGGTTGTCCGTGTTTCAACAGCAGAGGACTTTTCTTCAAATGGAGGTTCCCATCAGAGCACATCACACCCTTATAGACCACAATTAAGTGACATACTGGAACAATCCCATAAACCTTGATGGAATTGATAGCTTTTCCACTGTGATGTTAATTACAGGAAACGAATCTTCGACCACATGATCACTTCCAGCCAAATCTGATTCATCAAGGAAGCTGCTACAAGAACTTCCTGAAAACATGAAGTTAGATTGCTCAAAGTATTATGACTAGTATTGAATTTTAACGGCTCGAGGAGTTCCTTGACTGTATTCGTCACTGATCTGCGCAACTTCGGTAACGCGTCTTATGAAGAATACAACTTGAACTGAATACCAATCTGTTACTTGTATTCTGTTCTCAATAAATTCCATTTTGTAAACTATCAGTTATCTTATTATCTCAATCTGTATACTATGTAAGATAAAAACTATTTTTGCGTAATTAATCATTTTATAATGTTTAAATTATTAAAATTTTTCCGAGAGTCAATTTTGCCTTTAGCTAATTGTGATGTTAATTTAAATGCGAAGAATTTCACTCGTTTAAAAATCCCGTTTAGAGAGAGAGATGGAGGGAGAGAGTTCAGATTTTTTGAAATTAGTCCAACGTAACTTGGGCAATGAGGTCTCTGTGTATATTAAGTGTTCAAGCATCTCATCCTCTGATAGAGGATGAGATGCTTGAATATTTGGCATTTATAAGGAATACTTGAAGTAATGGATTTGCAATTCTACTGCTTTTTGCCTGCATTGTTAACAGAAAGCGAAAGGATTCCACACATGCAATGTACTTACCGTGTAATCACTGCCGTTGCTTGCCGTGTCTGCATCTCTGCTGCTTCTAAGATCCCCGACACGATGCAAGGCTTTAGCTCCGTGCAGCAGTTCCTCCAGACTTTCTATGTATTCTATCGCATTTCGGAGTATCTCCACCTTCGGCAACCTTTGGTTGGGATTAGCACACGTCCGTCTCTTCAGTGTCTCGAAGGCTTCGTTTACTTTTCTCAGACGCCGTCTCTCGCGCAGCGTCGCTGCTTTCCGACGGTCAATTGTTACTGTCTTCCTTTTGCAAGCTTTACAGGCCCACAGTAAACAACGGCGTTGCGGCTGTCCCTGATACTGAGGGGCAAGGACATGAGGCACATGATCGGCGTCCTCCGATGTAGAAGGATCATTTCGTCTTTCGACCTCCATGGGCGGCATCGGAGCGTCTTTCCTGGAGAAATGGTTGGGCAGAGGGTCTTCCGGGACTGGACTACTGTGTGCCGAGGTCCTTGCCGACTCCGGATGAACCCCGTCGTCTGATGAACTCCGACGACGGAAGTCACACTTCGAGGGCTGCTGGGTCGGTAGACTTTTGATGTCCCTTCTCTTAAACCCGTCCGTAAACCTGTCTTTGTTGTAATGTCCACTCACGTGTCCGTCTTCGTACTTCGAGTGGTGTCGAAGGTCAGAAGCCACGGCACCGTTCATGTAGCTTTGCTCTGCCGAGCACCTGGGAAAGGGATAGTGAGGGAAGGTCACTTGTCTTCTGTACTGGAGTGCCGCTGCGTGTCTGTCCCATGTAGGGGAGCTTGGACTCTCGTGCGGGGATACAGAGGCGGGCGGTGTAGCGAACGGTGATGGTGCCGATTCTGTCAAAGAGTAGACAAATAGATGTGGCTGTTCTCCGCATCCTCGACTGTAGCACGGACTGCCTTCGTATCTGCAACTCCTCATTTCGGCTACCATGCTCGTACAAAAACGACTGATCTTGATCTTTAGCTCGTGAGAAAGGTGGTTAATGGACAGAGATATTTGTGGTAGCAAACCTACAAAAACATGATATAAATTAGACTTACAGAAAAGAATATTCATAATACAGTTATGAAAAACTGCAAACTACACCAATGTTTATTCATTCAATGTTTATTCATCTTTCCTTCCCCTCCCCTCCCCAAAGAGTTTTTCACAGAAATTCGTACTTCGTGCTATTGACACATAAAAATTTGGATTTTTGTGTGTCAGCACCTTTTGCAATTTTTCAATTATACCAGTTTTTCCTTTGATGGGTAGTAGTAGACACATTTAAGTTGTAGACAACACAATAAACGAAACGAAGCTTTACAGCTAATTCAACCACAGATATAAACAGCAGATTACAGGGAACCCTCGGTTAAAGTGGTACTACATAAAATGCATTTTTAAAGACTTTAAAAGAGCCAGAATAGAAACGTAAGTATTCTTGTTCAAGATACTGAATCTATTAAGTTGAGAGTTCCACAGGACAGAAAAATCTTTCACTCTGTGCACAGAATTCCAGATATCAAGAATCGTTATTACAGCGCTATAGACAAATTACACAACTGTAGAAACCAGCTTTTCAAAAACAGTTACGTCACTGGCCTTAAAAAAAAAGAAAAAAGTCCCATTTGAATTTCGCCACCTGATACTGTATTGCTAAACGAAAGCTTCAGTCTTCTCATTAGCTGAAAGCTAATTTACTTTTACTGTATTGTTAAAATATTTTAACTGGTTTAAAATAAACAAAATTAATCTGTAGACACCTCATATAGGTGATGCTATCTACCAGTTCCATGATTGGGTCGAATAATCAAAATCTGCCAGTTCCATGATTGGGCCGGATAATCGAGATATCAGATAATCCACGTTCAGATGATTAACCTTATATTCTATCAATTTTTTGTTCTCTTTTTATTTGTCTAATGTTTGTTTTCCTTTCCCCAATGCTGAATAAGATTACAGTGTGGTCATATAAGCCTTGATGGCGGTGGGGAGTGATATTTTGCTTAGTTCTCTTAGTTGAATCTAGTTCTACTTATAACTGTTTTCTTTACGGTTCATTTCTTTCTAGATTTACAGTACATATGAAGGAGGAGAGTCCTAGGACATATCTTACGGTTTTATTTTTTATTTCAAAACGTCGGTCATCTTGAAACAAAATGGCCGACAATAAATCATTATTGACGGTAATACTCCAATGGTATTTTTTATTAAATAAAATATCCCTTTTAGATAGATATAAATGACCGTGCTACTGTCTTAATTGCATTGATTAAAATAATAAATTTGAAATACAAACATAATACACAATTTTTAATTAATCAATTAAGGAATATATCGAATTTCCTTAAAATGCTGTACTACTTAGAGGTGTGATAAGTCTGAAATACCCATAGATAACATATTAAGATACTGTAGATAATATGAAAATCCTTCATTAAAAGTAAAACTCCTTCACTGTTGTCCTTGTAAATTGTTCGAAACTCTCCAAAGTTGTGTTTGATCCACGCGCTCTTCCGAAATGGATGAACTACGTTTAGCATGCGCATCTTAATCCAGGTCAAGATTCTAACACTGCCCGTTAAATGAGGTGCTATCAAAAAAGGCTTGGGATACGAAGGTGGCTATACCACTAATGGTTATCGGTGTTGCTGCTTCAGCTTTAAAAGACTATTATTGTGCAAGAGAAAACCTTACATTCAAAGGGCTCATGGGTTTAGATAATGCTCCCGGCCACCCTGTTAATATCGATGGTTGCTGCTAGAAAATTAAACGTTGTGTTCGCGCATAATGATTGCTATTTAAGAGATTTGTGTCGAATTATGTCCTCGCAGGTAGCACATTGGTTATGATCACCACATATTCACACACCACCGAGTGGAAAAGGTCCTGGTTCGAATCCTGTCAATGACACGAGGAACTTTTATGGATTTTTTCATGCCATGGCTGAATTAGATGGTCTCAGGAGAAGATAGCAAGAGTTTTTCTCCTGGAAACTCGAGTTTTAATTCCAGCAAAACATCAAACCGACCAAAGAATACAGGCAGTTTATGTATATAATGCACATAGCTGGATGAGGTGTTGTGTTGATCTTTTTTATAATAGATCAGATTACCAACTATTGTTATCGAGTCATATAAAAACTTTCATGTTGGATTGAACCTTAATATGGCAGTTTTTTGTTGTGTTGATCTTTTTTATAATAGATCAGATTACCAACCAGCAATTTTGGAATATCTGCTTCAGGTATAGGGATAAAATGAGAGGATACAGTATAACATGCATTTGCAACGCTCGTGGTTCGAACTCACTTGACTAATAAATGCAGTGATATTTTTTTATCATGTAAACTGCTCTGACTCAATTTGGCCGTCCAGGAGTGTAAACAAGAAATTTGCTTATCTTCAGTGTTATTGCAACATTGCAGCATCGCGCGCAGATATCGACTTGGACGAATGGTGTTTGGTCCAACACTTGGTTAAGCTGCACCAATCTCACAATGAAAAATTGCCATTAGACAATTTTTCATTCAGAGAAAAAGTCGTCTTTGGAAAAATTTCTAGAATCAAGGAAACGCTGAGGAAGATACCTGAGGGGAAAAAAAAGATACAGTACCTGTCACAAAAAAAAAAAAAAACAGCTGAAACAAGTTGATATTCATTTTACCCCCATGAAACTCGGAGAAATCTCAAATCCATCGCTTAAGAAACCAGTGAAAAATACGCTGGTTTACAATCAAAGTTTCCTAAGGTCTATGATTCCATCTTCTGGTAATGGAAGCATCATCTATAGCGCGACTATAACTCCTAATCGGGCTATAGACGATGTGATATCAGAAAATGGCGGGATGAAGTGAGGCTTCCTCTTCATAGCTTCCACCGTTCTGCTTTTCACTTATCTAAACTCACTTAGGCTACATTGTTACCATGAAATGTGAAGAATTTTTAGTATGTCTTCGACGTTAAAAAGATTTTTACTGGCGATGTTCCAAAAATTTTGAAACGAAAAACCGTCACGCGAAAAGCGTTACGGAAGTGACGTCGCCTTCAGCTTCCTGCAGAAGCGAATTATTGTAACTTGTATTGTTGCAATCAGACTTGTATGATGGCAACAATAATTTATGTTCTACTGGACCAAATTTAATGAAATTTTGCAGGAAGCTTCATCTCAGCTCTATACTAGAGGAAAAACTTTCAAACCTCTGAAAACTACAGTAGTTTTTCTAGGATAGTGGAAAATATGAACGTGTGATCAAAGAAATTTTTGCACGTAATAAGCGAAATAATGTGGACGTATAGCATATCGTTGGAAAGCTAAGGAATTTAGAAACAGAAATATTAAGGTTTTAATATTTTTTTACAATTAAACTCTGAGGCTGGAAAAGAGCTCTGCACATTTTTGAAAACATTCTTCAACTTGGACATGCCATCAGATCTTTCGATAAATACTACACGTAATGGAACAACTATAGATGGTGTATTTAGTCGTGAACTCTTCAATGTAAATCCTACTTTAGTCATCACAGACCAATACTTTC
Organism: Mastigoproctus giganteus; assembly: GCF_048544385.1. Taxonomy (NCBI): domain Eukaryota; kingdom Metazoa; phylum Arthropoda; class Arachnida; order Uropygi; family Thelyphonidae; genus Mastigoproctus; species Mastigoproctus giganteus. The sequence continues at coordinate 65,897,709 of NC_143583.1, read as the reverse complement.
AGTAACAGATATGTAATTATTATTAATAAAATAAAAACATTGTTATATTATCATCCATGAATTTTATTAATATCTGAAAATTAAAACGTTTTTAACACCTGCCGATGACTCTTAAATGTAAAACACTTTAAATATGCTAGAGGCAGGACATATTATGTACCTGCTACAGAACTTTTTATTATTATTATATATTATTTTACTGAAAATACGTATTTCTTACAATTTATATCCGCATTTAATTTAGTACTTCTTTACTAAATAATAAAATATAATAAAATTTAATAAAATAAAGTATTATTTTACTAAATTGTATTATATTTTTCATTTGTTAATGGCTTTCTGTAGCATGTTTGCATGCATGGTCCGCAGTCTCCAAGAGATCCGTGAATAAGTCCCCGAGGAGGTGGGCTTTCTGCTGTTTATGTGCCCTACAAAGAGTTACACACACAGAAAAAAAACACACACACACACACACAAGGTATAGTCTTATCCATCAGATTGATTGCTAGAAACCTTTTTCCCTTCTGGCATTTCTGGAAGCCAAGATATTAGTGATTGTGTTTCGAGAGGATTGTACAATGAAAGACAAGCGAAGAGAGTTTTAAAGTTTTTTTTTTTTTTAATCTGTATATTTGGAAACGTGATGGTTTATTATAAATGCTTTTGTTTGTCGATCACAATATTTTATTGTGATCGATATTGTGATTTATTGTGAGAGCAATAAAACAAAATGATATTTTATTTTGGGGATCCGTTGGTAAAGCTTGGTGCCAAAGGGAATCCGCCGATAAAGCCACGAACCAAAAGGAGTCCAGGACCGAAAATGTTTGCTCGACACTGCCCTAGCAGTGTCTTAAACGTGCCTGAAATATCTGACCCTTAAACGTTGCATTTTCCAGATAATAATCATTGTCAACCTTATAATTGTCACAAAAACAAATCCAATTTTAAGACGGGAGACAAAAAAGATTTCTGGAGGAAAAGTTTGAGAACAACTGTGATTTCAATGGAATTTTGGGGTTTTGATTTGGACTCATTCCACAACTAAATCTAGTTGAGGTTGATACTATAGTTGAGCGTTGTTTAGTCAATTTTATTACCAATTTTTAAAAGCCACATAATTCCCTGCTTGGCATTTAATTCATACAATAACAAAGATCTACTTATTTTAGTATAAATTTAAACTTAAGCTACCACCTGGAATCTTCTCAGACTGGCGTTTTAGACGATCGCAAATGTTTAGCCAAGTTAGCGCTGACTTGAAGTGTGACAGACTTCAGATGAGATGATACTGTCGATACAGCAGCAAGGGTAATAACATCGTACTTCGGTTAAGTAGCAATAAGAGTACTCAATGGTGTGAGCTGTTTGTTTAAAGTTCAAGTATCAAAGCGATTTATTATGCTGTTGGAGAATGCTCCTTATGAGAGATACCAAAATAATACAACAAAAGTTCTCTGACCATACAACGTAGGTATATCTGTTTATTTGAAATTCATGGATAATTCGAAGGTACAGAGTTAATTTTTATATTATATATGATTGAGATGAAGATTACGTCGAATTTTATTGACAATTTAATAAGTACTACAAAAAAGTTTATAAAATGTGTTCAATTCGAAATATCACTCACCTCTTTGATTTTTGCCAATGAGATGTGGGCAGTGGAAGGAAATTTGAAAAGTCGAATTCAATCCATATTCTCAAGTTCTGTGCGATTTCGGTTAGCAGAAGAGCATAACGTCCAATTCGCCCAGGATTTCATCTTCGCTTGGGAACATGAGGGCACACTTACAGACATCGAAGACTTGCATGAATGATAAATTAACGAACTACACAAAAAAGTCGCCACCATCCAAAAGTTCCAAGTTGGTCTCTGAAGTCGGTACCGTCCCGTAGCATGTACGGTTACGGAGATGTGGAACAGAGCGAGTAACGGAGGGGGGGACAAGGGGAAGACGAGAGGGGGATAAAGAAGAAAATGTCTCCTCGTGTGCCGCTTTGGGCGTCGCAAGAAGTGATGGGGAAAGGGGAGTGGACTAGATCCTTTTGGCAGATACAGGGACGCTTGATCGTATTTATTCTTGCCACTGACTAAACGGCGCATGCGTCGAGGAAGCTGAGAAAACGAGAACTATTACAGAGATTGAGTTTCAACTAAAAGCTCTCCCAAGTTGTTCCTGCGTCAGGGCGCTGACCACGTGGTTGCCCCAGTCCCCTCTAATTACCGTCATCAGCTGACGACAGTGCGATCTGGCTGCCGTAATTTATTGTTGGAAAACTCTGGCGAGAGAGAAACAGGGAATTTTACTTTGCACAGAAAGTAGCGAAACTTTTTATGGCCGCTTCTTGGGTGAGATCTGTTGGAAGATGACTCTTCAACTCGATTTACGCGTTCTGGGACAAAACTCTCGGATGCGGTTCTCTTTATGTCACATTTGGTGGTTCGGGAGTTTGTTAAGCTGTCTGTACATGACATCCAACAGTGGGTGGGAGGGTAATGCACGTCTAATTAATGGCAGGAAATGGACGAAAAAGAGAAATTCCAGTCTGCGACTCCGCATCTTATTATGTAACGCGTAAGGTTAATTAGCAGTCACGTGACTTGCTCCAAGAACTGGCTATCTTCAGTAACCCTTTACTCCCTAAATTATGACGCCATACGGATTAAGATAAGCATTTAAGAGCGGACTTCAGTAATGATGTTAAATGATAGGCTTTGTTTTGTTTTGGTACTGGTTATTAACGAAATTGCAGTTTATATTCATTATTATCGGCTGAGTGTGGCGATATATCCTAATTTTTAATGAAAATATTGATACCAATCACATTGTCACCAATTGGTACAGTTGCAAATATTTTATCAAAATAAATAAATGCAAGAAGTCTGAAGGCTGGTGATTTTCATTTTAGTTAAATAAATTTGAAATTTTCTAGCGAAGTCTATATAAGCCATCAATGGATCATAAAAGGATCCCTTTGTTTTTTTATTTTCATAAATTTAAACAAAATCAACATTTGTAATATGCTGCAATGGTTTCGAGAACGATGTTTGCCCTCCGAATTAAAAAAAAAAAATTAAGGGTTAAGTGCGAATAAAAATTAAAGGGGTCAAGTTCAATAGTCGAATGCAACAGTTTAAAATCATCGAAAAAATGATGTCATATTTAACCACCGGAGTCTACATTTTCACATAAAAAAAAAAACAAAAAAAAACCCTTAACTTACTACGCATGCGCCAAGTTTCCTTACTTTGAATGAGATCGTATTTTGGCGGGAAAAGTGAACTTCTTTTCTTTTTCTTTTTTTTTTTTTTAAGCTAGCAAGCAAGGTCACAAGAAGCTTCTGACCTGTCATGTATATTGCAGCTGGTATTCAGCATGTGGCGAAGGTCTAGTTCTCACGCCTCCCTCACGTGCCAATGAGATCACTGACGAAGGGGGGAAAAGGTGGGACGCAACTACATCATTTGGTTGGAGGGGAAAGAGCGATGGAATGAAATGTAAAAACGTTACCCACCGCCCACCTTCGTAGCTCTGTGTCATATGCAACTGTAGTGTCCCATTGCAGGATGGAGAATTCACCACGCTTCTACATTCTCTCGTTGGTACTAACAAAACACTTCCAGAAAATCTGGACGTGTTGAAATAATGATGAAATAATTATCTTTAATATTGTTATAATCTTTAACCTTGACTGTTCATATCAGAAAAGACTACGCTTTTAAAGTGTCAGCATGTGCTATGCATCTTTGACATTGACTTGCCGAACGCTACGACATTTTCGAGTAATTTTGAAGTATTCTACGACATTACTTCTAGCTGAAGAGTGGGTATATTTTTATTAAACTGCAATTTTTTTAAAAAATAATATACAAATAAATAGCCTTTTACTTTTCTTTGATTTATCGAAGTCAAAACAGACAGAAAAAAGTCGAAAGAAAAATCTCTCATAATGGCTTTTCGCAAACATGAAAGCCAGCCACAGAAGTAAGTTAAAGCAACTAATGGAAACGGATGCTATCGAACTGTATTTACACTACCTGAGTGTGTAACAGCACCCGATCGATACAGTGACAACTGTTGCAATTCCCTTCAGCATCTTTAAAGATATAATTATCATCATTTAGCCAATGCGCTCTGCTTACAAACATGTCATTATTTGGATCTTTCGCTGAGCCACAGTCCAATATCTCTTTCTCTCTTTCTCAGCCTTTTCCGATGTTTCAATGTCCTTGATCTTTGCAGTTTCGAAAAGGCTCATGCCAATTCGGAAATGACGAAGGAAAGACAGGGATCTACCTTTTTAATGAAAGGAGAAATGGCGATCGAAGGCTTCACTGTTCTCAGGCTATAGTTGAGTTAATATAGTCTAGATTGCTCTTCTCATTTGTTCAAAAAGACTGGGAACCCATAGATTTTTAAGGCAGGTGATATATCAAAGAAGATGGTTTCAAGACTTCTATTTCGGAATAAGTACTGAGCTTTCCTCTGACCTCAAGGCATTAATCTCCTATCACAGTCTACTAATACGCTGGAATTCTGATATGCTAGTAGTCATATTTGGACATCGCGATAAAAAGCATCAGCTGGTTTGAGGGTTACTCTCTCTCTCTCTCTCTCTCTCTCTCTCTTGTTTCAAATCTATGCCCGCGAAGTTTCCTTTTCATTATTCGAACAAGAAGAAAAAAGTTACACTGGGAAAGATCCAAGGCTGCAGCCACTATGGAACACATTCGATTGAGGTTGTGACAGAAGCCAGAACACATATCTCTGTGGATACGCGAATTCATGGACATACACGCTCGAGAGACGTATAAATGTCCTTTTTAAATGGAATGCATACTCCAGGCCCTCCATTTAAACGGCTGTCGGACTTCTTTAAACTTTTTAGACCAATGAAGAACAATTATATGAGGGAATATCTGATCTCCATAAGTCTCTTATAATATCCAGCAAGCTTCCATCACAGTTGTATTCAGATGTGTGCCGAACTTCGAAGTTGCATGTTATTCTGTTGCCATAGTGATTTATGATCATAACGAATTTGGGAGTGGCTTGAAAACAAATCTTTCTCGTGGACAAGGAAAAAAAAAATTGATACTTGGTGAAATGGATGATGACTATCGACATAAATGTTGGCGGTAAGTTTTCAGAAAGAACCGTTTTATCATTAAAATATTTGTTTGTGTAAAAATCAATCCAAGTACTTCTTGAATCGATTTTTACCCCTTTTCTCGTAAGCTGTATACTGCAAAATCGGCATTAAGAAAACTATATCAACGATGAAGGTCAAGTAGAATGTTACCATAGTGATTTATAGAAGGCCTATATTGCTGTGCAGTGGGGTATATAAAATTCTATGGGCTCAGGTGCAAAAGATAATCATGTGCTGCCAAATCGTTTATATATATATATATATATATATATATGAACTGTACTGAATTATTTTTTAATATTATTGGTTAATTTTAATTGTGAGTTCTTATAGTTACATTTGACATTTGTTTGCAGTTTGTTTATTATACAAATACTATACAAACAATTTATTATACAGACTATACAAACTTCAAACTTGTCTGATAAAGACAAAAATCTGCATTCCTGGCATTAATCTTCCAAAATATGAAGCTTTCAGAACGAATTTCCTCAATGCCACATTAAAAATAAGTAGCACTTCCCACATTATATTAAGTGATCCCTTCCAACGAGAAGGGATCACTTAATATCCCTTCCACATGTCTTCTGTTCGATGATTAATAGCACCTAAATTAGGGAAGGGTTGTGCAAATTCTGACCGCCATGAAGACAAAAGATGTTTTAGATTCATCCGCTTGACCATAACACTAAAATTCTTCCTCTCCACGGTGTATTCAGTATATTATATATACTGTGTAAAGAAGAAAATGAATAAAGGTAGAAAAGAAGTAACAAAATAAGAAAGTAAGCTAATGCAGTCTAAGGCTATTACTAAATCTTAGCAATGCACGGATGATAAAAAATAAAAATAAATAAGAGAGAGAAAGAGAGATAAAAGAGAAATTGGAAGGAAAAGGAGAGAGAAAAAAAATTGAGGTAAGAATTAAAGAGAGAGAGAGAGATAAAGGGTGACGAAAAAAATAATCATGAAAGGATGTTGTACAGCTCACAACCCCGGCGTCTTCATCAGGCATCAACCTCCGGAATTGCAAGAAATAACAGCAACAACGTGTCTCTATTTCTGCTGTAAAATTCATGCCAAAAGGGTAAAATGAGCTATAAATATTTAAAATAATAAATTTTAGATAAAAATTGATTTATAAACTAAAATAGTAGCCGATAGAAAGGGTACGAAATTTATATGACTTAAATTTTGACAGTTGACACAATAGTGACGATTATAGATCTAAAAAAATACATAATAATTAAAAATGTATATATAGTTTAAGCATATGAAAGATATATATATTTATAAAGATGAAAACAGAACTCAAATTATGTTAAGGTATAGGTTTAAATTTATAAAGTGTAAAAGAAGAAGAACTAACCTTATAATGTCATAAAACGCACGAAAGATAAATAAAAAGAAATATATTTTTTATATATTATGAATATATATATGCATAGTGTGTGTGTGTAACACACACACACACACACACACACACTACCCTAGCAAATTACGAATATCATCTGAATGGTTCCTAATAAAAGAATTCAAAGAGATGCAGTCAAAACATGAACAAATTTAAAAGTGTGCCAGAAATACGTAGCAGAAAAATCATAAATAAGAAGAATGAGTTGCGGCAAGGTGCTTAAAATGTTTCAAAGAGGTTTTAATCGTTCTCAAGGAGGGGGGTAGTGCAGCTTAAATTGTTTACATTTTTTTCTTCCGCCAGCTGTGGTTTTTCATCCAGCAGAAGATACAAACTGACCTAATTTTAAGTGAAATGAATTATTCAAGTATAGGAACATCTTTAGAATATTTTTTTAACTCGTAGTTGTTTACTTTCATTTTAATACCTATTCTTATATTTTCAGTTTAACGGTTTATAATGGGTAACTTTAAGTTTGAACTCCTCAAAAAAACAAAAAAACAAAAACAAAAGTAGGTTAAAATCAACATGCAACACAAACTGAATGTATAAAAAAGAAAGAAATAAAAAGTTTCAAGAAACTCTCGCCAGCTCTACAAAGCTACCTGGAGGACAGCCAGCTGGACAGCTCTGATTTAGGACATTAATCAAAGTTTGCTTCATACAGCGTTTGACATCTCTCATCTCTGTGAGTGAAATCAGAACTTGGTTGTCTGGTATTGCAACGATGGGTGTTACTTCTTTTTTTTTCTTTTTTTTCTTTTATGAGAACCCCAAGCAAAAGAGGTATTTGAACTTACAGTACTTAGTACCGTGCATGGGCTGAAGGTTGAGAATATGAACGAAGATACTTGTTGACATTATACTTCAGCTTCTGTAGATTGTAATTTTCAGGAAATACGCATGAAGGGTGGTTGGTCCAAAAAACGGAAGTTGAAGGAATAAATGAGGAAGAAGAAACGTTGGCCCTGCGAGTTTGAAGTTGGACAGTAAAAGGATGTTGACTGGTTGTGGCACGTGTTTGGACTGCTTTGGAAGAGAAAATGGGAATTGTAAAAGTCAATTCAGAAGAACAGTGCCCATGGAAGTATCTATAGAAAGGGTATTCAGCAGAAACAGAACGTCTATGAGACAGAGAGTGAAAATACTCTGAGATGAGTCATTACTTAACTTAACTGCCTCTTTTGAGTGGAATCTAGAAGCATGAGAGAGGTTTTGGTGGCACTGCAGCAGATCTGGGAACAATATTCAATGGTAGGGCGATTTGCGATTTAAGTTGCAAGGGCAGCTGTACAGATTCATGTTTTATTTCCGATAGACAGACACATCCCTCTGAATTATCAAAATTAATTTTAATCATTAATTAAAGGATTATACAAATCTGCGAATGCAGAGAAAAAACGAAATGTAATTACATATGAATTTACTAACAGATCAACAAAGTTCAAAAATAAACAAATATATATATATATATATTTTTTTAATTTTATTATAAACAAAAGTTCAAATGACAGGTGTGACTCGATATATAGGTGGATCTACAGTTAAGGCGCTATTTTAAATATTTAGATGCGACGCTGTTAAATTAAAAAAAATACTTTCTTTTTCCTCTCAAAAGCCATTTATTGCCGATTTAATTTTGTAATCATCAGATTTCAATTAAGCTTCTGCGTTTTCAGCATGTCTTTAATCTTTCGACATTTCGCGCTGAACGCCTGAGAATCTCGTTTGGAAAATCAGCAAAAACATTGCTGAAAGAAGTTTAATTCGTGAAGATTGGTTTAAGCCTTATAATTAGATTGATTTACGCTTTTTTTTCATGCCCACACCGAAAAAGAAAAATTCTTGGAATGAAACTACTCTACCGCTCCTTTCGTTCGTTACATCTGTATAAAAGTTGGACCAGACCTTCGATCGAGAAGTGAAAGGGCAACTTCTTGCATAATATCGTTTTATTTGTGGTTTTCCAATGCTATATTTTTGGAAAAACAAGATTTGAAATTCTTAGATATCTATGACTGATATTTCGGAGAACGTAAAGTTTAACGAGTTTGTGTGAGATCATTTTGACGCAACAATAAATAAGTTTATTAAAACTGCATTTTTGAGCAGTTCTTTAATTCTTGGCTCGTTTTCAAAGCGACACATGTTGGACTTATTACAATTTCTGCATATAATTTGATATACTTCGTAATTGATATGGATCTACGCTAAGTGTCCAATGAATATGACCACCAATGGTATAAGTAGTAAATGGGCTGCAAGAGCGGAATGAAAATCGATCTGTGTGCCAGGATGTCAATATTCGAGAGTCCAGGCTAGTATAATATGTGATTTGTATGAAATATGGGCATGCAGTGCAATTTGGTAGATTTTCAAAGAGGAATGATGATTGTTGGTGCATGGACAGTAGGAAACTCCATCTTGAACGTATCGCATTTACTTCCAAGTTGATGATGGTCATGCAGTGGTCTGAGGGGAAAAATTACTTTTGGATTTAGCATCCATACTAAAATGATGCCCACACGTTATTAGGTGGTGGTGGTCGTCGTAATTTTCTAAACGGCGAACGTATTTAGTTGTGCTTTATTCCGACTCAAATTTTTGGTTTCAGTTGTTTAATTATGTCCGGAGTGTGTTGCATTTCAAACGCATTCGATTTTTTTTAGTAAATTAATTGATTTTTTTCCCTGTGATTAATAGAAGTGAAAGTTACTCCTTGCCCATTAATTGCGGAGATTGTTACTTTATAGAACACTTAATGAAACTATAGTTTTACATTTTCTACACTTACCTGTTCAGTTTAATTGCATATATATATATATATGGTAATTAAGTAACAAATTAAGTAATACGTAATTAATTGTATAACTTTTTATATAATTAAAATATGAGTAAAGTATATTTTATGTGAGATTTGGGTCACCATGTCCATTCGACTGCCAGTCCATCCGCTTGTAACTACTCAACACGCTTTGGATGGAGTTTCATGAAATTTTTTATTTGGGTCTTATGGAAAGGTTTGTCGAGCGAACCCTACATTCATTAAAATCGAGAGAATAGGAATTCAGCAATAATTTTTAAATAACATTTCCAGTTATCTCTTTAAATGAATGTATGTTTCAAATATCTGGGCATTACTCTATAAGAAAAATTCAGATTGATATGACCTCTTTTAATATTCTTTTATTCCTTGTTGATTTTACGATAAATTCCAAGTCCATCCCCATTCGTGGAAAGCTATGTTGGTTTCGAATGTTTCCATATTAGTCAAAAACGTAAAAACGAATCAACATCAAACTTGATATCAGCTCTGATCGTTGTCAAAATTTCAGAACTTATTTAGAAATAACTTCTGAAATACAGAAGAACATTCTAATATTCTTCTAGACTTTTGTGCTAAATTTCATGAGAGTGGGTTAACTTTCCGCACATGCGCCTGTTCACCTCCTTTATTTTGGTGAACACTTCTTCAGTACACTATAAATGTTTTTAACGTATGAGGTAAGTTATTTGATACTCCACGCAGCTGAAATGCTCAACTTTCTTACCTCTCTTATAATTGCAACAGTAGAAAGAATGGTTCAAAGTTCAAACTAAATTAAAAATACATTTAAATTCAAAGTGACATCGAGTGTCACTTTTGGAATCCAGTATAGACTTACCTAACGAATAATTGAACATGGGATGGTCGAAATTGAAAATTTTTAAGAATCGGTACATAATCTCGCATCTTTGAAATAAATTGATGGTCTGGGAAGGCATAATATCTAACTCATATCCAGGGTACCACATTTTCGACAGAGGAATTGACTGCTGTGAGCTATTTGGGGAAAAAAATTCTTTGAGCCAAATATCAGATCCTTTAAGTGTACAACAGCTCTCATTTCCTACTCATGGAGATAATATTTTTCCCCGTAGATGGTGGAATTTGGTGGAGAATTTTCTTAAAGCGAGAATATCTCGCGAATAGGGTGTCCTGAGAGATCTTCCCACCTGAATACCATTGAGCACGTGTAGATGCACGAATATAAATTTTGAGTCGTCAACCATACCTCAGAATATTACATAAATTACGAACTGAACTCTTGGAAGAGTGATATTCAGTACCACCAGGATTCTTGAAGCGTATCATATCCCCTATTATATGTCTTCTCATTTCTCCTTTCTAATACTCATAATATATTTCAGGAACGACATGCATTTGCCGTATTTCCATATACAGTGGATTTTTGTCGTTTATATCCTATCACCATATTTTAAAATTTTTCATATGTGCGTAAATGTTTGCTATTCCAAATTCGCTAGATCTTTGAAAACATCGTCCTTCGTTTCTGTTCTAAATTTCGAGGAACCACTTTAAATCTGGAGGATACTTTCTACTTAAAATAATACCCTAATTCCCTATTAGAAGGATGGAACTTTTATGGGCTTATTTATCCTGTGACCGAATTGATCAATCTCTGAGTTGGTTGCATTACTATAGGGAGGAAACTATAGTCGCTCTCAAATGCACGGTTTTCTCTCCCGAAAAATCTGGGTTTTTAAAAGCTTTCAAAAAAGTTTTTAAAAGCTTTCAAAAGCTTTTTAAAAGTTTTCAAACTACAAGAAATTTACAGAAACAATATAATAGAACACCATGGCTTTAGTTACTTTGGCGTTAATCTAAAAACAACAACAGAGAATTTCTGGATACAATATTATTGACGCCCTTTATCTTAGTCTCCTAGACGAAAATCAAACAACAACAACTCTCTCTCTCTCTCTCATTTACTTTGTTTCTTTTTTTGGTCCTCCCTTTCTCTTTCTTTATCCCCCCTCCCCTTTTCTCTTTGGAACCGAATGGAATCTCCATCATATCTCTTTCTGAAGCAGCGCATTCATTTCCACCGCTATGCAGCCTATTTGTTATGTGGCTAAGAACTCGACAAACCCATCCAATGCGCAAATGTGTTTATCGTCATTACAGAGAGAAGAATGCAGCTACTTTGGTGGCAGAAAATTCTTGCGGTAATATAGAAGTGTAGTGAGATGCCTTAAAACTATTCTTAGCAGCTTTAATAAGCAGAAGTGGTTTCTCTTTCTGTGATAAAGATCTAAAAGAGGATGCCAGAGGGCCATAAATATATGACCTGAAAGGCAGCAGGAAATTCTACAGTCGATCTTTCGTAAGCTGCCGTCTTTTTAAGGGCATTTAACTTACGCTTCCGAATTAAGAGGAATTCGACCAGAAAAGTTTGTCGGTTTATAAGATATCTAACAGCATTTCGAATAATTAAAATGTTCTGATAATGATCTAAATATAGGAAATAATTTAAACTCGTTCAAGAGTATTCAAATAACTATAAAAATTACTGCTGTGTAATACTTTAAAGAACTTATTATTGGAATGGCTCTATTTTATTTAGAAATAAAAAATACTGAAAAACAAGTTCTTTGCAGTTTTAAGTTTATTTGGGACAGTAGAAGCTGAGTTGGGAAAGCAGTAGAAACTTATTCTTATTGGACTTGTTCCTGTAGGTAGTAATTTTACAGACTTGACAACAATTTTCAGAGGTTGTACTATTCCGAAAATGAATAGTTTAAATTGAAGGTCAGAAGACACTCTCTGTACGCAGAGAAACTTATCGTCATTGATCGAAAGAGTTCCTAAATTGAACAGAAGAGGACAGAACACCATTTACCATTCTCTCTTTCTAGTAACTAATCATCATAAAAGAGGAACATCACTAGGTCATTAGAAGCATATTTTTTTACATCTTTATAGATATCCTTCTCACCAACTAGTAAAAGTTTCAGTCCACGTTATTACAGTGAATTACCATGGCTTTCTTTCTTTTAACAGCATCTATCAACCATCCGGTAGTTGTTTAGTGACACCTACTGGTTCCTTCAAGCCTCTGTAACTTATCCGCAATACTCTATTGTCGTCGTGAGTGGAGGAAAATTCTTCATGAAGATGTAAGGAGGTCGTTGAAGTCCTATCCCTCACAGTGTCAACATTCCTCCTATTGGCTGCTAAAAGGGAGAACTTCCGGGAGGAGTGATGCTGATCGTTACGTCAGAATCTCGGAGGCAGAGATTGCTGCACGAGACAATGAATACTGTAGAATTAACATTAGTATTACTAACCACCATCATTAGGTCCATAAAAATCAAGTACGCGTATTTATATATTTAGACGCGATTCAGAAAAGAAAACGGAAAGGATAACTAAAATTTTAAAGAGGATTTTATAACTTTTTGGTAATTTCACAGTTTATACAAATTCTGAAGACTTCTGTTATGCGATCTACTGAACAGTTGTATCCAGTATTAAACTTGTTTGTCAGTGGTTAGACCGAAATCCCTATAGAATATCTATATATAAATTAAATATATATTCACCCATACTCATTTTGAGGATTTGAACTCTCGAATTGGGAGAAAGATCTTACACTTATAATATTTTTTATTTTTATATAATTTGAAAATTATGCTGCATAAGAATTATTTATCCGACGTGACTGCTAAATACGGCGCTGTTCTATTCTCTCAATTTTATAAACTACATTGACTCTTGGTATCGTACTATACTCTTTCCTGGGCTTCTTGGTCGATCCAGTTAATGGGGAAGGCAAGTGATCTTTCTGATTCTCAGAAAAGTGTTATTCACAATTGACAAAATGGAACGCACGGTTGTGTCGAAAGCAACCAACTCAAAAGTGTACAATGAGTGGAAGATGAGGGAAGAATGCAGTTCTAAAAGTATGAGCTTCGGCAGAAAATCAGTACTTTAAGCACGAGACTGCAGGAATTTAAAACCAATTGTAAGTCGAATAGATAGTCCAATGTGCAGAAAATAATAAAAAAAATTCAATCCAGGCAAAGAAGTCTCATTTCCAACTGAACTTTGCGGAGGAAGTTGAAGGCTAACGGAAGATTCGAGTGGAGTTGTGCCGTTAACGCTAAGACTGCACTGTGGACCAGAAGACTTTTTTTCCTACTGTGGAACAGTGGAAAAAAGATCATGTGTTCTGACGAGTCTCGATTTTCACTTTTTTTGCACTAAAGGTAGAGTGAAACTGTGGGTGAACCTCATGAGGTCATGCATCCAGACTGTCCGCAACTCAAGCGGCTGAAGGTGGTATCCGTTCCTACCGTTAAAGGGGGTACTAGCCCAATGAATAACATTCTGGCATATCGGGCAGACTCCCCTGCATTTTCTTTTTTTACCCGGATTGTGATGGATTCTTTCAAGACGAAAACAAAGATATCCACTATGCAAAAATTGTATCTGATTAGTTACAGGAACATTCTAGAGTTTTCCAACATTTACATTGGCCGCCTAATACTCCAGATCTGAATCCAAATGAGAATGTTTCTTCTTTCTAACATAACATGCTATCAACTAGATAACCAGGTAACTTCTACCACTCTAGAACAATATTGCAAACACCTAGGAGATATTATGGATGAAAAGAAGAGAGGAAAATCACACTCCATCAGCTAAGGCAGTGGGTCAAACTCATGCGACGATGCACACGCAATTGTTACAGAGATCCATAAAAATCCCACAACATATGGCACCTTGTTTAGAAACAAAACTGCGTAGAGAAATGTACTATGTAAAGAAATGCTAAAATGATTTGAGAGATTCATACAGTGACTGGCGTTGAGACGTGGATTAGTCATTTTGATCCGGAAAGAAAACAACAATGGAATTCACAAAATTGTTCACATTTATAGCACATTACTTAAGGTTCAAGTTCTCACTTGTTGTCAAATAAGACAACAAGTGAGAACTTGCACTGTGTCAACGTATTCTCGTATGCACTCTTCTGCCATCTGTCGGCGGTTCGTCAAAAATTGAGTGGTGGTTGTACGGTGGCGCTTCCATTCCACGAATTAAATGATTAGTTAAATTACATTAACAATGCCATCTTTAGAAATTAAACTTTGTCTGCGCGGGTACCACAGTGGTATCGTCACCGTCCTCCCACACAGAGTGGAAAAGGCCCAGGTTCGAACCTTGTTGTCCTCACCTGAGACCAAATACCCAGCGATCGCATCATTGACGGGACTCGAACCAAGGCCTTTTCCACCTAGTGAGGAGAGACAATGATTATAACTATTGTGCTAGCCGCGAGGACTAGCAGATAATACAGTGGATAGCGTCGATGTCTTCTCGCACTGTGTTAGTAATGTCTGAGTTAGCTTCCCGTCGCGTCAAATCATTCTATTATAGTTATGACCAGTCATTCTATTCTATTCTACATTCTTTTAAGAATAGAAGAATGCAAGGAACTTTTTATTGTCCCTTTTCGCACAGTGGTAGAGTTAGCGGTTCTCTGGCAAAGATTGCACGGTTTTATCTCCCAGAAACTTTGGTTTCTCATTCCATTTCTGTTTCTTCCGTGACCAGGATTAAAGTCTAGTAGAAGAAAACACCGTATTTCAACAATCAGTGAAGTAAAAACAGTGAAAACACATGCGCAGAGGAACTCTATACAAGAAGGAAATGCATGTATTGAAAAAAACATAACAACTCAAATAAAAAGAATAACCTCTAATGGACTAGTAGTATTATTGTGGACATGTTTTTGTAAAAGGCGGCACCTAGAACATCTGTTCAACTCCTCCTCGTGTCCCTGTGACGAGCAGAATCAACTGTAAAGGGCCAGAAATGCGTTGGTGTAGGTTTGTGTGCATTTTGTGTGTGTTCTGTTGTTCTGTTCTGGCCGCTTGGCTACCCAGAAGCATCAGTCACCTGGACAGATGATTCTGGGTACTCGTTCACATCATTAATAGAATAGAATAGAATAGAATAGAATCTTTAATTGCAGTAATGATAGACATACAATTAGTCCCGTCACGGCATGGTGGTGCCAGGGGTTAACAAAACAGTTAATTAGAAGGTGGGCCAGTACCAGTAAAACACATACAGTCTCAAAAGAGACTCTGATCCACCTGATGTTGCCAGCAGGTGAGCCAGGATCTTCTGGGGGCCCATTTCAAAGGGACAAACAAAACAGAGAAGAGAGAGAGAAAAGAAAAAAAAAAATAAATAACACTCGTGGTGCAGATTTTGAACTAGTGACGCTGGAATACGTCCCAACCTGGGACGTATTCCAGCGGGTCTGCCAAATGTTCACTAACTCATTGTAGCATCTGGCTTTCTCAGCTCTTTGGTCGGCGTCAAGATCAAGCTCGATGTCAAGGAACTTAGTGGGGATGTTATTTTTAATTCTAAATACTAGTCCTCTGTAGGCGGCATACAGATCCAGAGGAAGAGTTCCAGCTATGACCTGGATGGCTGCTGTAGACACTGTTCTGCAAACTCTAACGGTTGCCAGTAGCGTTATACGTTGAATGGAACTCAATATCTCTCATCTTTACCAAGCCAACTCGGTGAAACCAGCCGCCTACCGCATATGTGACGATCGGCAGGAAGACTGCTTTATAGTCTTCGAAGCGTCCTCTTGGAAAGGCCCCTGTCATTCCTCGAGATATGAATAATGGAGCCAGAGAGCTTCTTGACTTTTGATCTGAGATGGGTGAGGTGTGGCAGGAAGCTCAGTTTGTGACCAATAACCACTCCGAGAATGGTAGCTTCAGTAACTATGCGTACCTGGATTCCAAAGATTTTAATCTGTGGTGGGCGGCTGAGGTCTAGCTTGTGCTTAAAGATCATCATTTTGGTTTTACTTGGGTTAATGTGGAGTTTGTTTAAGGTTGCCCAGGAGGAGAGATTGGATAGAACTAGATTGGTGTTGTGTTCAATGGCACTCCTAGATTTTCCAGACACAATGATCGTAAGGTCATCGGCAAAGGCTACAACTTTGGTGTTCTCAAAGGAGCGGGAGAGCCAATCCTGTAGAATCATATTACACACCAGAGGCTCCAAAACCTACCCCTGGGAGAATCCCCTAGAGATAGGCCTGAGGACATGTTGGCACTTAGATTTTAGGATAACGGTTCTTTCAGAGAAGTAGCGAAAAAAAAATTTATATAGTTGATGGGAACAGGAGGCAGACCGGAGGCGATCCAAGGCGCTGTACCACCAGACAGTGTCGAACGCTCCCTCAAAATCGACAAAAATTGCCAATTCAAATTTGGCCTCGGAGTTTTCCATATGTAACACCAAAAAACTATTATTTTTAGGCCACCCGAATAATTAAATTCATCTGCCATGCTGGGTGTCTTATGTCTGTAAATCGCGTGTGTTCTATGGTCGATTTGTCTGTTTTGCTGGACGAAAAAAACTAGTTTCTCGGGGAAAAACCTTGCTATCTACGCCTGAGACCGACTAACTCAGCCACGGAGTGAAAAAAGACCATCAAAGTTCTTCGCGTCATCGACGGGATTCGAACCCGGGCCTTTTCCAGCCGGTGTGGGGAGGACGGTGACGATACCACTGTGCTATCCGCGCAGACTATATGTAACACCAGGTCGAAAAGGGCCTCTTCACAGGAGCGTCCTGGTGTGAAGCCATATTGATGCGGAGAGATTAGATTTTTTTCTTGGAAAAGCGCTGAGACTCTTAGGACCATGAGACGTTCCAGTATTTTACCTATATTTGCAATGAGGCGCACTATAGCCTCAGCAGCTTATGCGCCATTAAACCTCCATAACACACACACACACACACATATTTGCAATGGGACGGGAGGAGCGAGGATTTGAAATTGGCGTATTATTAAAATATCAGAACGACGCAAGGAAACAAAACTTACGTAGCGCTTGCAGTCCAAAAATAATAATAATAATAAAAACTAAGGAGCTCCGCCCTCTGATCACTTTGCTCCCCAACCACACTTCTTAATGCCAAACTCACTTCTTTGTCTTCGCCAGATTCGTACATTTCGTAAAAGTTTTTAAACATCTTCGTGTGCGGGTTTTCGTTCATTATACTTTGAAGAATTTCCAAAACATCAGTCCTTTTCACTCTTTTAGCTCATTCCATCAACACTTTTCAGTCGTCGGAGAAGCATTGACGGAATATTTACAAATATTTAAAATATTTACAAAATACTAAACTATTTACAAATATACAAACTATATCAGGTTCCTTCATCAGCTGACATTAATATACAAAAAACTTTACAATGTAACATAAAATGATGCTGGGAATGGTCATGTGTTAGACAGTGAAGCTCAATCACGAGATTGGTATACATTATGGAGCAGTTGTCTTGCCATACGTCCCACGTACGCGCTCTACATTGTCAACAACAAGTGTCTGATCCTGCCCAGTAACCCATTTGTATTCCTTCCATTTGACGTTCACCAAATTCGTGCAGGTGCTTCACTGTCTGAAACATGGCCACACACAGCATCATTTGATGTTCCATTGTAACGTTTTTTGTTTATTAATATCAGCCGATGAAGTGAACCATCGTCCCGATATACATAGTAGAGACATGATTGAAAATATTTTAGTATTTTGTAAATATTTGTATAGATTTGTATTGTACGAGTATAATATTATTATAATAATAACATTATACTAATATGCCAACATTATAACGCACTGATCGAAATCTAATCAGGAAATGACCTCTGCATTTGTAGTGATGTAATTTCCCCGCCCTCTCCTCCCATTGGCTCGAATAAGTGACGTAGTTACCACCCCCCAACACTCTTCTCCTATTGGCACAAATAAATATCACTAGGAGGAAAATTTTTTTAATGTACAGAGAGAAATAATAATAATAACTAAGGAGCTCCGCACCCTGCTCGCTTCACACATGAAGTGGAGCATCGAAATGAATGCGTTCATCATGCGAGCATACTACGAAGTAACCAGACTAGAGATGGACGTGACAATGTACAGGACGAAGTAACCAGACTAGAGATGGACGTGACAATGTACAGGACGAATCTACACACGAAATGATTGGAACGATTCCCGACTGTTCTGGTCAACGAACAGCGTAAAAGAGACCGGAGAAGGACCATCTTCAAGAAAAACCTGATAGCTCATACAATCATGAAAAAAAATCAAGCAGGGTGTCAGCGACCAACTACAAACAATAATGAATACAACCAGAACTGGAGGAGAAACAGCAAGTACAAGAACTACACCCGAGAGCAGCTGAAGTGGAAACAGACGAGATCGCAATATCCTGAAGAGTGGAATAAAGCGCTGGCAGAATTCGAGGGAATAGACCCCACAAAGACCCACACCACACCGAAGCAGAGACCTAACAGAATCCTGTAACAAGTCAAAGACCACCTCAATAAATGAATAATACCAGAGAATGTATTTATTGGTTTCGTGGGTCATCACAAAACCAGTAAATACATGTGCTGTATCGGGGTAATTAAGAGTAATAACAGGTATTTTTGCATATATACTAATGCTAGGAGCATTGTAAATAAATTTGATGAATTCCAAGTATTGATTAAGTCATCAACTGGAGACATTGTGGGGATATCAGAGAGAAGGTGTCACTCAAATAGCGAAGTAGAACTCGAATATGGGGAATACGATGCATACAGAAAAGATAGACAGGACAGTGGGGATGGAGATATGTCTTAGTACATTAAATCTAAGGCACTGCAGCCACTCGATATGGGTGGTCGCTGCAGCTTGGTGTCGATTTGGTGTGACATAAGCACTGGGAACACAAAAATGAGATTAGGATCGTATAATAGGCTTAATGATAGTGAACAGAGTAATAAACAACTATACAGAGAAATAGAGGGTGCCGGTAAATTAAAATGTCTTATATTGAGGGATTTAACTTTCCAGATATCGACTGGAACTTGATGTTGGTCACCCACACATTGGATGACCGTTTTCCAGCAGCAAGTTGGAGAAGCAAAAAGAGAAACCAGTACTCTTGACTAATTTAT
This sequence comes from Mastigoproctus giganteus, assembly GCF_048544385.1. Taxonomy (NCBI): domain Eukaryota; kingdom Metazoa; phylum Arthropoda; class Arachnida; order Uropygi; family Thelyphonidae; genus Mastigoproctus; species Mastigoproctus giganteus. The sequence continues at coordinate 65,878,298 of NC_143583.1, read as the reverse complement.
ATTATCAGCAGCGATTCTTCTTGCACTAAGAACCTGCAGGGAAAGGGCTCTCTGGGTGGCAATGATCATAGTGCGCTGATGTGGGATTTACTTCAAGATATAACTACTTTCATGGAGAAAGGGAAGAAGGGCCTTTGCTTCTGTAATAGTTAATTAGCTTTACCATTAGCATTAGTACTGGTATATGATGCTGGAAAACAAGATTACACAGCATCAGCCAAAAGAAAAACGCTTCCCATTTCACCTATCCATTGGCTTCAAAAGTTTGTCCAGTTCTTCCTTGAATTCATTTAAGCTATCAACTTTCTACAATGACAGATGAAAGTTTCTTCCAGCAATCAACCACTCGCTGGCTAAAGGAAAATATCCGCACATCTATTCTGTAACTGACATTGTTCAATTCGCATTTATGCCCCCTCAAGTGCGTAATCTGAGCAAGAGGCAGAATCTCATCAGCAATGAGCTCGCTCAAACCATTCAAAGTCTTATACAACCCAATCAGATCAAATTGCTGCTGCCTAGTCTCTAGATGCTGCTACGATTTGCAGTATTTAAGCCTTTCTTGGTAAAGTACCCCTTTCTTCCACTCACCAATCTCGTTGCCCTTCTCTGTACTCGTTCCAGCAACTCTACATCCTTCCTAAAATGAGGCTTCCAAAACTGTATACTGTACTCAAGGTATGGCCTGACACAGCCTTATACAAGGGGATAATCACCTCCTTATCCCTGCTAGCAAAGTTCCTATATATCATTGACAAGACCCTATGAGCTGCATTAGCAGCCTGTCTGCACTGCTCTGAAAACTTCATATCTGAGTGCACAATTACCCCAGGTCTCGTTCATTCTCCGCTACCCTGAGTGTAGAACCGCAAAAAGAGGTATTTTACCCTGCTACCTCCTACATACAGTACATTGCATTTGTCAATGTTAAACTTCAGTTGCCATCTCTCATAGCCCATCTGCCCGAATTTGATAAACCCTGTTGTAGTAGCATAGTGTCATTATTGTCATTAACAACCGCGCCGACCTTCGTACCATCTGTAAACTTGGACGTTAAGACTGATATATACCTTCATCAAAACCATTGCTAATACAGAAGTTAACAATGGTCCGAACACCGAAACCTCGGGGACGCCACTAATATCATTGGTCCACGAAGAGGGCTTCTACTCTGAATCTTCTCCCACTCAACCATCCCTTTATCTGTAGCAGCAACTTGCCCTTAATGCCAAACTGCTCAAATTTGTATAGTAGTCTTTTATTTGCAAGAGTATCAAACCTTCCTGAAGTCCAAGTATGATACCAAAATAATTTTTTGCATCCAGTTGCTTTGTGACCACATCGTAGCATCCAATCAAACTGATCAGGCAAGATTTCCCCTTAGCAAACGCATGCGGTGTCTGAACTACTGTATAATTGCAGTCTTCTTTGATTATCCTGCGTTGCTTCTTTAACCAGTGTCTCCATTATTTCCCTGGAACAGAAGTTAAACTAGCATGTCTGTAATTACTCGTTTCGTCCTTTGTTCCCCCTTTGAGAACTGGGGATACCTTTCACTTCTCCAGTCCGTAAGGACCTCCCCCTGAATCCAGGGATGCTCTCATAATTATGATCAGGGTTTGCTTACTTCCTTTGCTGCCTCCCTTAATATCACTAATTAGATCCCGGTTACCCCAGATGCCTTTCTTATGTTCAACTTCAACAATTTCACCTCCACTTTGCTCTCAGTTATTACAAAATCATTTAAGTCCCTGTTAGAGTTTGATAACTTCTGGCGTCCACTTCCCTACAGAATTCCTCATGTTATGCCTATAGAAGCAAAATACTCATTCAGTTTGTCAGCTACAGTCACGTACTCAAAGCAAGTTTGTAACCACAGAAAAGAACCCCGTGCCAACAAGCCAGCAATAGCGCGCGGGCGCACGCACACACATTCCAGGGAAACAAGACAGTAGAAGACAAAGAAATAAAGAAGAAAACAGCATAAAGTTAAAAAAAATGTCTTTATCCACGTCACACCAGATTAACAAGGCAGGAACAAGTTCTAGATATAAATCTTATAGAGTTTACATAAGTAAAAAAGTCTTTGTTGTTTTTCTTTGCATCCTTTGCCAAAGAGTTCTGGTAATCCGCCTATCATATGCTCGGATTTCAAGAAAGTTTTTGGTACTGTTGTATATAAAAGACTGCTATACCAATTCGAGCAGTGTGGCTCGAATTGGTATAGCTATTAAGGGTAAGCTACTGCTCTGGATAAGGGATTGGCTGAGTGGGAAGACAGAGAGTGGTTATTAATGGTCACTGCTCTTTATGGAAAATTGTTATAGTGGAGTCACACAGGATTCAGTGTTGGGCCTGTTGTATTTATTAATGCTATGGATGATGGCATATCAGGCTTAATATCCAAGTTTGAAGATGACACTACGGTTGGCATTGTGGTTGGCAAGCTACTACAAAAAATCTAAAAAAATAATTCAGATGTGCTGAGGAATGACAATTGATATTTAACATTGACAAATTCAAGGTACTACATATCGGTAGCAGATTAACAAGATCAACATACCAGTTGTGTGGTACTACACTCAGTGTCATGGAAAATGAAATATACCTTGTGGTTAACTGAACAGTTAGAAATGAAGGTCTCGGAACAGTGTAGACAGGCTGCCGGGAGAGCTTATGGGGTTTTGACTACGATATATAAGAACTTTGCTAGCAAGAACAAGAACAAGGAGGTGATTATTCCATTGCGCACTGAGTGATCGCTGAATTATGACCACCTACCTAATACTTCATAGGTCCTCCTTTTGCCCTCAGTAGAGCAGCTATCCGACGTGACATTGATTCAACAAGATTTCCGTAGGGTTTGCGAGGTATGGCCAACCAAGCTGTTTGTAATGCAGGTATGGAAGTGATTGGTATATCCAGACGGCTGATATGCCTTTCCATAGTGTCCTAAAAGTGCTCTATGGGATTGATATTTGGGAAGTTCAGAGGCCAATTGATACGCTGGAAGTCAGAACTGTGTTCTTCAAACCATTCCTGGACAACAAGGGCCCGATGGCTCGGCGCATTGTCATCTTGGAAGACACCATTGCCATTCGGGAAAAAAGTGTAACATAGCGGGGTGTACACAGTCAGCAAGCAGTTGAGGATAGCAGAAACCAGTGGTACGTTCTTCCACATGCACCAGGGATCCAAGTTCCTGCCAGTGAAACAGGTCCAATACCATACAACCGTCTCCACCGGCCTGCACTTTTGATACCATGCATGATGGATCAAGAGCCTCATGTTGTTGCCGCCAAATCCGTACACGACCTTCTACGATGTGGAGTAAATAACGTGACTCATCCGATCAGCACACCTTCTTCCAGTCTTCTAACGTATATCTTGCAAGCTCCTTGCACCAGACGAGTATTTTACGCCGAAGAACCTTGGTTAGGAGAGGATGCCGTATGGGGTCGTCTGCTGGTATAGCCCATACGTGCGGGTGTGCGGCGCATGGTCATGCCAGATATTGTTCCGGGTTGTCCCATGTTGTATTGGATAGTCAAGTCAGCAACAGTGCTGTGCCTGTTCACCTGTACGACTCGTCGGACATGCCTCTCGCTTCTTTCGCTGACGGCGTTACTTTTCTTCCAAACAGTTGTTCACTCTGTAGAAATCACAAATCCGCCATACCATGGAATATTTCCCTCACATCTGGGACGATGCCCCCAAAACCTCCCTCAGGATTCAAGATTCCATTCAGTAGAGGGAAGTTAGGTTAATTAATGACTCCTCTCTAACAGAGCCTCTCCACTCACTGTCTCATAGACATAGAGTTTCTGCTGCATGCCTTTTCAACAGATACTTCCATGGGCACTGTTCTTCTGATTTGGCTTCTATAATTCCCACTCTCTCTTTCAAAACAGTCCGAACACGAGAACACATTAGAACCAGCAGTGGTTATCAGCAGAGATCATTCGTGTATTAAGAATTTGCAGATAAAGGAACCACTAGGTGGCAGTGATCACAGTGTGCTGAAGTGGGATTTACTCAAAGAGGTAACTACCGTCAGGGGTAAAGGAAAGGGTTTTTGCTTCCGTAAAGGGGAGTACAGTGGTCTCAGACAGTTTTTAAATTCTGTACAGTGGGATCGACTGACGATGTTACAAACAGTAAATTCTAAGTGGGAAGCATTCAAGGAATTAATCGTGGAAGCTACTAGACTTTTCATACCGATGAAGAAATATTGTTCAAGGTTTAGGCCTAAATGGTTATCAAATGAACTAATGAGACTCGTGACAGAGAAGAAAAATGCATGGGATGCATATAAATTATCAGGCGACGCAGAAGCCTGTAGCAGATATAAGCTAGTCTGTAATCAGGTCACAAAGGAGGTTCGGCAGGCAAAGGCGGATTACGAGAAATCTTTGGCAAAAGATGCTAAGAAAAACAGCAAGGATTTCTTTACTTATATAAACTCTAAAAGGAAGGGGCTGAATATGATTGGTCCACTTGACATCGATGGTTCGACTGTTGATGATCCTGCTCAGATAGCAAACAAACTGAATGAGTATTTTGCATCTACATTCACACGTGAGGAATCATTACAGTTTGAAAATGGAAGAAGGTTATCAAATTGTAGCAGTGTGCTTAATGATTTTGTAATAACTGAGAGCAAAGTGGAGGAGAAATTGTTGAAGTTAAACATAAGAAAGGCACCTGGGGCGGATGGGATCTATCCAGTTATATTAAAGGAGGCGGCAAAGCAACTAAGCAAACCCTTAGCCATAATTATGAGAGCATCCTTGGATTCAGGGGAGGTTCCCACGGACTGGAGATGTGCAAATGTATCCCCAATTCACAAAGGAGGTTCGAAGGGTGACACGAATAATTACAGACCAGTTAGTTTAACTTCTGTTCCGGGTAAAATAATGGAGTCACTGGTTAAAGATGCATTGCAGGATCATCTAGACAAGACTGCAGCAATAATTCAGACACAGCATGGGTTTGTTAAGGGAAAGTCTTATCTGACAAATTTGATTGGTTATTATGATGTGGTCACAAAGGAACTGGATGCAAAAAATAATTTTGATATCATATACTTGGATTTCAGGAAAGCTTTTGACACTGTTGCGCATGGAAGACTACTGTACAAATTGGAGCAGAATGGTATTAAGGGTAAGTTGCTACAATGGATAAAAGGATGGTTAAGTGGGAGAAGACAGAGGGTGGTAATCAATGGGTGCTGCTCTTCGTGGACTAATGTTATAAGTGGAGTCCCACAGGGTTCGGTGTTGGGTCCACTGTTGTTTTGTATATTTATCAATGATATTGATGAAGGTATATCAGGCTTAATGTCGAAGTTTGCAGATGACACGAAGGTTGGCAGGGTTGTTAATGACAGTAATGGCAGTGTGCTACTGCAACAGGATCTAGATAATTTGGGCAGATGGGCTAAGAAGTGGCAACTGAAGTTTAACCTTGACAAATGCAAAGTACGGCATATGGGTAGAAGTAACCCCAGAGAAACGTACCAACTGTGTGGTACTACACCTAAGGTGGTAGAAAATGAAAAAGACCTGGGAGTAATTGTGCAGTCAGATATGAAGTATTCTGAGCAATGTAGCAGGCTGCTAGGGCAGGTCATGGGGTTTTGTCAATGATATATAGGAATTTTGCTAGCAGGGAAAAGGAGGTGATTGTCCCTCTGTATAAGGCAATGGTCAGGCCACGCCTTGAGTACTGCGTACAGGTCTGGAGGCCTCATTTTAGGAAGGATGTAGATTTGCTTGAGCGTGTACAGAGAAGAGCAACACGATTGGTGAGGGGAATGAAGGGATCCTCTTACCAAGAGAGGCTTAAGTTCTGCAAATTGCAGTGGCTGGAGACTAGGCACCTGCGCGGTGATCTGATTGAGGTCTATAAGGCCTTGAATGGGTTGAGCACGCTGAATTCTGATGGGATCCTCCCACTTGTTCAGAATACGAACCTACGGGGACATAAGTTCAAATTAAGAAAGGATAGATGTAGAATAGATGTGCGGAAATTTTCCTTTAGCCAGCGGGTGGTTAATTGCTGGAACAAACTTCCATCTGTCGTTGTGGAAGTTGATAGGTTAAATAAATTTAAGGAGGAACTGGACAGGCAATTGGAGGGTATGGTGTGATTTTTTTTTTTTTTTTGGCTGATGCTGCATAAGCTCCTACACTTGCTTTCTTGCATCAAGTGCCACTACTACTACTACTACTACTACTACCATCCTGCGTATCCCTAAATCAAAGAGAATAATAATAATAATAATAAAATAATAATAATAATAATAATAAGTTAGAAGAAGAAGCACCGCAACTTTTACACGGCCTACATCGATTACCGCAGGGCCTTCGACTCCGTACCTCATACTTGGCTAATAGAGACCCTGAAGATCTATAAGGTCAATCCCATAGTGACAAACGTCCTAGGAGCAACAATGGCGAAATGGAGTACCACCATTAAGGATGAGAACATCAAAACTAGGCCAATCCCCATTAGAAGAGGAATCTTTCAGGGAGATGCTCTGAGCCCATTGTGGTTCTGTCTAGCACTCAAGCCACTATCCACCATGTTTAACGGCAGCAAGTATGGCTATAACTTCAAAGAAGGAAGAAAGAACCTGTACACCCTCACCCAACTGATGTACATGGATGACATCAATCTTTATGAGGCAACACCGAGAAGCAACCTCAGCAACTACTCCGGATCACCGAAGAATTCAGCAAGGACATCAGGATGGCATTTGGTCTAGACAAATGCAAGACCCACACACTGCACCAGGGAATATTAGTTGGCCGAAACTTTGTACTAGCTGCTAACTGGTAAAGAGATCGAAGCTATGTCAGAAGGAGAGACCTACAAATACCTAGGGATAATGCAGGCTCTGCAGTTAGAGCACAAGGAAATCAAGAGGTACCTGACCGAAAAACATCAACAGAGAACCAGAAGCCTGCTGAAAGCAAAATTGAACGGAGGGAACACAGTTAAACATAAACACCTATACAGTTTCAGTGCTAACATACACCTTCGGGGTCATAGATTGGACTAACACCGAGCTAGAAGGTATCATGCGAAAGACAAGGACAATAATGACCAAGAGCCGTCAACATTACCCGAAGTCAGCAGTGGAGAGACTAACAATTGCTCGGAAAGAGGGAGGAAAGGGCCAGATAAACCTGACAGAACAACATAAAACAGCGATAGATAACCTGAAGGATTACTTCGAGAACAACGCAACACCACTCCACCAGGCCATAAGGAAGATAGATAAGTGATATACCCCACTCAACCTAAACGAGGAATCCCCTCCCGCCCAGACGGTACAAGAAACTCAGTTAGAAAGGTGTGCAAAGAAGTGCTACAGTGACCTCCCTCAAGATTACATCGATAACATTGCTTCCAATGCATGGCTTCCAAGCGGGACGCCCTTCCCCGAGACTGAAGGATTCATGCTGGCCATCCAAGACCAGGTAATCAACACCAGAAACTATAGAAAATACATCGCAAATTAGCTCGGAATGTCAGATGACATATTTTGACGACGCTACCTGGCCTCACAAACTATCTAACACATCACCACGGGGTGCAAGATGATCACCCAGACTGAGTACACTCATAGACACGACCAGGTAGCCTGGATATTACATCAGAAGCTAGCGAGGTAATACCAGTTGACCAAAGAAAGTGCATCATGCTACAAGTACAAACCTCAGGCAGTACTAGACACCCGAATCCACAAGCTGTAGTGGGAGCGCGCCATAATAACAGATAAGACCATCCCGCACAACAGACCGGACATAACCCTTGTTGACAAGAGGGAAAAGGCTACCTACGTGATTGACATATTGGTGCCCAACACTAGCAATGTCCAGAAAACCCCATGAGGAAAAAAATAGGAAGTACATGAACCTGAGAAACGAGGACAAGGAGATGTGGCATATGCAGGAAGTATCGACCATCCCGGTGATCGTGTCAACTACCGGTAGGATACCAAAGAATCTACATAGCAGCCTAGCAGCAATAGGTCTCCCAGAGAACACGTACAAGGAACTCCAGAAAGTTGCAATCCTGAACACGTGTAGGGTAGTCAGAGCTTTCCTCGACCAACAGTAATACCAGACATTACAACCACCCTGTGTACTTGGTAGCAATAACCGACCAGAAGTGGAATCCCTCAATCAGAAAGAAATAATATAAGATCAATAATAATAATAATAATAATAATAATAATAATAATGGAATGCGATGGTCGACCAGCCTGATGGACCCAGGTTCAAATCCGGTCTTGGTGGAAGCAAGCAGGGCTCCATTACCCAGGAAAACCGATATAATTATAATATTAAATGATGATGATAATAATAATAATAATAATAAAAAAAAAAACATCGCGAAATTTACTCCATTGGACTTACCTTCCCCAAGGTCCAAATTACGGCTGAGGCAGATAGTGGCGCAATCTGGTGTCACTCGCAAGAACTAAAAAAAAAAACACTGAACATAAGCCGAAGCTAAACAAGTCCCCCTCCATAGATGGATGATGTCGCAGAGAAATATTATTCATACTGCATCGAGTGTAGCGCAGAATTAAGTCACTCGCGTTCAGGCCTTCGTCAGAGGGGTCGGTTCGAAAAGTTGGAGACAGTCTCATGAGCAAGACAGTGGAGCAATTGGCGCTGTTCTCTGTAAGGCTACCACAAGAGTAGGGCAAGACCATCCAGCACCACCAACTGCAAGTGCTTCCTGTGCAACTGCGCTAGTGACCACCCAGGAAGGAAGTAAACGCCAATGCATGAAGTAGAGCATTCAAATGAATACCCATATCATGCGAGCATACTATGAAATAACCAGGCTAGAGACCGATATGACAATTTTCATGTTCCGACTACGTTTTTTTTTTCTTTTTTATTATGTAAACCCCCAACATAAGAGGCATTAGAACCAACAGTACTTAGTATCGTGCTTGGGTTGGAGGTTGAGAAGATAAAAGAAGGCATTTGTTGACATTGGACTTGAACTTCTGTAGACTGTAATTTTCAGGAAATACGTATGAAGGAAGGTTGTTCCAGAAAACGGCAGTTGAATGAATAAACGAGGAAGACAAAAAGTTGGTTCTGTGAGTTTGCAGTTGGACAGTAAATGGATGTTGGCTGGTGGCAGCACGTGTTCTAATTGGTTTGAAAGAGAGAACGGGAATAATAGAAGTATATTCAGAAGAACAGTGCCCATGGAAGTATCTGTAGAAGAGGCATGCAGCAGAAACAGTACGTCTATGAGACAGCGAGTGGAGAGACTCTGTTAGAGATGAATCATTAATTAACCGAACTGGCCTCTTCTGAATGGAACCAACAAGCCTGAGAGAGGTTTTGGGTGCACTGCCTCAGATGTGGGAACAATATTCCATGGCTAGGATTTGCGATTTATACAGAGTGAGCAGCTGTTTCGAAGAAAAGTAACGCCGAGAGCAAAAGAAAAAACTAAGTTTTTTAGATGCACAGGAAGCAATATGTGTAATGTGCTTGTGCCAAGAGAAATTAGAAGTCAGGATAATCCTTAAAAGAGATATGTCGTTTTGCCTAGAAATCGAAGTGTCACTAAAGATAAGCATAGGAGTAGAAGAATCCTTATTGCGAGATATAAGAAAAGGCTGAGTTCTAAAAGGGTTGAAATCAACTAAGTTGTCTTTGCCCCAATGAAGAATTAACTGAAGATCGGCATTTAAGGAATTTGTAGCAGATTTTCGAGAAGTTGAAGCTGATTGAGCAGGGCAAGGTTTCTCAAAATGGAAGTGGAATGCAATGTGCTATCATCGGCAAAACTATGGATAGGATTTCCATTCAATGGAAGATGGTCATTAATATACAAGAGGAAAAGAGTGGGGAAAAGAACTGAACGTTGGGGGACACCGGAATTAGTGGAGAAGTTAGAAAACAGAGAGCCATCTACCATCACCCTCAGTGAGCGATCAGAGAGAAAACTGGATAATCAATTACTAAAAACAGTTGGCAAACCATAAGATGGAAACTTGTTTAGAAGACTTTTATGCCAAACACGATCGAAAGCCTTTGAGATGTAAAGAGCAACTACTTGTGTTTCACCGACCTTTCTATTGAATAAGTCCATAAATGGGTAACATAAGTCAGAATATCACCAGTGGATCGACACTGACGGAATCCATACTGGCGATGGTTGATCAGACGGAAGGTTTCTAGGTAGTTTAAGAGTTGGCGGTTAATTGATTTCTCCTTTGCTTTAGAAAGAGTAGAAGTAATTGCAATGGGACGATAATTGGATGGGAGGGATTGTCACCCTTTTTAGGAACTGGCTGGATATGAGCAAATTTCCAAGCAGAAGGTAAAACACCTTTAGAATAAGAAAGTGAAAAAAGGCGGCAAAGAATAGGAGTAAGTTCAGGAGTACAGGTTTGGAGAACAAGTGGAGAAATACCATCGGGACCTGGAGCTTTCTTAGCATCAAGATTGCAAAATCCTTCTAACATCCTGTTGACGGAAGACCACAGGAGGCATTGAATGGAGCGTATTGGGAATTGGTGGGAGGTGTTTTACCAAGATCATTAATACATGAGTTGGAAGATAAATGGGATGCTAGCAGGTCAGCTTTATCCTTGGCTGAAGTGTCAACAGAACTATCTGGTTTGAACAGAGGTGGGAGCAGAGATGGGCAAAAGTTGCGGCCGATAGCTTTGACAAGAGACCAGAATGCTCACCTACCATTAGGGCAAGAAGCAAGTTTTCTACTCTTAGCCTGTTCAAACTCTAGTTTGGAGTGATTAATAACTGCTTTACAATTGTTGCAAGCTTTGGTGTAGGCAGAAAATGAAACTGAAGAATTAGAAACAAGCCAATTACGATATGCAACACTCTTCTCTTGAACAGCCTTAGCACATTTATTGGAGAAGCAATGTTTAGATAAAGGACGAGATTTTAAAGTGGAGTGTGGGATAAAGGATTCCATTCCTGAAAGAATAATTTCACTGACATGATCTGAGCAATCGTTGACATCATAAGTTTTGAAACAATAATCCGACAAAGGAAAAGAAGAAAAAGAATCTCGCAGGTCATCCAATTTTGCATTCTTGTAATACCAAACAACACTAGGTTGGGAATAGCCATGAGATAAAGGCTCCATTGGAGAAGAGACAATCATCAAGTTGTGAACTGAAGTTGTGATCTGAGGTACAAAGTGGTTGGAACGATATCCAGATATTCAGGTCACCGAACAGCAATTAGCGGATCAAGGAAGGACCATCGTCACGAAGTACCTAATAGCTCCTCCCATCTTGGAAAAAATCAAGCAGGGCGTTAGCAATCAACTACAAAGCATAAAGAATATTGTTAATATTGAACCAGAGGAGGAACAGCATACCATAGAACCAGAAGAGGAAGATCAAGAAGAAATACAACCCAGAGTAGCTGAAGTGGAAAGAGATGAAGTTATGATATCCAGTATAGAAGACGAGTGGAAGAAGGCTCTAACAGAATGGATCCCACAAGAACCCACGTGATACCTAAGCAGAGACCAAATAAAATTCTGAGGAGAGTAACAGACCACCTCAATCGGCAAATAATGGCACATTACCTTAACAACAATGGTGCAATGCTGGAAGCTATCCACACAGCCGTATATTGTGCTGCCATAGCAGCTACTAGAATTAATGGAAAAGAAACAAGAGACCAGCAGCAGAATAACCGAAAACAGAAGGAACCGCCAGTTAGGAAAGAAGACTTTAGCAGAAGATAGAAGAATTAAGAGTCAAGATAGGTCAGTTGACCCAGTACCAACAGGATAATAGAAATAAGAAATTGATTGGAAAGGTGAAGAGCATCTTCAAGGGAGACAGCTTCCACAGCAAACATGAGACCAGAAATCAGAGAATAGGAGAATCCTTGGACACACTGAAGCAGAACTTCCTCGCACTCAGCAAGAGACTACACCGTATACAAAGAGAACTCCCAGAGGAAATTAAACAACCGATCTTCGATGAGAACCAAAGAGCCTTCTACAGGAAACTGGGTGAAGATGAGAAAGCAGGAAATGGGCCATCCGCGAAGAAGATGATCGAGTAGTTCTGGAGCAGTGAAGTAAGACATAACAGCAGAGCTCCCTGGATAGAAGTAGAACAGAAAAAAACCAAAGACATACAAGAGATGAGAGGGGGGGATTTGAGAAGAAGAAATAAAACAGTCGATCAGGAACACCCACAACTGGCGAAACCCAGGAATTATAACATCCACAACTACTGGTACAAAAAGCTTACCTGCACACACAAGCACCTAGCAGAGCAGTTCACTCGAATGATAAGGTGCCCGGAGACAATCCCAAAGTTTCTTACTGAAGGAGTCACATATTTGTAGCCTAAAGATGAAGATAGAAGAAACCCGGAGAAATACAGGCCAATCGCATGCTTCCCAACGATGTACAAGATCCTGACTAGCTGCATAACTAAGAATATATCAGACCACTTAGGGAGCCGGAACATAATGGCCGAACAGAGAAAGGATGCAAGTGGAGGAGCAAAGGATACAAGGAGCAATTAACCATAGATGTAGCAGTTATTACTGAGCAAGCCTTCAAGAAGCCCCACAACTTATATACGGCCTACATCGATTACCGCAAGGCCTTCGACTCCGTACCTCATAGCTGGCTAATAGAGACCCTGAAGATCTACAAGGTTAATCGGATAGTGACAAACGTCCTAGGAGCAATAATGGCGAAATGGAGTACCACCATTAAGGTCGAGAACATCACAACCAGGCCAATCCCCATTAGAAGAGGAATCTTTCATGGAGATGCTCTGAGCCGACTGTGGTTCTGTCTAGCATAGAACCATGCTTAACGGCAGCAAGTATGAATATAACCTGAAAGAAGGAAGAAAGAACCGGTACACTCTCACACACCTGATGTACATGGATGACATCAAGCTCTACCCGGCAACCGAGAAACAACTACTCCAGATCACTGAGGAATTCAGCAAGGACATCAGGATGGAATTTGGTCTAGACAAATGTAAGAGCCGCACATTGCACCATGGAAAATTATTTGGCTGAAACTACCAGCTGCTGACTGGTAAAGAGATCGCAGCTATGACAGAAGGAGAGACCTACAAATAGCTAGGGATGATGTAGGTTCTGCAGTTAGAGCACAAGGAAATCTAGAAGTGCCTGACCGAAAAATATCATCAGAGCCTCAGAAGCCTGCTGAAAGCAAAATTGAACAGAGAGAACACAGTTAAAGCCATAATCACCTATGCAGCTCCAGTACTGACATACACCTTCGGGGTCATAAATTAGACTAACTCCGAGCTGGAAGATATCGTGCAAAAGACAAGGACAATGATGACCAAGAGTCGCCAACACTACCAGAAGTCATCAGTGGAGAGACTAACAATAGCTCGGAAAGCGGGAGGAAGGGGTCTGATAGACCTGATGGAGCAAGAGAAGACAACGATTGTTAACCTGAACGATTACTTCGACAACAACACAGCACCATTCCACCAGGCCATAAGGAAGATAGATAAGTGGTATACCCCACTCAAAAAAACGAATTTAGAAAGATGGGCAAAGAAGACACACCATAGCACACACTACAATGACCTCCATCTTGATCACATCGATAGCACTGTTTCCAATGCATGGCTCACAAGCGGGTGCTCTTCCCCGAGGTGAAGGATTCATGCTGGTCAGCCAAGACCAGGTAACCAACACTAGAAACTATAGAAAATACACCGCAAATTAGCTCGGAATGTCTGATGACAGATTTTGTCGACGCCACTTGGCCTCAAAAACTATCCAACACATCACCGTGGGGTGCAAGGTGATCACCCAGACTGAGTACTCTCATAGACAAGACCAGGTAGCCAGGATATTACATCAGAAGCTAGCGAGGAAATACCAGTTGACCAAAGAAAGTGTACCATATTACAAGTATAAACCCCGGAAAGCACTAAAGACCAGAACCCACAAGCTGTACTGGGCCACCCCATAATAACGGATAAGACCATCCTGCACAACAGACAGGACATAACCCTTCTGGAAAAGATGGAAAAGGCTACCTACCTGATTGACATAGCGGTGCCCAACACTAGCAATGTCCAGAAAACCCATGAGAAAAAAATTAGAAAGTACACGAAGTTGAGACATGAGGTCAAGGAGATATGGCCAAAGAGATATACATATGCAAGAAGTATCGTGGCATATCGTGTCAACCACCGGTATGGTGACAAAGACTCTATATAACAGCCTAGCAGCAATATGTCTTTCAGAGAACACCTACAAGGAACTCCAGAAAGTAGCAATCCTAAACATCTGGTAGGATGGTCAGAGGGTTTCTCGACCAACAGTAACACCAAATATTACAATCACCCTCTGTACTCGGTAGCAGTACCCGTCACGGAGTGGAATCCCCCAATCAGGGAGAAATAATATAAGAGCAATAATAATAATAATTATTATTGTTATTTTATGCCCTGAGCACATTGCCCACTGCCTAGAATTAACACGCTATCTACCATGCTCAACTATAGCAAGTATGGATAAAACCTCAAAGAAGGAAGAACATTTACACCCTCACTCATCTGATGAACATTAGCATTAGCATTAGCATTACTAGCTCACGATGCAAGAAAGCAAGCTTATGTAGTATCAGCCAAAAAAAAAAAAAAAAAGCTCCGATTTCACCCCTCCATTCATTCCAAGTACCTATCCAACTCAGCCTTAAATTTATTTAGGCTATCAACTTCCACAACAAAAGATGGAAGTCTGTTCCACCAAACAACTACCCGCTGGCTAAAGGCAAACTTTCGCACATCTAGCCTGCAACTGTCTTTCCACAATTTGAATTTATATTCTCTCAGGTGATTATTCTGAGCAAGAGGGATAATCCCGTCAGCATTGAGCATGCTCAAACCATTCAAGGCTTTATACACCTCAATCAGATCACCTTGTAGGTGCCTAGTCTCGAAACACAGTAATCTGCAAAACTTAAGCCTTTCTTCATAAGAGCAACCAAAATACCAATATTCCTTACATTTCGAGGGTACAGCTCTAAAACGGTGTTCGGAGCCCGGCCGCTAGTTAGTAAACCGGACCGAACCTATTGGTAACTGTATAGTAGGCTTCCGGATCAGCTAGTGTATTATCTTGCTAACTCTACTCTGCCAGCTAGCGACTGCAGGAAGTCCGAGTAGTGGGTATGCGGGGAGCATTGTCGAGGCCACGTTATGTCAAGGATCTGGGTATATTCTTACCATATGTACGCCATATCCAAAAATTTCATTACTTCATACAGCATGTCCCACCAACTTTTTCTTACTATTGAATACACCATGAATTGTCAAACTAATAGAGCAAGCTTATCTGCGAAAAGATCTAAACCTCCCAAGCACTTCCTAATTCATTTCACAAATATATGTGGTCTCAACTCTAATCTCAACGATGTCCATTTCCACTTGCAATCTGCCAAACCCCATATACTTTTTCTCACAGAATCTCAGTTATCGGTTGATTCAACTACTGATCATCTCAGATGCCCAAATTATTCGCTGTATGATTCCTTTCGCCTCAAAGGTGGTACTTGTGCATATGTCCGTTCTGATATTCCCTGTCAGTAACTTAGCAATTTGGAATCTCCTCTCTTTGATCTTCTCTGGCTTAAAATCTCTCTACCTCATTGTGTCAAATTCATCTATTGTCTCTACCGTTCTCCCAACTCCACTAATCATTTGGAGCTCTTTAACTTCCTTATTTGCAACTTGACTTTCTCCAGTCCAACTTTCCTAACAGTGAGGTAATTTTCCTTGGTGATTTTAATGTTCACAACTCCAGCTGGCTTCCGTTTTCTAGTCACACCGACCCAGCAGGAGGAGATGCTGAGGCTTTTGCAATTACTAATGACCTAGGACAGATTGTTCATTTACCTACAAGAATACCGGACAATCCTAATCATACAGCCAATACGCTTGATCTTTTTCTCACAAACAACCCTTCTAATTACACGGTCGAATTGAGAGGTCCTTTAGGCACTTCAGATCACAACTTGGTGATTGTCTCTTCTCCAATGGAACCTTTATATCATGGCTATTCCCAACCTCGTGTTGTTTGGCATTACAAGAATGCAAAATGGGATGACCTGCGAGATTTCTTTTCTTCTTTTCCTTGGTCGGATTACTGTTTCAAAACTTCTGATGTCAACGTTTGCTCAGATCGTGTCAGTGAAATTATTCTTGCAGAAACGTCGTCGAGTGGTCAGGAGCGAGAGTGCATAGCACGCGTTACTTGAGGGTACCCGGTTTCAAGCCCGTGACTACTAAATACGATAAATGTTTGTATTGACGATTTATTGTAAACTCTACTGACTTGGTTGTCGTGCCGGAGTATAAACAGAAAATTTATTTTATTTTTTAAATGGAATCCTTTATTCCACATTCCATTTTAAAATCTCGTCCTTTATCTAAACTTTCGTTTTCCAATAAATGTGCTAAGGCTGTTCAAGAGAAGAATGTTGCATATCGTAATTAGCTTGTTTCTAATTCTTCAGTTTCATTTTCTGCCTACACCACAGCTCGATACACTTGTAAAGCAGTTATTAATCAGTCCAAACTAGAGGTTGAACAGGCTAAGAGTAGAAAACTTGCTTCCTGCCCTAATGGTAGCCGAGCATTTTGGTCACTTGCCAAAGCTATTGGCCGCAACTTTTGCCCATCTCTGCTCCCACCTCTGTCCAAACCAGATGGTTCTGTTGTCACTTCAGCCAAGGATAAAGCTGACTTGCTACCATCCCATTTTTCTTCCGACTCGTATATTAATGATCTTGGTAAAACACCTCCCATCATTCCCAACACGCTCCATTCAATGCCTCTTGTGGTCTTCCGTCAAAAGGATGTCTGTAGGATTTTGACAAAACTTGATTCTAAGAAAGCTCCAGGTCCCGATGGTATTTCTCCACGTGTTCTCAAAACCTGTGCTCCTGAACTTACTCCTATTCTCTGCCGCCTTTTTTCACTTTCTTATTCCAATGGTGTTTTTCCTTCTGCTTGGAAATTTGGTCATATCCAGCCAGTTCCTAAAAAGGGTGACAAATCCCTCCCATCCAATTATCGTCCCATTGCAATTACTTCTACTATTTCTAAAATAATGGAGAAATCAATTAACCGCGAACTCTTAAACTACCTAGAAACCTTCCATCTGATCAACGATCGCCAGTATGGATTCCGTCAGTGTCGATCCACTGGTGATATTCTGGCTTATGTTACCCATTTAAAGACTAATTCAATGGAAAGTTTCGGTGAAACACAAGTAGTTGCTCTTGACATCTCAAAGGCTTTCGATCGTGTTTGGCATAAAGGTCTTCTAAACAAGCTTCCATCTTATGGTTTGCCAACTGTTTTTAGTAATTGGTTATCCAGTTTTCTCTCTGATCGCTCACTGATGGTAATGGTAGATGGCTCTCTGTTCTCTAACTTCTCCACTAATTCCGGTGTCCCCAAAGGTTCAGTTCTTTCCCCCACTCTTTTCCTCTTGTATATTAATGACCTTCTTCCATTGACTGGAAATCCTATCCATAGTTTTGCCGATGATAGCACATTGCATTTCATTTTCCATTTTGAGAAACCTTGCCTTGTTCAATCAGCTTCAACTTCTCGAAAATCTGCTACCAATTCCTTAAATGCCAATCTTCACTTGATTCTCCAGTGGGGCAAAGAAAACTTAGTTGATTTCAACCCTTTCTAAAACTCAGTCTTGTCTTATATCTGGCAAAAAGGATTCTTCTGCTCCTATGCTTATCTTTAGTGACACTTCGATTTCTAGGCAAAACGATATATCTCTTTTGGTGATTACCCTGACTTCTAATCTCTCTTGACACAAGCACATTACAAATATTGCTTCTTGTGCATCTAAAAAACTTGGTTTTGTCTTTCGCTCTCGGCGTTACTTTTCTTCGAAACAGCTGCTTACTCTGTATAAATCGTAAATCCGCCCTGCCATGGAACATTGTTCTTACATCTGGGGTGGTGCTCCCAAAACCTCTCTCAGGCTTCTTGGTTCCATTCAGAAGAGGGCAGTCAGGTTAATTAATGACTCATCTCTAACAGAGTCTCTCCACTCGCTGTCTCATAGACGTACTGTTTCTGCTGCATGCCTCTTCTACAGATACTTCCATGGGCACTGTTCTTCTGAATTGGCTTCTATAATTCCCGCTCTCTCTCTTTCAAAACAGTCCGGGCACATGCTGTCACCAGCCAACTTCCATTTACTGTCCAACTTCAAACTCACAGAACCAACTTTTTATCTTCCTCGTTTATTCATTAAACTGACTGGAACAACCTTCCTTCATACGTATTTCCTGAAAATTACAGTCTACAGAAGTTCAAGTCCAATGTCAGCAAATATCTTCATTTGTCTTCTCAACCTCCAACCAAAGCACGGTATTAAGTACTATAGGTTCTAATACCTCTCGCGTTTGGGTTTTACATAAAAAAAAAAAAAAAAAAACTGTCGTAGGTTATTCTTGTAGGATTCTTCGCATCGTGTGGCTACTGATGCCTTCTCCGCTCCCTGCACAAATAGAAATGGTCGCGTTGTTTCGCGACGATTCACTTTGATAATACGCTATAGACATCTTGCACCTCGCCCAGTTTCATTTCATCTTATTACGGCATTTTCCTGTCCGTTTTCAATTATTAAAGGCTCGTACACTGTGCTGCCACTTTATTAGGTACACCTACCTAGTAGCGTGTTGAGCCTCCTTTTGTTTTCAAAACAGCCAGAATTCGTCTAGGCCTGGATTGAACAAGATGCTGAAAACGTTGTGCAGGAATGGAGTACCATGCAGACATGAGTGCATCATGCAGTTCCTTGAGATTCGACGGAGGTTTAGGCGTGCAGCAAAAAGCCCTTTCCAGCTCACCCCAAAGATGTTCAATAGGAATGAGATCCGCAGACTGAGCGGGTCACTGCAGCAAAGAAGGGTCATTGGTATATTCCTGGAACCATTCCATAGTGATTCGGGCTTTGTGCATCGGATCATTATCCTGTTGGAAGTAACCATCTGTCTCTTGGAACAAAAAAAAAAAAAAAAAAAAGAAAGAAAAAAGAAAGGTTGTCTTAAAAGAAAATGGATATACTATAACCCTGTAGAATCCACATAAAATAACCTATTAGCTTATTATCTCTTATATCTTGGATATTTAAGCCTCAGGACATTTAAATTGATAATCCACAGAAATTCCTGCTAGGTTGATTGAATTGGAAATTCATATAAATCACATTCATCTTGAGCTGGGATATAATTTTTCTTTTTTATCTATGCAATGGAAATCTGAGGGAAAACTGAGTGAGTTTAATGATATTTGGCCCTTTCCTATGATTTTTCTCAACACCTGATCTCGAATTAGTTTTGAATTCAAATACTCAGGGGATGGACTTTTCCAGTGAACAATTATTTTTATACCTATATACAAATAGAAATCGACCGCCTTAGAACAAGAGAAATTTGATTTATTTGCACTCCAAAGTGCAGAGTAACTGGCAGGTATATGGAACTGTACAGCTACACATAGCCTTTCAATTTCATGGGCTTAATACAAGCAAGATTCTAGTATTGTTCCAATTGCAATTATATTCTACACAGTTTGTTTAGTGAAACAGAACAGTTTTCAAAAGTCCAAAATATGCCATGCTAAGAAAAATTACGAAAACTGTAGGAAACTTAGAAATCTCCAGCAGACCTCTTGGAATTCACCTTCCCATAGTACTAGAGAGAATTTTTTGCACATTCTTTGCAAGCTTACAAATCTCCACCTGTGATAGAGGTATATCTTAAAAGAAAGTGCATGTTCACTTTTCAATTTCATCCTGCTATTATCAGCAGGACTGAATTAATTCATGCTAAGATTCGAATGATGAAACTGAAAGAGATTTCAATACCAGATTTTGAATAGAATTACTTTTATTATTATTTTTAAGGTTATAAATTTTATAACTAATAATTTTTCCAGTGATAATTTCCGCTGATGCCCAAGTTAACGAACAGTTCCTGGTAGACTAGAAATATACATTTGCCACAATTTCAAGGATTAGGGGAAGGGCTGCTAAAAGTACAATGGTAATACTATATTTATTATTAATACCAGTGATGGAAATGACATTGTGGTACTTTTGATATGATATCAACTATTGCCAATCACTTATCGTCCTGCAATTCTATTATTATTTTTTATTATAATTTTGTGATCGTTGAAAATGAGGGGTGTGGTGCCTCTCCCTATTTCCGTTCTTATTAATATCTTTAAATTGTAATTACTGTGCTTATATTTTGTCTGCATTCTTCAGGTTAGCCTATTTGAAATTTAATTTATCTAGTCATCTCTTTTAACTTGCGACTCATGTCTCTATAAATTAACAATTTCACCGTTCGAAAAGACTGAACTGATTTCCAGGCTTATACTTAGATTTTGAAGTCTCGGATATGGAACAGTTTGTAGGTATGATAAAGTGAAAGTACAGTATTTAAATCCGGAAATTGTTCTGTAGGTGGCGTACAGCTGTGATATGCTGCTGATCACATTTTAAGCCTAACATAATTGTAGTGCTGGTTTTGTACAGTTGTTAGAATTATAATGAATTAGAAAATTAACAAAATTAAAATATGACAAAATCTTGAGAATTGGAAGGCACTTCTCACTTATGATTGTCGTAAATTTTTAACAATGGTGAGAAACTATTTCTCGTACACCGTAAGCTTTATACATTTTTGAAAATGAGTTTTTCATCTGCACCATAATATTTTGAATTTTTTCGGTATTTTAATAATGCTTTTTGTGTTTAGACTTTTTTGGAGGTTTGTCTTCCTTACACCCGAAGTTTTTCTAGGTTCCAACAGTTGTATTTGGTGGGAAAATTTTTGAAACCATTGGTAATAGCATTCTTGTGTTCACAGTTGATACTGTTATTGACAAATTAACTGAATTTTCTCAATCAACATACGGTATATTTTCATATATGATCTAGCGCGTGCCGTACAACTTCAGATTTATGAATTGCTCACCACAATTCATAAAACAATTTAGAAATCTGGTGATGCCCACTCAAACTGCAAAATAGCTAGGGTTTGCCAGGGATGTAGTAAAAAAAAAAAAAAAAAAGTATGGATAAACCAAAAGAAACAGAAGACAGCGTATTTATAAGTAATAAAAATGAAAAGTACATGCTATTCGAGAAAAACGCTGGATATATGTTTCGACCACAGCTCTGGTGTTTACATAAATTTTGTATTATGTACAAACTTAAAGCACAGAATTTTTACGTCTAGTGCAAATATGTGACCAAATCGTGGATTTCAAGCCACATCATAACGTAATTGTGTTATAACAAATATTCGATTTTGAAAGTGCAAAATCGGAATGCGAGTGATGAAAAAAAAATCAACCCTACAACCAGTTACCAAAAAACTAACACCGTCATAAAACCGAAGTGTGGCATTTACATTGATGAATTTTTCAGCAGTATGAAGTATATTGACCAAATAACAGCTTTGAAGAAAAGTCAAAATATCAGAATCAAACTACTGATGGATGCTTCCTGGTATTGATGTGAGGAAAATGAATAGGAATCTGTACCAGCCAGTTCTAAAAAAACTGAAGATACTTGCTAAACCTGCCCCTTAAAGCCCTTTTCCACTTTTAAGAATTCCAGATGAACCTTAAAACAAGCATGTGCATCTGTCATAGCTGTTAGCATATTTTGAAATTATATTTTTTTACCCAGTAGCTTCAAAAATTTTGTTTAATGTTGGATCATGAATGCATGATGAACATGTAAAAATTGGGACTTAATCAGCAGTGGCGAAGGAACTACAGAAATTTGATGTCTGTCACTTCATATATAAACAAATAAATTTATATATTTATAGTATGGGCATCAAATTTTTTTGTGTACTATTAGCTGTAGTAATGAAAGTGCAATGTAACTTAAGCCTTTGTTTAATGTTTAGATGGGCATCACTCTTAATGATATTGCTGTGGGGTTTGGTGCTAGGTAGAAAATGGACCTTGCAGTTTTAAAATAGTATTATAATTTCAACTGTTGACAGTTATAAATAAAAACATAATCAGATTAGGTTTCATCTCTCTTTCAGCAGACATGCCAAAACAGTGATACCAGAATTCAGTAAAATAATGTGGTGCCTGAAATAAAGTAAGATTTGATATACATCAGAAAGAAATAAAAATAATTATTAGCTTAAAACTGGTAGGATAAAATATTTGTTTCATAATTGGTTGGGTGGATCAAAGGGACCCAGTTAAAAAAAAAAAAAAAAAAAAAAATGAAATGCTCTATTATACATAATTGAAATGCTGATAGATAATTTGTTCTTATCATCATAAATGCAAATAGAGGCACAAAAATTGATAAAAATCATTTAAAGTAGTAGTAATCAAGGATGTGATGCAAGAAAGCAAGCTTATGTAGCATCAGCCCAAAAAAAAAAGAAAAAAAAGTGATTATGAAATCTCATATGTAAATCTCTTCTTAAAATAATCTTGAATATTACAAATGGTTGTAATGTTAAAATAATTCAGCACTTAGAACAGGCATAAGACAGCCTTGACTTTCTGATTGGGGCTGTCACAGAATGCAGAAAATAAATAGATAAATAAAATGAAAGCTAATTCGATCACTTTGGCAAACTTTGTGCACACCCTGTAAAGAATGCTTTTGCAGGGCCACACAGTTCTTGAAGATGTGTTGATATGTTATTATGTTGAGTTTTGAGGTGTGGTGCTGAACAGCAGAGCAGTACAGGTACTCAACTTTTTTTTCCAACCATAAATCTTAAATCTTGTACATTATTGTGCACTGTTACTGGCATCATCTTCATTTGATGAGCTAGCATTTTGTTCATACAGTGTGCTGGCTTGTCAGCTGAAGAGTTCACATTGAATTTGATCTTGAAATCTTCATTGCTTATTTCCAAAATTCTTATAATTTCTTCAGTCTACCTGCACCATCCCCCTCTACTCATAATATATCAGTGTAAATGGTCATATGAAATGCACTCTCAGGATAATAAGAGTAAAAAGAAAATCACTTGTAAGAAAAAACTTACAATTAAAGTGGGCTGTCAATATGAGCCATAAATGAAACAAAAAAAATTTCTATAGAGATACAAAACAAGAACTGTAAAACCACTTTGCCAAGATTTCAGGAACAGAATGACATAGTGTCTGTACATCAAGTGTCCAGACTGTAGAACATACTGTTCATCACTCATTTGGAAAGGTCTCAGTTGAAATCCTATTCAGGCCTGGAGAAACTTAAAATTTTTTTTTTTCATTTCAGGGTGCAAATGGCTTGTTTGGCAGGGGTTGACTCCCCTTTCCCAACCACTGCCCTGAGGCAATTTTGTTGTTTCTTATTTCACCACTTGTGTTTGGTAGTGAAATAAGTAAACTAGAAATTTTTATATTTACTAAATTAAACTCAAGGCTCAACCAAAATTTGTAGCTTAATGGAATAGTCAATTTAAAACTTATAATCAGAAAATTCCAAGATTATAAGTCTGTAATAGGCTCAGGAAGATTGATAATGTCCTGAATTTTCCTTGCCGTAATTTGTTGGCAGTTATTTAGAAGTCATGTTAATCTACACGCGTATTCACACCTCTGTGCTTTTACCTACCAGTCAGCTGTGGAACAAATAATAATCCAACTTTTTTTTTTTTTTTTTTTTAATTGTTTTGCACTCAAAAACCATTTATTTGATCAGAAGTAACTCTCTTTCTAAGATAATTTTTTCCACAGTTTCTCAATTAAAAATTTAAGAAATGTCAACAGTGTCATACTGTTTCTTGTTCCTAAATAGAACATTGTTTTTGTGCACTGCCAGAGGGTTTTAATATCTATATTTGTTCAAATTTGATAACTGTTAAGTATTTAGAACAACAAATTATAAAGAATGAACAAAACTAAAATAAAGGAGTAGGCATTTGATTTGATAAACACTCAATGGTGTGTTGTGGGTTTATAATTTAAAGAATAATTGATAACTATCCATTAGATTATTGTGTGTGTGTTTTGGGACAGTAGAGTTCTGTCATGGATTTTTATGGTTTCAAAACATATGGGATATTCTGATATATAGCTAAAGTGTCTAAATTATGATCCCAGAATGTATAGTGTGTTTGTTTACCAAATTACTCATTTCTGCATTTGTTACCTTGTTCTTCAACTCCCTCATTTTGAATAGCATACATACCTTCCTCCTCTACGAATCTGTTGCATAATCATGTACTTTCTTAAGTGTGTTCACAAATGTATGAAGTGCCTATTGTATTCACTGTCTGTCTGTGTTTAACAGCCTGACTCCCAGTGGATGATTTTCAAGAAATATTATATTTGGTTGTTTAGAATGATTTGTTGAGCAATCCTGAATTTTATTAGAATGACCATGAGAAATTCAGCATTTTCCCCCCCCTTTTGTAAAAATCTGTATATATATATATAAATTGAAGTATGTTTTGGATTTTTGGGCATTACTTTATAAGGAAAAGTCAGATTGACACCAAATTTTCAAGGTATGCTCCATTTGTACCTGGAAGGTTTCTGGATCAGTTCCCTACAGAAATGTGTATTAGTTTGCTGTATTAGTTTATGTTTAGGATTATTCTGGTAGGAAAGGTTGAATCAACACCAAATTTTCAACATATGCTAAATTAATCTTTGGGAAGGTTTAAGGCTAATTTGCAATGCCATAATTCCCTGATTCATACCCCCCCCCAAATCATAGATATTAATATATATTTAAGTGAGTGAAAGTATGTTTCAGTTCTCAATGCAGAAAAGTCAGATCTAAACATCCATTGCAACTGGAGAGGTGTTAGCTTTAATTCAGATTCTATAGCCCACAATTTCCCCACCTTACAGAAACAGTATGATAAATTTGGAACAAGTACTCCAATCCTTTTCAAAATATCATTAGTTTTTCAGATATTCTTTTACACATTTGTACCAAATATCATGTTGTTATGTTAACCCATATTTATCCCCCCCCAATAAAAAACTGCTATACAGTTCTCACCTTACAGCTACCCAACACATCAGGAGCATCAGATAGTGAAGTGTTTTTGGTGAACCTTTCTTGAGTAGTATAGAACCTTTAGGCACATTATTTGATAATTACTTAACTTGTTTAATACCTTGTGATACATTGTTACCTTCTGGTTTAGTTTATTAATTTGAAATAACTTTAAAAGATTGTAATAACTTGAATATTTCCGCATTTATTTATGAAAATCAAATATTAAAATTAGTAGAGGCATATGATGCAAGAAAGCAAGCTTATATAGCATCAGCCAAATAAAAAAAATAATAAAAAATAAAATCCTTCCCATTTCACCCATCCATTCACTCCAAATGCTTGTCTAGTTCTGCCTTGAACTTATTTAAGTTTTCGACCTCCACTACGACAGATGAAAGTTTATTCCAACTGTCAACCACCAGCTGGTTAAAGGCAAATTTCTGCACATAAGTATGTATAAATGCCTTAATGCTTCCCCTGCATATTATCATTCTTATGTCTTGATAAATTTTTGAAGAGTTCTGTTTTTACTGATTCCTTAAATAGCATTTTTTTTCTTCAGAACAAAGCTTTTAGCATTGGCATGGCATACAATGCAAGAAAGCAAGCTTATGCGGCATCAGCCAAAAAAAATAATAAAAAAAGGAAAAAAACCTCCCATTTCACCCCTCCATTCATTCCAAATGCCTGTCCAGCTCAGCTTTAAATCTATTTATTTCTGCACATCTGTTATTATTATTAGCATATGGTGCAAGGAAGCCTGAGGCTTATGCTGCACCAGCCAAAAAAAAAAAAAAAATTCTGAATTAATGTGGGAGGGAGAGCAAGAATCAGAAGTAGAAGGAAATCACCAAGAAAGAGAAGAATGATGATATCTAGCTCAGGACCCTGGGTGTGCCAAGCCCATACTCACCAGATGTGAGCCCCTTTCTACAACTGTCTTTCCTCAGTTTGAATCTATGTCCCTCAGGTTCTTAATCTCAGGAAGAATCCCATCAGCATTCAGCTTGCTCAACCCATTCAAGGCCTTATACACCTCAATCAGATCACTTCTCATGTGCCTACGCTCTAGGCACTGCAATTTGCAGAGCTTAAGCCTTTCTTGGTAAGATCACCGCTTTGTTCCCCTCACCAATCTTGTTGCCCTTCTGTCTGCACATAATTTGTCTTAAACATAAATTTCATCAGGAAGTGACTGTTCTAAGAATGGCTAACTGCGGCTTATAATCTGTATGCAGCTCTTTATGCTCGAAGTTTGTTCCTTGGAGAAATGTGCTAAAACAGTTTATACCTTATAAGGCATTAGGAAAAAGTTACTGCTTTTGATAAGTGGATGGTTGAGTGGCAGAAGACAGAGAATGATTATTAATGGGCATTGACCTTGGATTAACATTAGTGGAGTCTCTTACGGGGTTAGTGCTGGGTCTCTTACCATTTTTAATATTTATTAACAATATTGATGAAGGAATATCAAGCTTAATGTCTAAGTTGGCATATGATAGAAAGGTTAGGAGAGTATTTATGGTATGAATGAAGACAGTGTAGTATTTATGCTACTACAATAAGACCTAGAAAATTAGGCAGCTGGCTGAGAAGTGGCTGTTGAGGTTTAACATTGATAAATGCGAAAGTACTGTATGTGGGTAGCAGTAATAATATATGACTTGAGTGGTATTGCAGTCAAGGTGGTGGAGAAGGAAAGAAACCTATGGGTAATTGTACAGCCCAAAATGAAGTTTTCTGAGCAGTGCAGACAGGCAGCTAGAATAGCTTATGGGTTTCTGTCGATGATATACACGAATTTTGCCGGCAGGAGGATCATCCTTTTTTTTTTTTTTTTTTTTTTGTGTGAACCCCAAACATGAGAGGTATTAGAACCTATAGTACTTAGTACCATGCTTGAGTTGGAGGTTGAGAAGACGAAAGAAGATATTTGTTGACATTGGACTTGAACTTCTGTAGATTGTAATTCTCAGGAAATACGTATGAAGGAAGGTTGTTCCAGAAAACAGCAGTTGAATGAATAAATGAGGAAGATGAAATGTTGGTTCTGTGGGTTTGAAGTTGGACATTAAATGGATGTTGGCTGGTGGCGGCACATGTTCGGACTGTTTTGAAAGAGAGAGCGGGAATTATAGAAGCCAATTCAGAAGAACAGTGCCCATTGAAGTATCTGTAGAAGAGGCATGCAGCAGAAACAGTACGTCTATGAGAAAGCGAGTGGAGAGACTCTGTTAGAGATGAATCATTAATTAACCTAACTGCCCTCTTCTGAATGGAATCAAGAAGCCTGAGAGAGGTTTTGGGGGCACCACCCCAGATGTGGGAACAATATTCCATGGCAGGGCGGATTTGCGATTTATACAGAGTGAGCAGCTGTTTGGAAGAAAAGTAATGCCGAGAGCGAAAGAGAAAACCAAGTTTTTTAGATGCAAAGGAAGCAATATTTGTAATGTGCTTGTGCCAAGAGAGATTAGAAGTCAGGGTAATCCCCAAAAGAGATATATCATTTTGCCTAGAAATTGGAGTGTCCCTAAAGATAAGCATAGGAGCAGAAGAATCCTTTTTGCGAGATATAAGACAAGACTGAGTTTTAGAAGGGTTGAAATCAACTAAGTTGTCTTTGCCCCACTGGAGAATTACCTGAAGATCGGCATTTAAGGAATTGGTAGCAGATTTTCGAGAAGTTGAAGCTGATTGAGCAGGACAAGGTTTCTCAAAATGGAAAGTGGAATGCAATGTGCTATCATTGGCAAAACTATGGATGGGATTGCCAGTCAATGGAAGAAGGTCATTAATATACAAGAGGAAAAGAGTGGGGTAAAGAACTGAACCTTGGGGGACACCAGCATTAGTGGAGGAGTTAGAAGACAGAGAGCCATCTACCATCACCCTTAGTGAGCGATCAGAGAGAAAACTGGATAACCAATTACTAAAAACAGTTGGCAAACCATAAGATGGAAACCTGTTTAGAAGACCTTTATGCCAAACACGATCAAAAGCCTTTGAGATGTCAAGAGCAACTACTTGTGTTTCACCGAACTTTTCCATTGAATTAGTCCATAAATGGGTAACATAAGCCAGAATATCACCAGTGGATCGACACTGACGGAATCCATACTGGCGATCGTTGATCAGACAGAAGGTTTCTTGGTAGTTTAAGAGTTGGCGGTTAATTGATTTCTCCATTACTTTAGAAAGAGTAGAAGTAATTGAAATGGGACGATAATTGGATGGGGGGATTTGTCACCCCTTTTTAGCGGCAAAGAATAGGAGTAAGTTCAGGAGCACAGGTTTTGAGAACAAGTGGAGAAATACCATCGGGACCCGGAGCTTTCTTAGCATCAAGATTCATCAAAATCCTTCTGATATCCTTTTGACGGAAGACCACAGGAGGCATTGAATGGAGCGTGTTGGGAATTGGTGGGAGGTGTTTTACCAAGATCATTAATACATGAGCTGGAAGAAAAATGGGATGCTAGCAGGTCAGCTTTATCCTTGGCTGAAGTGACAACAGAACCATCTGGTTTGGACAGAGGTGGGAGCAGAGATGAGCAAAAGTTGCGGCCAATAGCTTTGGCAAGAGACCAGAATGCTCGGCTAACATTAGGGCAAGAAGCAAGTTTTCTACTCTTAGCCTGTTCAAACCCTAGTTTGGACTGATTAATAACTGCTTTACAATTGTTGCGAGCTTTGGCGTAGGCAGAAAATGAAACTGAAGAATTAGAAACAAGCCAATTACGATATGCAGCATTCTTCTCTTGAACAGCCTTAGCACATTTATTGGAAAACCAAGGTTTAGATAAAGGACGAGATTTTAAAGTGGAGTGTGGGATAAAGGATTCCATTCCTGCAAGAATAATTTCACTGACATGATCTGAGCAAACGTTGATATCAGAAATTTTGAAACAGTAATCCGACCAAGGAAAAGAAGAAAAGAAGTCTCGCAGGTCATCCCATTTTGCATTCTTGTAATGCCAAACAACACGAGGTTGGGAATAGCCATGAGATAAAGGTTCCATTGGAGAAGAGACAATCACCAAGTTGTGATCTGAAGTGCCTAAAGGACCTCTCACTTCGACCGTATACTTAGAAGAAGGGTTGTTTGTGAGAAAAAGATCAAGCGTATTGGCTGTATGATTAGGATTGTCTGGTATTCTTGTAGGTAAATGAACAATCTGTGCTAGGTCATTAGTAATTGCAAAACCTTCAGCACCTCGACCAGCTGGGTCAGTGTGACTAGAAAACGGAAGCCAGCTAGAGTTGTGAAAGTTAAAATCACCAAGGAAAATTACCTCACTGATAGGACAGTTGGACTGGAGAAAGTCAAGTTGCAAAGAGAGGAAGTCAAAGAGCTTCAAGTGGTTAGTGGAGTTGGGAGAACGGTAGAGATAACAGATGAATTTGACACAATGAGGTAGAGAGATTTTAAGCCAGAGAAGATCAGAGAGTAGATTCCAAAAATCCAAGTCTCTGACAGGGAATATCATATGCACAAGTACCACCTTTGCGGCGAAAGGAATCATACAGATAATAATTTGGGCATCTGAGATGAGCAGTAGTTGAATCAACCGATAACTGAGATTCTGTCAGAAAAAGTACATGGGCTTTGGCAGACTGCAAGTGGAAATGGACATCGTTGAGATTAGAATTGAGACCACGTATATTTGTGAAATGAATTAGGAAGTGCTTGGGAGGTTTAGATATTTTCACAGATAAGCTTGCTCTATTAGTTTGACAATTCATGGTGTATTCAATAGTAAGAAAAAGTGGGTGGGACATGCTGTATGAAGTAATGAAATTTTTGGATATGGCGTACATGTGGTAAGAATATACCCAGTTCCTTGACATAACGTGGTCTCGACTATGCTCCCCACATACACGCTACTCGGACTCCCTCCATTCACTGTCTGGCAGAGTAGAGGTAACAAGATTATACACTAGCTGATCCTGAAGCCTCCTAGAGAGTTACCAATAGGTTCGGTTCGGTGTACTAACTAGCGTCCGGCCTGCGAACACCGTTTTAGAGCTGTACCCTCGAAATGTAAGGAATATTGGATCTCGCCACGACGTTCATCATAACCTCAAAAGTCATCAATCATACTGCATGATGGAAGAGAAAGGGAATGGTTGGCCAGAACTTAGCTCTAGAGACTAAACATGGGTTGCACCACTTCGAGCCTCCAATAAGCAAAGTGGTGGTATTTCACCGGTTGATGAGAGTCATCTACCACCTAGTACTGCCTGGTAACATAGAGGGGCGGCGTTCCTCCATGTGGTGTAGGTGCCACACCTCGACCCCTGCTTACGTTGGCTCACACCCGGGTGGTCACTCACCATGTACTTGTGCATGGAAGTTATACCCAGGATTACGAACAGTCCCACCATCGTGAAGGTGCAAGCAGAGGATTTGGCTGTCACAGACTGTACGGACTTCGCCGAAATTGGGTCTACTTGACTTGAGTGTCACCCGAATATCAGTTCCATCAGTGTTTTAGACTCCCAGGTAGCAAGTACAGCTTGTCTGGCATATTAGCATTAGCATTAGTAGAGGCATTTGATGCAAGAAAGCAAGTTTATGCAGCATCAGCCAAAAAAAAAAAAAAAAACCCACTTCCACTTCACCCCTCTGTTCGTTCAAAATACCTGTCCAGCTGAGCCTTAAACTTATTTAGGCTATCAACCTCCACCACAAGGGATGGAAGTCTGTTCCATCAACCAACCACCCGCTGGCTAAAGGCAAATTTCTGCACGTCTATCCTACATCTGTCTTTCCTCAATTTGAATTTCTGCCCTCTCAGGTGATTTTTCTGAGCTAGAGGAAGAATCCCATCAGCATTGAGCATGCTTAAACCATTCAAGGCTTTATACACCTCTATCAGATCACCTCGCTGGTGCCTAGTCTCCAGACACTGTAATTTGCAAAACTTAAGCCTGTCTTCGTAAGAGCACCCCTTTGTTCCATTCACTAATCTTGTTGCCCTTCTCTGTACTTGTTCCAGCAGCTCTACATCCTTCTTGAAATGAGGCCTCCAGACCTGTATACAGTACTCTAGGTGTGGCCTGACCATCGCCTTATACAATGGAATAATCACCTCCTTATCCCTGCTGGAAAAATTCCTGTATATCATTGACAATACTCCATGAACTACTCTTGCAGCCCGTCTACACTGCTCAGAGAACTTCATATCTGCCTGCACAACCACCCCCAAGTCCCTTTCATTCTCTACCACTGTCAGTGTAGTACCACAGAGTTGATACGTTGCTCTGGGGTTGCTGTTTCCCATGTGTAGTACTTTACATTTGTCAATGTTAAACTTCATTTGCCACTTCTCAGCCCATCTGCTCAACCTTTCCAGATCCTGGTGCAGCAGCATAGTGTCAGTAGTGTCCATGACAACCCTGCCAACCTTTGTATCGTCTGCAAACTTGGACATTAAGCCTGATATACCATCATCAATATCATTTATAAATACAGAAAACAATAATGGACCCAACACTGAGCCCTGAGGGACTCCACTAATAACATCAGTCCACGATGAGCTGTGTCCATTGATTACCACTCTCTGTCTTCTCCCCCTCAACCACCCCTTTATCCATAGCAGCAATTTGCCTCCAATGTCACACTGCTCCAATTTGTGTAGCAGTCTTCCATGTGCAACAGTATCAAAAGCCTTTCTAAGATCCAAGTATATAATATCAAAGTTATTCCCTGCATCCAGTTCTTTTGTGACTGCATCATAGTATCCAATCAAGTTGGTCAGGCAAGACTTCCCCTTAACAAAACCATGCTGTGTCTGAGCTATAACTGAAGTCTTGTCTAAATGATCCTGCAGTGCTTCTTTAACCAGTGCCTCCATTAATTTTCCTGGAACAGAAGTTAAGCTCACAGGTCTATAATTACTTGTGTCAGCCTTTGATCCTCCTTTGTGAATTGGGGTCACATTTGCACACATCCAGTCTATGGGTACCTCCCCTGAGTCCAAGGAAGCTCTCATAATTATGGCTAAGGGTTTGCTTACTTCCTTTGCTGCCTCCTTTAATATAACTGGATAGATCCCATCCACCCCGGGTGCCTTTCTTGTGTTTATCTTCAACAGTTTCTCCTCCACTTTACTCCCAGTTATTTCAAGATTCTGTAGCTTACGGTTAGAGTTGAATACACCTCTGGCATTCCCCTCGCTGAATAACTCCTCATGTGTGAATGTCAATGCAAAATATTCATTTAGTTTGTTAGCTACCTGAGCAGGATCGTCAACACTTGACCCATCAATATTAAGTGGACCAATCTGATTCACCCCCTTCCTTTTAGAGTTTACATAAGTAAAGAACTCTTTGCTGTTTTTCTTTGCATCCCTTGCCAAGGATTTCTCGTAATCTGCCTTCGCCTGCCTAACCTCCTTTGTAACTTGGTTGCATATCAACTTGTATATATCATAGGCTTCTGTGTCATGTGTTAATTTGTATGTATCCCATGCATTTTTCTTCTCTGCCATATGCCTCATTAGTTCATCTGACATCCATTTTGGCCTAAACCTTGAACAATATTTCTTAGTTGATATGTAAAGCCTAGTAGCTTCCAAGATAAGTTCTTTGAATGCTTCCCATTTTGAATTTGCTGTTGGTAACATCATCAGTTGGTCCCACTGTATAGAATTTAAATACTGTCTCAGTCCATCGTAGTCGCCTTTACGGAAGCAATAACCCTTCCCTTTACCCCTAATGGTAGTTACCTCTTTGAGTAAATCCCACTTCAGCACACTGTGATCACTGCCATCTAGTGGTTCATTTATCTGCAGATCCTTAATGCATGAAGAATCACTGCTGATAATCAAATCAAGAGTATTACTCCCTCTAGTTGCCTTCCGAACATGCTGATGTAGAAAACAATCATCCAATAAATCCACAAAAGCCCTGCTAGTGTGTGAGTAACCAGCCCCCAAATTCCAGTCAATATCTGGGAAATTAAAATCTCCCATTATAAGACACTCTGATTTACTGGCCCACTCTATTTCCCTGTACAGTTCCTTATTATACTCATCAGAGTCATTAGGCCTATAGCACACTCCTACTCTCAATTTTGATCTCCCAATGTTTATGTCACACCAAACTGACTCCACACTGCACTGTCCAGCAATGTCGATTGGCTTCACTTCCTTGGTTTTTATGTGTTTCTTAACTAATAGCATAACCCCTCTCCCCTTCCAATCCTGTCTATCCTTTCTGTAGACGTTGTACTCCCCAAATTGCAGTTCTGCATCCCTTATATCTGTGTGACACCACATCTCTGATATCCGAACAATATCTGCCTTTGATGTTTTGAGCAATACCTCAAATTCATCAAATTTATTTACTAAACTCCTAGCATTGGTGTACACGCAAGTATACCTGCACCTGTTTCTATTCTTAGCTACCCTAACACAACCCATGTGTTTACTTGTACCGCAGTGGCTCCCAGCAGTCTCTGAAATACCATGCATCTTGTTTTTCAGGTTTCTGCTCATTCTAATAGAAGCAGTGCAAGAATCTCTTTCACCTCTGCCAGTGGCTACTGTCAATCTATTGGTCTTTGTCTCCCCTCAAGCTAGCAGTTTTCCGACCCACCTAACACTGCCTCAATAGCATCAGCAAATATTCTTGCACCCTTTCTATTTAAGTGTATCCCATCCCTGTAGAAGCAATCTCTCCTGTTAACAAGTATCTGAGAGAATGTCTGTGACAACCTCAAGGACCTGTAGTATAGGTTAGGTTATTGTATAGTATAGGTTAGGCTGTATCTTAAGTACTGCATACAGGTGTGGAAGCCTCATTTCAGGAAGGATGTAGATCTATTGCAGAGAAGAGCAATAATAATCAGGGACACAAAAAAATACTCTTACTGAGAAGGACTTCAGTCTTGCAAATTGCAGTGTCTGGAAATTAGGTGCCTGCAAGGTGATCTCATTTAATTGTTTAAGGCTTAAAATGGATTGAGTAAATGAAATTGCTGATGACATTCTAACTCTTTTCACAGACAATGCACATTAGGGGACATAAATTGGGAAAAGACTGATTGAAGAATAATTGCTAACATTTTGGAAGTGTGTTGTTTGAATAAATTAAAGAAAAGATTAGACAAATTTTGGAGGGTATGTACAGATGCATTTTTTTTTTCTTGTGTCATATAAGTTTGTTTCCTTGCATCATTTGCCATTATTATTAATAATAATAATAATATTTTTTGCTAACTAAAGTGTATAGGACTAAAAGCTCATGAATAACAAATAAAAAGGAGCTAAACTAGCTATTGCTCATACAGCTAATAAAGAAAATTGCACACCTACTTTGCTTTGGTAGAAGAAGTGATTTTCCCATAATCTTGTCATTTTTTTTTTTATGGTTGCTATTTAAAAGATTGTTATCATAATTTTAAGTAATGCTGTAAATCATGATTTTTTAATTATATTCATTGCTTGTATTAGCATTTGCAATAGCAATTGCTATTGACTTTGCATAGATTGTTCATTCACCTGCTAGAATACCAGAAAATTCTCATCACATACCATTGATCTTTTCTCACAAATGGCCCAGAGGACTACTTACTTTGGCATTAAAAGAATGCAAAATGGGATGATCTATGATAATTCTGTTCTTCTTTTCCCTGATTGAATTATAGTTTTAAATCTTCTGATGTCAATGTTTGCTCAGATTGTGTAACTGAAATTATTCTTGTAGGTTAAATTCTTTATTCCACACTCCATCTTAAAATCTCATCCTTTATCTAAACTTGGTTTTCAAATAAATGTGTAAAGGCTCTTTAAGATGAGAATGTTGTATATTGCAACATTGGCTTGCATTCAAATCTCCAGGTTCATTTTTTTGCTTACACTAATGCTCCAACAATTGTAAAGCAGTTATTATTCAATCAGGCTATATTTTGAACATGCTAAGAGTAGAAAACTTGCTTCTTGTCCAGTTGGTAGTCAAGCATTCTGTTCTCTTGCTAAAGCTATTGGCCACGACTTTTGCTCATTTGTACTTCCACCTCTGTTAAAACCTCATAAATCTGTTTACCCCCCCCCCCTTACAGCTGATGATTATCTGTTTTATCAGCATCCTAATTTTCTTCTTATTCTTGTATTGCTAAGCTTAGTAAATCACCTCCTACCATTCTCAGTACACCCAGCTCAATGCTTCCTGTAGACTTCCATCAAAAGGATGTGAGAAGAATTTCGAACAATGTTTATGACAAGGAACCTACAGTTATTGCTGGTATTTCTCTTGTCAAAATGTGACCTTCAGCTTCAGAAGTGGAAAAAGAATCCAGTACTTGAAGAGAACATCCTATTGCCACCATCAAAACTAAATATTTCAGTTATGATTAGGATAACTTGTGCAACATACGATTTAAACATTATATTATTTTTATTTCTTTATATATATATATATGCGCATCAAAAAATGAAGCCCAACTGGGAATCACTGCAGTTTTTTTGAATATTCAGTCCAGTAACTATTGAATGAATGCAGTAAATGTACTTCAGAGCTTGTGGCTATATGAATTGCCACGGTACACTGAAAACCAATGAAAGGACATTAGGCAAGCAAAGGCAGATTACGAGAAATCTTTGGCAAAGGATGCAAAGAAAAACAGCAAACACTTTTTTAATTATGTAAATTCTAGAAGGAAGGGGATGAATCAAATTGGTCCACTTGACATTGAAGGTTCGATTGTCGATGCACCTACTGAGGTAGCTGACAAACAATGAGTATTTTACATCTACATTTACACATGAGGTGTTATTCAGGGAGGTGAATGCCAGAAGTTTATCAAACTCTGGCAGGGAGCTATATGATTTTGTAATAAATGAGAGCAAACTGGAGGAGAAATTGTTGAAATTGAACATAAGAAATGCACCTGGGGTGGATGGGATATATCCAGTTATATTAAAGGAAGCAGCAAAGGACGTAAGCAAATCCTTAGCCATAATTATGAAAGCTTCCTTGGACTCAGGGGAGGTCCCTATAGACTGGAGATGTGCTAATGTTTCTCCAATTTGCAAAGGGGTATCAAAGGGTGACACGAGTAATTACAGACCTGTTAGTTTAACTTCTGTTCCAGGGAAATTAATGGTGGCACTGGTTAAAGAAACAATGCAGGATCATCTAGACAAGACTGCAGTAATAATTCAGACACAGCATGGGTTTGTTAAGGGGAAGTTTTGTCTTACCAAGTTGATTGGATAATATGACGTGAACAACAAAGGAACTGGATGCAAAAAATAATTTTGATATCATATACTTGGATTTCAGGAAAGCTTTTGATACTGTGGAACATGGAAGACTACTGTACAAATTGGAGCAGTATGGCATTAAGTGCAAGTTGCTACAATGGATAAAAGGATGGTTGAGTGGGAGAAGACAGAGAGTGGTAATCAATGGACGCTGCTCTTCATGGACTAATGTTATTAGTGGAGTCCCCCAGGGTTCGGTGTTGGGCCCATTGTTGTTTTCTGTTTTTATCAATGATATTGATGAAGGTATATCAGGGTTAATGTCTAAGTTTGCAGACAATATGAAGGTTGGTAGGGTTGTGAATGACAGTAATGATAGTATGCTACTGCAACAGGATCTGGAAAAGTTGAGCAGATGGGCTGAGAGGGCAACTGAAGTTTAACATTGACAAATGTAAAGTACTGCATATGGGTATCAGTAACCCCAGAGTAATGTATCAACTGGGTGGTACTACACCCAGGGTTGTGGATAATGAAAAGGACCTGCGGAGTAATTGTGCAGTCAGATATGAAGTTTTCTGAGCAGTGCAGACAGGCTGCAAGAGTAGCTCATGGTGTCTTGTCAGTTATCTACAGGAATTTTGCTAGCAGGGATAAGGAGATGATTGTCCCCTTGTATAAGGGAATGGTCAGTCCACACCTTGAGTACTGTATACAGGTCTGGAGGCCTCATTTTAGAAAGATGAAGAGCTGCTGAAACGATTACAGAGAAGGGCAATAAGATTGGTGAGTGGAACAAACGGTTGCTGTTGCCGAGATAGGCTTAAGTTCTGCAAATTTCAGCTTCTGGAGACCAGGCACCTGCAAGGTGATCTAATTGAGGCATATAAGGCCTTGAATGGTTTGAACAAGCTCAATGCTGATGGGATTCTTTCTCTTGCTTAGATTATTCACCTGAGGAGACATAAATTCAAATTGAGGAAAGGCAATTATAGAATAGATGTGCAGAAATTTGCTTTTAGCCAGTGGGTGTTT
This sequence comes from Mastigoproctus giganteus, assembly GCF_048544385.1. Taxonomy (NCBI): domain Eukaryota; kingdom Metazoa; phylum Arthropoda; class Arachnida; order Uropygi; family Thelyphonidae; genus Mastigoproctus; species Mastigoproctus giganteus. The sequence continues at coordinate 65,840,941 of NC_143583.1, read as the reverse complement.
GATAGTTGGAACAAACGTCCATCTGTTGTAGAGGTGAACAACTTAAATAAGTTGTTCACCTCTACATTCCCCTCCCTGAATAACTCCTCATGTGAATGCATCTACATTCACACATGAGGAGTTATTCGGGGAGGGGAATGCCAGAGGCGAATTAAACTCTGGCAGTGAGCTAGATAATTTTGTAATAACTGAGAGGAAAGTGGTGGAGAAATTGTTGAAGATAAACATAAAAAAGGCACTCGGGGTGGATGGGATCTATCCAGTTATATTAAAGGAGGCATCAAATGAAGTAAGCAAACCCTTAGCCATAATTATGAGAGCTTCTTTGGACTCAGGGAAGGTACCAATGGACATGAGATGTGCAAATGTGACCCCAATTCACAAAGGAGGATCAAAGGGCGACACAAGTAATTATAGACCTGTTAGTTTAACTTCTGTTCCAGGAAAATTAATGGAGGCACTGGTTAAAGAAGCACTGCAGGATCATCTAGACAAGACTTCACTTATAGCTCGGACACAGCATGGTTTTGTTAAGGGAAAGTCTTGCCTGACCAATTTGATTGGATACTATGATGTGGTGACAAAGGAACTGGATGCAGGGAATAACTTTGATATCATATTTGGATCTTAGAATGGCTTTGATACTGTTGATACTGTTGCACATGGAATACTGCTGAACAAATTGGAGCAGTGTGGCATTTTAGGCAAATTGCTGCTATGGATAAAGGGATAGTTGAGTGGGAGAAGACAGAGTGGTAATCAATGGACACTGCTCGTTGTGGACTAATGTTATTAGTGGAGTCCCTCAGGGTTCAGTGTTGGGTCCATTGTTGTTTTCTGTATTTATAAATGATATCGATCATGGTATATCAAGCTTAATGTCCAAGTTTGCAGATGATACGAAGGTTGGCAAGGTTGTTAAGGACACTAATGACAGTACGTTGTTGTAACAGGATCTAGAAAAGTTGAGCAGGTAGGCTGAGAGGTGGCAAATGAAGTTTAATATTGACAAACATTGACAAAAGTACTATATATGGGAAGCAGTAACCCCAGAGTAACGTATCAACTCTGTGGTACTACCTGACAGTGGTAGAGAACGAAAAGGAGCTGGGGGTAACTGTGCAGGCAGATATGAAGTTTTCTGAGCAGTGCAGACGGTCTGCAAGAGTAGCTCATGGTGTCTTGTCAATCATATACAGTAATTTTTCTAGCAGGGATAAGGAGGTGATTATCCCCTTGTATAAGGCAATGGTCAGGCCACACCTTGAGTATTGTATACAGGTCTGGAGGCCTCATTTTAAGAAGGATGTAGAGCTGTTGGAATGAGTACAGAGAAGGGCAATAAGATTATTGAATGGAACAAAGGATTGCTCTTACGAAGAAAGGCTTAAGTTTTTCAAATTAGTGTCTGGAGACTAGGCACCTGCGAGGTGATCTGATTGAGGTGTATAAAGCCTTGAATGGTTTGAGCATGGTCAAACTGCTGAGCATGCTGATGGGATTCTTCTTCTTTCTCAGAATAATCTTCTGAGAGGGCATAAATTCAAATTGAGGAAAGATAGATGTGTGGAAGTGTGCCTTTAGCCAGTGGGTGGTTGGTTGGTGCAACAGACTTCCATTCTTTGTTGTGGAAGTTGATAGCCTAAATAAATTTAAGGCTGAGCTGGACAGATATTTGGATAAAACGGAGGTGTGAAATGGGAGCGTGTTTTTTTTTTTTTTTTTTTTTTTTTTGGCTGATGCTGCATAAGCTTGCTTTCTTGCATCATATGCCTATGCTAATGCTGAAGTTGAAGGCAAAACTGGACAAACATTTGTAGTGAATGGATGGGTGAAATGGGAAAATTTTTTTTATTGGTTGATGCTATATAAGCTTGCTTTCTTGCATCATATGCCTCTACTAATGCTAATGTTCACAGACTTAAGTTTGTTGCAAACACTGCAGGACTCACCCCTCACTCCTCAAATTCCTCCTTAAGCTCCTTTGTGAAATTCTGCATTCCTTGACAGTCTTGGGCAGAACTTTATATATATACATATTTCATACACTTTTGCTGGATCTCTTGACAGATAGGAATCCTAAGCAGCTAATTGGCAGGCAAGGCTACGAAATCAATTACAATATCAGTTGACAGTCGACAAAAAGTATCTTACCAAGGCTGTGCATGGATAATGTAGCAACTAAGCTAGGAAAGCCAAATAGACTGCAAAATATGGCAAATTAAATTAGCTCTCCAACCTTGTCATCTAGCTTCAGAGCAAATGGAGAAGAGGAAGTCATTCTAGCACACTTACAAATTAGAGACACAAATTGTCTTTCCACTTGTGATATACTGTTGCTGTTGTTGTTTTGATGGTTTTTGGTACAAGAGCCTCCTCAGCTTATTGTGCCTAGGCTTATCTGTTACCCATCTTTGGACAATTTCAATGGAAAAGTTTAATGAAACTAAAGCAGTTGCCTTTGGTATTTTTAAGTTTTCTGATTGTGTTGCATAAAGATCTTATAAACAAACCCTCAAATGGATTTTTGACTGTTTTTTTACAGTTGGGTATTCAGTTCTTTTTCTCTGACCACTCACCGCTAGTGATGGTAAATGGCTCTCTCTGTTCTAACTTCTCTGCTAATGCTGGTGTTTCCCAAATTCTTTCAGTTCTTTCTCCCACTGTTTTCCTCTTGTATATTAATGGCCTTCTTCCACTGACTTGAAATCCTATTGTTGGTTTTACTGATGATAGCTTACTCCATTCTGCTTTCCAATTTGTGTAATCTTGTCCTCTACAAAACAGCTTAAACAGCTTAATTTTCTTGAGTATCCTCCACCAAGTCCTTAAGCACTGATCTTCAAATAATTTAGAGCTGATTGTGGTCCTGGGGTAACATGCTCAGATGCAGATCCGCACATTGTGAGATTGAGCCTGTACGCTGCCACAAAAATTGCTCAGCCCATTTAGCTGCTATGCTGGTATATCAGCTGCAACAGTTACAATAAAGTTGTGAACTCTTCTGACCTCAGCCAGATTATAAACAGACATTTATTTATTTATTTAATTCTTCATTGGGGCAAAGAAACCTTAGTTAACTTTAATCCATCTGAAACTTGGTCCTGTATTACTTCTTACTAAAACGAGTCTACTTTTCCTTTGCTTTCTTGAGTTCTTTATTTTTTTTATCTTCTTTTACTTTTTCTGTGGTATTCTGTTGTTGAGATTATTAAGTAGTTATTTACATTGCTATTTTAAATAGTACCTAGTTATTAAATAGTTAATTACTTAAATGTATTTATATTTAGTTTTGCAATAAAGCAAACTTGTCTGCAAAAATATCTAAACCACCTAAACACTTCCTAGTTCATTTTACAAAGGTACGTGGTCTCAGTTCTAATCTCAATGATGACCACTTCCATTACAGTCTGCCAAACCCAATGTACTTTTTCTGACAGAATCTCAGTTATCGGTTGATTTAACCACTGCTCATCTTAGTTGCTCAATAGCTTTCATAATAGCTTTTCTTTTTATATGGAATTTCTTATTGAAGATAATTTACTTGTACAGTAAATTATCTCTGTTGTTGTTGCTTTATATTATAATTTTCTTATAGCTTGAGAAATATGACACAAAATTTTGTTCCTGTGAGAATTAGGTTTTAATTTATAGACACAAATTTCTTCTTATATTTTAAATAAATTGCTTTTTAACATTATTGAGGAAGCTGTGCAGTGTTAAAAATGTAATGTAGTGTTAAAATGCAGTGCATTGTTAAAAAGAGTAGTGTTAAAATGCAGTGCAGTGTTTTTAACACTGTAATGCATTCCTCATGTCTGTATTCTCATATCTGCCAACAGATACTATCATAGGGGAAATAGCAGCCCAGTTCACTCAAGGAACATAGAAGCTGACATCAGTGCATGTACTGCATCTGGCATTGACCATCTAAGCTATGGCAATAGACTCTTGTCTTAGACAATTCTTAGAGCCAAAGAGAAGTTTTCAGGGCACCATCCACAGATGTGAGAATAATAGTTCTGATATGCCGTATTCCATTATAGGTGTGTATTCTTGTTCTATGTAGCAGCAGAGGTGTGTTTATAAATTGCTGACCCTAGAGACAAAATATCCATACAGGCACTGGACAAAATTTTGTTATGTCTGTTATGGGTCCCAATGCTTGAAACACTAATTTGAGGCTAATGTTTGTATTAAAAAAAAAAAACAGTATAATGATTGTAACATGTATGTTGTCTAAAGAAGCACTAGGTAGTGGTCTAAAAAGGAAAGTGTAACATCCTAAATCTGAATGTTTTGCAACTTTTTAGAGGCTGTTGCATGTCACTGCGGTGCATTTCAGATTTTATCATATACCACTATTGTTTGACCAAGGCAACACAATCATAAAATAAAATAAATAGACAGAAACAGAAACAAAATATTAAAAGAATTTTCTCAAACAAGTTTATAACTCCAGAAGTTGTAACAAAGCTCCTAAAAATTTCAATTGTGAGATACTTATTAAAGACCTAGATGCAGCAGTCAGTATCCTAGATGCTAACCTTGCAGAAAGTATAGAAAAAGAGGCAGCAAGGCTAGTTAATATAGATGAGAACACTAAAGCATGATTCAGCAAGGATCTGAAGCCACAAGTCATAGCAAAACAAAAAAGCATTCAGAAACCAAGTAAATCAAAGAATGAACCAGACTTAACAGAATTTAAACATGCAGAGCTCATTTTGTGAAGGTAAGAAGAGCAGCATTAAATAAGAAAGTGTATGAAATATTTAGTAAATCAAAAAGAATTATGGACAAAAAACAAACGACTTGTATAGGTACAACAATCTAGAAAAACTGGGTAGAAGCCAGCAGAGAAAAATTGCATGAATAAAAAATGTGCAAATCATTTAAACAATAAGAACAAGAATAGATGCCATAAAAATAACCTGCCAAATAAACAAAAGGCAGGATACTGACAGGAACCCACTTTTCATAGCCAAAATCTGCAGCATATTTATTATAGACTAGAATAGCTGTGGCGAATATTTTGGCAAAACTGTTTCAGACAAGAAAAGATTAATATCAAAGTAATTACAAAAACCTTTTTTTTGACTCCCTTTGCTTTTAGCTAAGGTGTCATTTGGACGGACTTGGGTAAAAATGCAATTTGATAATTTTTTATATGTATGACTACATTGTCCTTTAAAAAAAATTACAATTATTGCACAAAAATTATGTGGACCTGGAAACTGCTGCATAAAGTTGTCCATGAGCAAAAACAGCAACTTTGTTGAAAGTCTGACTCTGAGATTTGTTGCTTGTGATGAAAAACTAAGAAAGGTTAGTCTTTATAATCTGGTACCCATTCTAGTTGATCGTTTCGAGTAGCCGTGATTGACATGCCTAACCCGCTGTGGTTATTCTTAGGGTGTTTATCTCCCTCTTGTTGCTGTTTTAAAATCGGAAAACGAGTTCCCTGTAGCAGCAGTAAGGGAGGGATAAACAACGTAATTAAGGCTAACCATAGAGGGCTAGCCATGTCAATCACTGCTACTCACAACGATCAATCAGAAGGGGTACCAGATTTGTAAAGACTCTAAGAAATTGTCTTATTTTCAAAGTAAACAGTAAGTTAGTTTCAGTGTGAGCTAAATCAGTTCATAGGATTTGCAAATCGGTTGGAATTTTTTTTTTTTTTTCTCAGCTTGACTGCTAAATAAAACAACCTATGGCAAAAGGAATCAGGTCCAAAGCTTTTTTAGTCTTTGACTTATTCGAGTGCAAAAAAAAAAAATGAAAAAAGATCTGTGAGTAATTGTGTAGTTAGATATTAAGTTCTCTGAGCAATGCAGACAGGCTGCCAGTACAGCTTATGAAGTTTTGTCAATATTACACAGGAACTTTGCAATCAGGGATAAGGAGGTGATTATTTCATTGTACAAGGCAGTGGTTAGGTGGCAACTTGAGTACTACATACAGGTTTGGAGACCTAATTTTAGGAAGGACGTTGATCTGCTTGAATGGGTGCAGAGAACGGCAATGAGATTGGTGAGTGGAACAAAAGGGTGGTCAGTGTCTCTAGAGACTAGGCACCTGCAAGATGATCTGATGAGTTGTTTAAGGCTTTGAATGAATTGAGCAAGCTCAGTGCTGATAGAATTCTTCCTTTTGCTAAAACAACACACAAGGGACATTAATTCAGATTGAGTGGGTGATTGTTCGAACAAACTTCCACTTGGGTAGTTTGAATAAATTCAAGGAAGAAGAAGAACTAGACAAATTATTGGAGGGATGGGCAGGTGATATGCAAATTTTTTTTTGCTGATACTTTATAAGCTAGTCCTTGAGGCTGTCACAGACAATCTCTCAGGTATGACTAGCTGGGCTTTCTACTTGGGTGTCTAAACACTGATGGAGCTAATATTCAGGTAATACTTGTTGTTCTGCAACAATCAAACCCTCTCTTTGCACCTTCACAATGGGTGGGGCTGTTAGCAGCTCTGGGTGTACCTCCTATGTGTAAGTCCTGAAATATGGTAACCAGTATACTGGATGTAACCACTCAGGTGTGAACCAACATAAGCAGTTGTCGAGGTGTGACATCCACACCACATAGAGGAAAGAGGAATTTCAGATTTTTGTATGTCTGACTCAAGGTTAAAAGTATGAAAAAAAAAAGTAGCAGTTGCCTGGCTCCAAAAATGCTCAGATCTAGGGATTGATCTCAATCCCATTGAGCATTTTTGGGATGAGCTGGAAATACATGTTTGTCAGCACAATCCTCTGATAAAGTAAATCTAGGAATTAGGGACACTTTCATTACCTGAATTGTTCAGTATTCTACAGTCACCTTGTTGACTCTATGCCACATCATGTTGAGGGCAGTGGTTCAAGCCAGTGGCAGTTCAACACTCTGTCGGCCTAATAAAGTGGCCAGACAGTGTATAATTTTCCACTATCAGACACCGAATTGCAGACACTTTCAAATTTAACGCTAACTCACGACTTTGTTTTCAACACTGACCTGTACTTGTTAAGTAAGTCTGCAGATCTCCTATTCTTAATGTCATTAGTGCCAACGTGTATAACAGTATCACCTTTTGTGCCCTTAAAAGATATCTGCTATACAATGTCATCAACTTTTTCCCCCAGCAGATGTACCCTGGTCCTATTCCACCTATCCCTTTTGCACAATATATTTCCTGTTTCACTGACAATAGGTTCACCAACAGTAACTATCTCCTATGGGACTAATACATTCTTCCTTGTAGATTGCCACTATATTGCCTGATGCACAAAAGTGAGTTCTGTTGTTGAGTTGGGCAGCTGAGAGCTTGATAGGTCCCCATTTTAATTCCTTCGAGGGCATGTACTCTCCTCTTTAAACTCTCAAAATGCCCATCAGAACACTGAGTTAACACCTAATTTCTTCACACACTCTTTGTATCTAGCAGACACAGACATCCTCCTTTACCAGATCTTGTCCTGTTCCAGAAAGGTCTGATCATTAATAATTGATAATTAATATATTAATAAATGATAATTAATATAATAATTTAATGATTTAATAAAACATTAAATCATTTAAATGATTTAATCAGTGTAATTCTTACTGTGTCAATTCTACATGCTAGTACTATATATATATATATATATATTTTTTTTTTTTTTTTTTTTCTCTTTCTCAGTCTCTCTCTCTTTTAGAGTACTGACATTATTCACTCTGTAATTCCTATTTAAATCTCTCGAGGACATGTCTTGGTTATATAGCAAAAGTGAGGATTGTGTTTGACCCGCACTATGCTTATTAATCTGTTTCTAGATGAGTGCCTTCCAAGCTTTCTTCTGTGGGGTAAGTGTATCTGTATAATTGATATTGTTATGAATTTTTTAAGTATAATATGTAAAATGAACTGTAAAATATTTAAAAGGGATTTGAGTTCCATTTCAGATTCAAGTTGTCATTAATTCTCTTGTTGGTGTGCATGTTTGTGCCTGCATACACACACAAATCTGTGTATATTGTATGTAATACACTATTTCGGTTTTTTGTGTTAAAAGGCAAGAAATACATAAAAAACACAATAACGGGTACATAACACATTTGGTATTCAAACACAGATATATAGAATTCTTTACAGCTAAAGCTCTAATTAAAAAATAATTAAGGTGTAGACCAAAAACTGAATATCATACTGGTAGAATAGTAAAATTCACACTGATGTAATTATAACAGATATTTTAAGTTTTTCTTCTTTTGGTATAAAGCAGCAGTTCCAACACTGTGTGTCGCGATGCCCTGGGGAGGTGCCATAATTTACCAGGGGCATCGCAGATAATGTTATTATTATTAGCTACGTAGTGCAAGGAAGCCTGAGGCTTATGCTGCACCAGCCAAAAAAAAAAAAAAAAAATTCCTGAGAGAGAGAGAGAGTCAAAAGTAGAAGGGAATCACCAAGAAAGAGAATGATGATATCCAGCTCAGGACCCTGGGTGTGCCAAGCCCATACTCACCAGATGTGAGCCCCTAAGTTTAGGTAAGATTTCCATGACAAATATTAAAAATGTATTAAGAATGATTTTTTTTTTTACTATTGGATATCTACTACTATCTGATCTGTATTATTAATGTAAATAATTATAGAAAATATTTAGGGTATTTTTGACGAAGATAAAAACATCAACACAATAATTATTGTATTAACATATTAAAAATAAGAACTTGCACAATTATAAATATTTTACTTCAAAGAAGGTGCCGGGAAAATTTTACAGGTCAAGGGAAGCATGAGCTCGGAAAGTTTGAGAACCTCTGGTATAAAGAATACACCAATATGTCTGCTAGAAGCAAAGTTAATATATGTGACAAAATATTTTACACAATCTTTATAATCGGAATTTTTAATACATTTCAGTTTTGGTATTGAGTTAGTGGTAATTGTGATGTTATATGTGACAGCTTTTCACCATTGTATAAGGCAGTAGTTAGGCTGCACCTTTTGAGTACTGCGTACAGGTCTGGAAGCCTTATTTTAGGAAGGACATCGATTTCTAGGAATGGGTGCAGAGAAGAGCAACAAGATTAGTTAAGAACAGGTACTCTTACCACAAAAGACTCCAGTTTTGAAAATTTCAGCATCTGGAAACTAGATGCCTATAAGGGAAATTTGAGCAGTGTTTAAGGCCTTAAATGGTTTGTGCAGATTAAATTCAGATGGAAAACTAACTCTTCTTCAGGTGAAACACATAAGGAAATATACACCGATGAGCCAAAACATTGAGAGAGTCGTTATGCGAATTGAAGCAACTGCAGGTGAACTACGGCATGTGCATGGGTCGGGACATGGCAAAAATAACACCTGATACTGAGCTCTGTTAATCAGTGTTACTCTTGTTCTTCAGATGGGAAAGGCAGCGGACTTAAAAGCAAGTTTCACAAAGGCCAAATTGTAATGGCCAGATGACTGACCATTACAATTTGGTCAGAGCATATCCGTAACGGCACGGCTGGTGGGATGCTCATGGTCATTAATGGTTAGTACCTGCCGAAAGTGGTCCGAGGAGGGAAAACCCACGGATCACTCGTGAGGTGTTGGACGACCTGGCTCATTGATGCTCGAGGTGAGCGAAGGCTCTCCTGGATGGTATGTGGCAACAGAAGGGTGCAACTTGCTGGTGACGAGAGTAATGTGTCACAACACACAGTACATTGAACCCTGCTGAAAATGGGGCTGCATAGCCGCAGGCCGCTCAGAGTGCCCATGCTAACCACCGTTCACCGGCGACGGTGCCTACAATGGGCACATGAGCATCGAAACTGGACCTTGAGTGATTGGAAGAAGGTCATCTGGTCCGATGAATCACGTTTCCTGTTGCACCACGTGGAAGGCCGGGTACATGGTGCGTTGTTCACCTGGGGAAGTGATGGCACCTGGATGCACCGTGGGACGAAAACAAGCCGGTGGCAGCAGTGTCATGCTTTGGGCAATGTTCTGCTGGGACACCCTGGGTCCAGTCATCCATGTGATGTCTACCACCTACCTAAACATCATTGCTGACCAGTTACACCCTTTCATGCCAATGGTCTTTCCCCTCTGGCGGTGCCGGCTTTCTGCAGGATAATGTGCCATGCCACACCGCCCGGATTGTTCGAGACTGGTTCGCGGAACATGAAGAAGACTTCCAGTTATTCCAAGACTTCCTGCCCTGGCCTCCAAATTCCTCAGACATCAATCCCATCGAGCATCTGTGGTTTGTGTTGCAACAGCAACTCCTATCTGCTGTGTTCAACCTTACAGAAGTTAAAGAATCTGCTGGTTACATGTTGGTACCAGATACCACAAGACACATTTAGAAATCTTGTAGTGTTCATGCCTCGCCGGGTATGAGCTGTTTTGGCTGCACGTGGAGGACCAACATCATAGGTGGTCATAATTTTTTGTCTCATCAGTGTAAATCTGAATTGATAAAGGATGGTTGTAGGAGTGATATGCAAAAATTTACTTTCAGCTACAGGGCAATTGATTGTTGGAATCAGTTTCCATCTGGTGCTGTGGAAGTGGGTAGTTTGAATAAATATAAGGGAGAATTAGAGGGGATGGACAAATGAGGTGGACAGTTTTTTTTTTTTTTTGGTTGTTGCTTTATAAGCTTGCAAACTTGTAACCACTGTTTATTTAAAATTTATTTTACTCGTTAGTTATTATTATTATTTTTAATACTGTATTGTTTATTTACGATATGTGCTGTTACTGTTTCTTCACAGTTGCTCTCTACAGCAGTTATGATTTCACCCTTAAATTCTTCAACAGCACGTGGATCATTTCTACAGACATTGTCATTCAGGAATCACTATTGGAAATAATAAGAGGATTCAGATGCACTGAATAGTGTTTTTTGTTTGGCAGCACCTGGCGTCTCCCCCCCCCCCCAAACTCTGCAAAGGTCCAGTGAATATTGTGCCAAGCTAATCCAATTCCATATTGTCAGGTTACTCGGGGACAGCACCTGGGGTGCGCAAGTGAGGCACTTGCCATTGGTGCCATCTAAAATAGGCACTGCTAGATGTACTACTGCATATACACTGAGTGATCACTGAATTATGACCACCTACCTAATACTTTGTAGGTCCTCCTTTTGCACTCAGTACAGCAGCTATCCAATGTGGCATTGATTCAACAAGATGTCGGAAGCGTTCGGGAGGTATGGCCAACCAAGCTATGTGTAATGCGGTCTGCAATGCACGTATGGAGGTGATTGGTGTATCCAGATGCCTGATATGCCTTTCCATAGTGTCCCACAAGTGCTCTATGGGATTGATATTGGGGGAGTTCGGAGGCCAATTGATATGCTGGAAGTCAGACCTGTGTTCCCGAAACCATCCCTGCACAACTAGTGCCCGATGGCTCAGTGCATTGTCATCTTGGAAGAAACCGTTGGCATTCGGCAAAAAGTGTAGCATACCAGGGTGTGCACAGTCAGCAAGCAGTTGACGATAGTGGAGACACTGATATGTTGTTCCACAAGCATCAGTTGGTCCAAGTTCCTGCCAGTGAAACATGCCCCACACCATACAACCGCCTCCACCGACCTTCTCTTTTGATGCCATGCATGATGAATCAAAAGCCCCATGTTGTTGATGCCAAATCCATACACGACCATCCACGGTGTGGAGTAAATAACTAAAATGACTCATCTGATCAGCATGCCTTGTTCCAGTCTTCTAACGTCCAACTTGCATGCTCTTTGTACCAGGCGTGTCTTTTACACCGATGAACCTTGGTTAGGAGAGGATGCCGTAGGGGTCGTCTGCTGGTATAGCATATACATGAAAGTGTGCGATGCATGGTCGTGCCAGATATTATTCCGGGTTGGCCCATGTTGTATTAGATAGTCAACTCTTCAACAGTGCTGTGCCTGTTTGCCTGTACAAGTCATTGGACCCGGCACTCACCTCTAACATCAACCTTTCGCTAACCTTTGCAGTTTTGCCGTAGGGTTGTTGTTTGACCATTTTGACTCCAGTCCTGGTACACTTTAACTACAGTGGCTCTCGAACACCCCACCAGTTCAGCCATTTGGGAAATCGAGGCACCAGCTCGTTGAGCACCCACAATCCATCCTTTATCCAAGTCCGATAAATCCTTCCTTTTACCCATCACGCTTGGAATTTTACTACCTACTGAACCGCTAACACCTTATTTATGCTACATAGGTTGACTAACTCTGCACTCTCGTCTCTTGCGTGGTCAATGGGTCGCATTCAGTTTTCGTAGGGGTGGTCATACTTCAGTGATCACTTAGTGTATATGTGTGTTAAGATATGATATGAATTAGGCACTGTTACAAGGTTTTGCCTCAGGCACCACAAATGCTAGCACCAGCCCTGTGAGGTTACCTGTTAGAAATGAGATCAACATTGAAATATTCAATGTACTAATGAACTCATTAAAATATTTGGCATAGTAATTAGAAATGGCCTGATCATTAAAATATGGCAAATGCGGTTCCTCATTTCCTGAAGGAAATGAAGGAATTGTTGTGTATGTATTTGATAAGGAAATGGTTTAAAGGTTTGTTGAACATTGGGTAAAGTGGATGTACATTTTAAACCCAGTTGATGAACAATCATTTCACAGATTTTCTTGGGCTACAAATAACCTCTTCCTGTACATGAGCAATATTTTATAGAATGTCAAAAACTGCTTTTAAATAATAATAATAATAAAAAAAAAAAAAAAACTTTGTGTATCCTTTGTACTCAGAAGAAAATTATTTAGATGATGTATACAGTACCTTGTATCTCAGGTACATTCTATTTTTATATATTAAATTGATGAAGTTAATTTTTCTGGAATTAGTAGAAGTGAAAAGTAATTAATTATCATGTTATAGGAGAGGATGCAACGTTAATTAGTAAATTTTACTAATTAACTAATCTATTATACATTATCAAAACTGTTCTTGAATGTATGTTTGTTTATGGTATTGTCCTTGAGTTTTGCATCTTCAAAGATAAATCATATATCATTCAAAAAGTCTTTACCAGGAATAAATTTATAACCAGAATTTAATCAGTTAATCTTTAAATAAGAAAATTAAATGATGTATTTGCATGAGTGACTAACTGACATTATAAAGCCGAAAATATAAGTTCAACAGTAACAGTTGAATTAGTAATATAATGGATAAGTGTTTCATACGTGTTTTTATTACTTCAAGTAATTTGACTTTATTTAAAGATATTTTAGAATGTGTGCTTGTAAATGTTAGGAATTAGAGCTATAGTTATAAATTTTAAAAATAATTCATGTGCAAGGTAGTGCTTTAAATATATCTTACCTGGTGGGTGGTATGATGGATTAGGCCATCTCGTAATATACAAAATTAATTGCTTTTGCTTCACTGCACATAGCTCAAAACATATTTACTCAACTTTTTGTAACACTTTCCTACTTCCTCCTGGATTTTTAACAAGAATTTAAATGCAGCACATATTTCACAGATCTTCTGTGATTTAATAAAAATAAACAAATAGAAACACATCTCAGATGGTAGTATAAAATCAATATTTTTTAATGTGCTTTACTTATTTCTACCTGGATTTAATAACAATTGAAATGTAATGTTTATTTTTTTGTTTCTGGTTAATATAATAAGCAAGTAGTAACAGTTCATGATTTATATGTTTAGTAAACTGGTAACATAAAACTACCTCTTCAACAAAAGGAAAGTTGCATATGTGCACTCTTCAAACTAAGAACATTTCTTTTCTGTACACCTGCCATATTGGCCATTCATTTCTCCAATATGACTAACACGGCAATACCCATTGGTGCCTCCGTAGCCAGGTGGAAAGGAGCAGCAGTGCATAGCACATGCTTCTTGATTAGACAGGGCTTCGAGCCCGTCACCACAAAATACAGAGGATGCAGAAAGGTCAGGGAATGACCACCGCATATCCCGGAGCAATATGGCCTTAGTTGCTAATGCACCTAAAAACCAAACAACAAACAAGGCAATACCCATTCATCTCTCCAGTACGATTACAGTGCAAAAGGGATAATATCCAGTGCTTCAACTATAATAGACAATTTTTGGATAGTCTGTGTTTGTTGGATTTAAGTGCTCACATCTGGTGAGTAGGGGCTTGGATATCATCATTCTTTTCTTTCTTGTTGATTTCCTTCTACTTCTGACTCATGTCTCTCTCTCTCTCTCTCTCTCTCTCTCTCTCTCTCAGGGTAACTCATTTTTTTTTTTGGCTGGTACAGCAAAAGCCTCAGGCTTCCTTGTGCAATATGAATAATAATAACAATAATAATTAGAAATAATAATAATAGAAATTAGAATATTAATAATGATAAAAATGAAAAAAAAAATTATAAATAAACATTAAAATAAACATTGCGAAAGTTGCTCCAGTGGACCTAACTTCCCAAAGGTCGGAGTGACAGCTAAGGCAGATCATGTCACCATCTGGTGCCACTTCCAAGAACTAATACTATCACTGGACGTAAGCCGAAGCTAAACAGGTCCACCTCCATAGATGGATGATGTTGAGAAATAATAATCATACTGCATAGAGTGTGGTGCAGGATAAAGTCACTCGCATTCAGGTCTTAGGTGGATGGGTCGGTTTGAAAAGTTGGAGACTGTCTCCCAAGGAAGACAGTTGAGCAAGTGGCAATATCCCTCGTATGGCTACCACAAGAGAAGGCAAGACCATCCAGCCCCACCAAATGGAAGTGCTTCCTATGCACCTGCACTAGTGACCACCCAGGAAGGAAGAAAATGCCAACGCACAAAGTGGAGCATCGAAATAAATACGTACATCATGTGAGCATACTACGAAATAACCAAGCTAGAGATAATGATGTGACAATGTACAGGTCGAGACTACATACCAAGTGGTTGGAATGATTCCCGGATATTCGGGTCACCGAACAGCAAATAGTGGACCAGAGAAGGACCATCTTCATGAAGAACCTGAAAGCTCCTGCAGTTTTGGAAAAAATCAAACAGGACCTGAGTGAGCCAGAACTACAAATAACAGTAAATATACACAACACAACCAGAGGAGGAGGTGGAGCAAGAAGAAATACAACCCAGACCAGCTGAAGTGGAAAGAGACAAGGTTATGATATCCAGAATAGAAGATGAGTGGAAGAAGGCCCTAACAGAATTCAAAGGAATGGACACCACAAAAACCCATGTGATACCGAAGCAGAGGCCTAATAGAATCCTGTGGAGAGTCGCAGACCACCTCTTCTCAAATAATACCACATTACATCAGCAACACTGGTGCAACACTGGAGGCCATCCACACCACAGGAGTATCATAGTAGTAGTGGTATGTGATGCAAGAAAGCAAGTGTATGAGCTTATGCAGCATCAGCCAAAAAAAAAAAAAAAAAAAATCACACCATTCCCTCCAAATGCCTGTCCAGTTCCTCCTTAAATTTATTCAACCTGTCAACTTCCACAACGACAGATGGAAGTTTGTTCCAGCAATTAACCACCCACTGGCTAAAGGCAAATTTCCGCACATCTATTCTACATCTGTCCTTTCTTAATTTGAATTTATGCCCCCTTAGGTTCGTAATCTGAACAAGTGGAAGGATCCCATCAGAATTCAGCATGCTCAACCCATTCAAGGCCTTATACACCTCAATCAGATCACCGCGCAGGTGCCTAGTCTCCAGCCACTGCAATTTGCAGAACTTAAGCCTCTCTTGGTAAGAGGATCCCTTCATTCCACTCACCAATCTTGTTGCCCTTCTCTGTACATGCTCAAGCAAATCTACATCCTTCCTAAAATGAGGCCTCCAGACCTGTATGCAGTACTCAAGGCGTGGCGTGACCATTGCCTTATACAGAGGGACAATCACCTCCTTTTCTCTGCTAGCAAAATTCCTATATATCATTGACAAAACCCATGACCTGCCCTGGCAGCCTGTCTGCATTGCTCAGAAAACTTCATATCTGACTGCACAATTACTCCCAGGTCTTTTTCATTTTCTACCACCTTAGGTGTAGTACCACACAGTCGGTACGTTTCTCTGGGGTTACTTCTACCCATATGCAGTACTTTGCATTTGTCAAGGTTAAACTTCAGTTGCCACTTCTTAGCCCATGTTCCCAAATTATCTAGATCCTGTTGCAGTAGTACACTGCCATTACTGTCATTAACAACCCTGCCAACCTTTGTATCATCTGCAAACTTCGACATTAAGCCTGATATACCATCAATATCATTGATAAATATACAAAACAACAGTGGACCCAACACCGAACCCTGTGGGACTCCACTAATATCATTAGTCCACGAAGAGCAGCACCCATTGATTACCACCCTCTGTCTTCTCCCACTTAACCATCCTTTTATCCATTGTAGCAACTGACCCTTAATACCATTCTGCTCCAATTTGTACAATAGTCTTTCATGTGCAACAGTGTCAAAAGCTTTCCTGAAATCCAAATATATGATATCAAAATTATTTTTTGCCTCCAGTTCCTTTGTAACCACATCATAATATCCTATCAAATTTGTCAGACAAGACTTTCCCTTAACAAACCCATGCTGTGTCTGAATTATTGCTGCAGTCTTGTCTAGATGATCCTGCAATGCATCTTTAATCAGTGACTCCATTATTTTACCCAGAACATAAGTTAAACTAAATTACTCGTGTCACCCTTCGATCCCCCTTTGTGAATTGGGGATACATTTGCACATCTCCAGTCCGTGGAATCCTCCCCTGAGTCCAAGGATGCTCTCATAATTATGGCTAAGGGTTTGCTTAGTTGTTTGCCGCCTCCTTTAATATAACTGGATAGATCCTATCCACCCCAGGTGCTTTTCTTATGTTTAATTTCAACAATTTCTCCTCTACTTTGCTCTCAGTTATTACAAAATCATTAAGTATCCTGCTACAATTTGATAACCTTCTTCCGTTTTCAAACCTTAATAATTCCTCATGTGTGAATGTAGATGCAAAATACTCATTCAGTTTGTTTGCTATCTGAGCAGGATCATCAACAGTCGAACCATCGATGTCAAGTGGACCAATCAGATTAACCCCTTCCTTTTAAAGTTTATATAAGTAAAGAAATCCTTGCTGTTTTTCTTAGCATCTTTTGCCAAAGATTTCTTGTAATCTGCCTTCGCCTGCCTAACCTCCTTTGTGACCAGATTACAGACTAGCTTATATCTGCCATAGGCTTCTGAGTCGCTTGATAATTTATATGCATCCCATGCATTTTTCTTCCCTGTTACGAGTCTCATTAGTTCATTAGATAACCATTTAGGCCTAAACCTTGAACAATATTTCTTAATAGGTATGAAACTTTTCGTAGCATCCACTATTAATTCCTTGAATGCTTCCCACTTAGAATTTACTGTTGGTAACATCGTCAGTTGATCTCACTGTACAGAATTTAAAAACTTTTTGAGACCACTGTACTCACCTTTACGGAAGCAAAAACCCTTTCCTTTACCCCTGATGGTAATTAAATCTTTAAGTAAATCCCACATCAGTACACTGTGATCACTGCCACTTAGTGGTTCCTTTATCTGCAAATTCTTAATACACAAATGATCACTGCTGATAACCAGATCAAGAGTATTACTCTCTCTGGTTGCCTCTCGAACATCCTGCTGCAGAAAACAATCATCCGATAAATCCACAAGTCTGACTAGTGTGTGAGTGACCAACCCACAAGTTCCAGTCAATATCTGGGAAGTTAAAATCCCCCATTATAAGACATTCTGATTTACTAGCCCACTCTGTTTCTCTGTACAATTGTTCATTGTACTCATTCGAGTCATTAGGCCTATAACACACTCCTACTCTTATTTTTGCTTTCGCAGTGCTTATGTCACACCAAACTGACTCAAGCAAAATGAACAGTGCACTGTTCATCTATATCAACTATAATGTGCTGCCATAGCAGCAACTAGGATTAATGGAAGAAAAAGAGAGACTAGTAGCAGAAGAACTGAAAAAAGAAGGAACCGACAGCATGGGAAGGAAGACTTCAGCAGAAGATAGAAGAATTAAGAGTCAATCTAGGCCAGTCGACCCGGTACCAACAGGATAATAGGAGTAAGAAATTGATTGGAAAAGTGAAGGGCATCCTCAATAGAGACAGCAAACACAACACCAAAAATCAGAGAATAGGAGAATACTTGGTTGCACTTAAGCAGAACCTCCTCACACTCAGCAGGAGACTATGCTGATATAAATATGGCACAGTGAAGTAAGACACAACAGCCAAGCCCCCTGGACAGAACTAGAATGGAAGAAAACCACAGGCTTACAAGAGATGAGAAAGTGAGAATTTTGGGCAGAAGTAAAACAGTCGGTCCAAAGCTCCCACAACTGGCAAACTCCAGGAATAGATAATGGCCCCAACCACTGGTACATGAAGCTGACTTGCACACACAGGCACCTAGCAGAGCAGTTCACCTGAACTGCTTTTCTAGGAATCACTAATTTTCTCACACAAAGAATCACATTTCTGAAGCCTAAAGACCAAGATACAAGAAATGGCAAAATACAGGCCAATCACCTGTCTCCAAATGACATACAAGATCCTGACCATCTGCATAACCAAGAAGATATCAGTCCACTTTGAGAGCCGGAACATAATGGCTGAACAGCAGAAATGATGTAAGCAGATGAGTAAAGGATGCAAGGAACAATTAACCATAGATGCTACAGTTATAGAGCAAGCCTACAAGAAGTGCCACAACCTGTACATGGCTTACATCAATTACCACAAGGCCTTCAACTCTGTGCTTCTTAGCTGGCTGATAGAGGCACTGAAGATCTACAAAGCCAATCCAACAGGGACAACCTTCCTAGAAGCAACAATGGCGAATTGGAGTACTACCATTAAGATTGAGAACATCACAACCAGACCAATCCCCATCAGGAGAGGAATCTTTCTTTCAATGAGATGCCCTGAGCCCACTGTGGTTCTGTCTAGCACTCACTCAACCCACTATCTGCCATGCTCAAAAGCAGCATGAATGGATATAACCTCAAAGGAAGGAAGGAAAAGCTGTACACCCTCACCCACCTGATTACATGGATGATATAAAGCTCTACATGGCAACAGAGAAGCAACTACTTTGGATCACTGAAGAATTCAGTAATGATATCAGAATGGAATTTGGTCTAGACAAATCCAAGATCCATGGATTGCATCAGGGGAATTTAGTCGGCCGAAACTATGAACTGCAAACAGGTAAAGAAATTGATACCACGACAGAGGGAGAGACCTACAAATACCTGGGGATGATGCAGGCTGAGCAGTTGCATCACAAGGGAATCAAGGTCTGTCTGACCGAAAAATACCATCAGGCTCAGAAGCCGCTGAAAGCAAAACAGAATGGAGGGAACACAGTTAAAGCCATAAACAACTATGCAGGTCCAGTGCCAACATACTCCTTTGGGATCATAGATTGGACTAATACCGAGCTGGAGGATATCATGAGAAAGAAGAGGACAATGATGATCAAGAGCCGCCAACACCACCTGAAATCACCCGAGACTGACAATAGCTTGGAAAGAGTGAGGAAGGGGACTAATAGACTTCATTGAGGGCAGAAGTAAACAGCGATACCTAACCCGAAGGATTACTTCCAGAAAAACACAGCATCATTCTTCTACCAGTCCTTAAGGAAGATAGATCAGTGGCCTACCCCACTTAACCTAAGTGAGGAGTCCCCTCCAGCCCAGACGGCACAAATAAAGCTAGAAAGATGAGCAAAGAAGACACTCCATGGCAGACACTACAGTGATCTCCAGTAAGATCACATAGATAAAATGGTTTCCAGTGCATGTCTCACGAGCAGGATGCTCCTCCCCAAGACTGAAGGATTCATGCTCGCCATCCAAGACCATTTAATCAACACCAGAAACTATTGGGAAAAAAAAATAAAATAAAAAATTCTGTATCAGCTACATAATGTGTCCTGTCGCTAGCATATTTAACATATTTTACATTTAAGAATAATCTGCAGGCATTAAAAACATTTTAATTTTCAGATATAAAATTCATGGATAATAATATAACAATGTTTTTATTTTATTAATAATAATTACATATTAGTTACTGAAAGTATTGGTCTGTGATGACTAAAGTAGAATAAATAATTTTTACATTGGAGAGATTTTAGTTCACAACTAAATACACCATCTATAGTTGTTGCATTATATGTAGTATTTATCGAAAGATCCATAGTGTTCCAATGATATGCTATACATCGACATTATCCCGTTTATTACGTGAGAAAATTTCCTTGATCACATGCTCATATTTTTCAATATCTTGGAAAAACTACTGCAATTTTCAGAGGTTTGAAAGTTTTTCCTCTGTAGAGTTAAGATGAAGCTCCGTGCAAAATTTTATTAAATTTGGTCCAGTAGAGGATAAATTAAACTGGAATCAATTTTTGTAACGCTTTTTGCATGACAGTTTTTTGTTACAAAATTTTTGGAATAACGCCAGTAAAAAGGTTTTTAACATCAATACATCGCCAAGGAGCCTGAAATGTTACATGACACATGTCGACATTACCACCTGGCCTCAGAATCAATCCAATACATGGCTGCAGCATGCAAGGTGATCACCCAGACTGAGTACACTCATAAACACGACCAAGTAGCCAGGATAATACGAGAAGCTAGCAAGGAAATACCAGTTGATCAATGAAATTTACTGTATTACAAGTACGAATCCCAGGTAGTACTAGAGACCCCGCCCCACGAGCTGTACTGGGACTGTGCCATAATAATGGACAAGTCAATCCCGCACAACACACTGGACATAATCCTTGTCGAAAAGAAGGAAAATTCTATCTATCTGATTGACATAGCAGTGCCCACCACTGGCAACCTCCTGAAAACCCTCGAGGAAAAGATCAGGAAGTACACGAACCTAAGACAAGGGATCAAAGCGATGTGGTATGTGCAACAGATAATGACCATCCTGATGATCGTGCCCACCACTGGTATGGTGCTAAAGACCCACCCTACATAACAGGCTGGTAGCAATAGGTCTCCCGGAGCAGTGTTACTCAAAGTGTAGTCTGCGGATTTGTGCCGGTCCATGATGAATTGAAAATTAGTCATGGACGTTAAACGGTCAGCAACAATTTGTCTGTTATTGGTCCGCGATGATTTGGTTTTTACAAAAGTATCGGTCCATGGCAGATTGGAAATAAAAGAAACTGGCACACAAATAGTTTGAGAAGCACTGTCCCAGAGAACACCTACTAGGAACTCCAAAAAGTCTCAATCCTGAACACCTGTAGGATAATTGGAGAGTTCCTCAACCAACAGTAACACCAGTCATGACAACCACCCTGTGTACTTGGTATCAGTACCCTCCAATCAGTGAGAAATAATACAAGACCAGCAACAATGATAATAATAAATCTTTCTAAAATTTTATGAAGAAGACGGATGGATATGGTTAAGAAAATAGGTGCTTTATCATGCGCACATGCTTATAAAAGTGTTGCTACCTGTGACACTCACATTTTTCATTGTTCATCCTCATTTTTTGTTCATTTGTGATTGCCAAAAGCCTTTTTTAGATGAATATATGATTGAGTAACAAAAATTTAAAGGTAAAATATTGGTAAGTGTATTATAAACTTCCAAAACCAAGTGTCAAATGGAAATAAAATGGAATAAATGTGTTTTTAAAAATGTAACTACTTGTTACCCTTATTGAATAAATTTTACTGTTTCCAAGTAGATAGTATTAAATGACCAGAAGTAAAAAAATTAATAAAAAAATTTCACAAGTGCTAATGCGTTGTGTTATTAAAATTTGATGCCATGTGATTTGAATTAACAGTGTCACTCCTGATCCTGTTATACATTTTTCCTTAAAGGGAGAAAAAAACACTGTTCAAATTGAAAATAACACAACCAATCCAGAGGAGCATAATGAAAGAGGATTCATGAGATAGCACTAAAACTGAATTTTTTTATTAATGGGAAAAAATAAAGTTAAACGTAAAAAATGAACATTAACATGGAGAATCAACAATGGGTTATATTTGCTGTACTGTACTATGTCTGATTATGTTTTGTATTAAAATTTTATATACTAATTATCACTTGTTAATAAATTATGCAGCAAACTTTTCATAACTGGTATGTATCAGCATACCTTAATTATTATTGCAGTGATACTGCTGAGTCAAAAGTAGCTCCTTCATCGCATTTCTTGGAGTTACTTTTGAAATGTATTACAACATGCATGCATTCAGTTCACACTATTATTATTCTGCTAATTTATTCACATAAGTTAGCATAACCAAGCTGCAACCATCATATTTATTTAATTTGATCATAATGGTTTGATAACGATTGATGCAACAGTGCCATCAAGTTACATTAACAAGTTTATGTGGAGAACAAAATATGGAACAAGTTGAAATGTTGCATTCAAAATACTTTGTTGTTCATCATTGAAGTTGATAGTAATTTTCTTTCTTTTTTTTTTTTTTTTTGTATTTTGCTTAAGCTATACAGAATAAATTACTTTTGCCAGCTTAAGTATACATGATTCTTAATTATAAGAATAACAGCAAGATATGAGGGAAAATGGATTTTTCTCTCAAACACCTATGTTAAAAAAAAAAGAAACCCAGAATCATGAAGATAATATATTGATTTTTCTGACTTTTATTATTATTATTATTATGGTGCCATATGGTGTAAGAAAGCCTAAGGCTTTCTTACACCATATGGCTGAAAAAAATATGGCTGCACTGGCTGAAAAAAATTTCTAAATTAGCCTTGAGAGAGAGAGAGAGAGAGAGAGAGAGAGAGAGAGAGAGAGAGAGAGAGAGAGAGAGTGTGTCAAAGGTAGAAGGGAATCACCAAGAAAGAGAAGAATGATGATATCCAGCTCAGGACCCTGGGTGTGCCAAGCCCATACTCACCAGATACAAAGTTATAAGGCAGATACTACTTCTCTCCCTCTGTATCTTGTGGTTAGTAAACAATAGCAGTGTAGTAAATGCAGAGGCTCTGGGTAAGAAGCATTAATGAGGCTTTCCCTTTGGAAGAAAATTACATTTAAGAAAATTATGTCAAATTCCAGAATTTTAGCAATCTTGAAAACTACAGTAAAAGTTTAATAATCTGCCATTTGATTATCTGGAAATTCCAACAAACCAGAATCCCGAGTCAGCTAGTGAAATATTATTTTTTCTTCTCTGAATGCTTGGAGATTTCACTGCTTATCAAAATTCTTATCATGAAAGAGTTTACTATGCATGGGCTAATGCATACACATCATTTATACTGCCAAGGTAGTTTTAATTATATCCCATATTGTGAATACCTTCACAACGAGTTACCATGGTATTGCACTACCTTGAATAAGTAATGCTTCACCTATGCAGAAGACTATTGTATTATTCTCGGTGGATACCACCATCCAGGTGGCACTGTTTCAAAGTGTTTTGGGCTCTCTTCAGTGGGTGGGTAGGTACCCGGTGTTGCAATAGTGACAACCCAGTTATGGGTTGTCACTATTGTATAACTCCACAATATGAGAGATGCCTGATGGTGTGCAATGGTTTAGTCTAAAAGACATTTCTTGGCTAAAGTCTCAGAGTATGAAGGAGTTTACTTATGCATTTATGCACACAAATGCACACAAATCAATTATAATATCAATGTAGTTGTAATGCATTGTTTTAATTATATCTCATATTGTGAATACCTTCACAATGAATGCATTAATCCATACATAAGTAAACTCCTTCATACTCTTAGGCTTTAGTCAAGAAATGTCTTTTAAACTAAAACATTCAAACTGATCAAAATACTGTATAGAATTGCTGAAAATAAATGTTACCATTAATCCCACTATCATAACTGCTAACTCTCCTGAGTTACAACAAAAAATCCATCTTTTTGACTATTTCACCCCTTCTCTCTCTCTCGCTCTCTCTCTTTCTCTCTCTCTCTCCCCCCCTACCATCTTATTAGAGTTGATACCATAGGCTTCTTCCGTCTTTCTGCAAAGAAACCATGCATATGTTACAGCCCAGGGACCCCTAACAATTTAGAAAGCAATAAAAATTAATAAAAGAACTTAAAGTTTATTAAAAACTAATATAATTAAAGATAAAAACTACTATAAAAAACAAAAAAAGTGTTAGAGGAAGTTTATACATTGCACCAATGTGTTTAGTCAGCCAGCTGGGCATGATACACCATTGTATCAAAGTAGAGGCATTTGGGGAAAAAAAAAAAAAATACCACCTCTCCATAATAGTATATTGCTGTGAGTTACTTAGTGATATAATCCATTCCCCTGGATTGATGGAATATTTTTCAGGTTCACTTTGCTGAATTCACGAGATTCTGATATTTTCATGTTTTGATTTCCTCAATTTTTTTTGATTCACTTATAAATGCTCATTCTATAGTTATTCTGAACTTGCTTTTATTTTTCCATTTCTGACTTCTCTTCATTTTCATTAAAATATTTATCACTAAAATGTAGATAATGTTTTCAAAAATTTTAGAAGTGATCCATGTATTTCTTATTGTTGAATTTCAATTTGCTTCCTTTGTCATGGTCCATTTTTAAACTGGACATCATACTTAATTAAGCAAGTTTAATGCTGCACGTTTTTCTGGTGCTTTACTATTTCATTCAATAAAACTAAATATAGTTAACCCTCTGATGCTTACAAGAGAGTAGACAGTTCCCTCTCTAAAGTAACTGTTACACATTAATACTAAATATAGTTATATTACTATATTCAGTGCTAATACTGAATAGTACATTATAGCACAGCATAACTAATTTAGTAAATAGTTGGGCAGTATCAGACACTTTTTTTTCTTTCCATTTAACATGGTAATTTCAGCATTATGTAAACAATATGTTTCAAAGCTGAAACAATTATGTTGGCATGATGTCTGCCAACATGCTACATACTTGCTAGAAGCATGCTAGATATAGGCATTGTGCTAGCAGGGATAAGGAGGTGATTATCCCTTTGTATAAGGCAATGGCCAGGCCACATCTTGAGTATTGCATACAGGTGAACCATGTATTTGCTTCCATTTTTGGAAGGATGTAGAGCTGCTGGAACAAGTACAGAGAGGAGCAATGATATTGACAAGGGGAAAAAATGTCTGCCAACATGCTACATACTTGCTAGAAGCATGCTAGATATAGGCATTGTGCTAGCAGGGATAAGGAGGTGATTATCCCTTTGTATAAGGCAATGGCCAGGCCACATCTTGAGTATTGCATACAGGTGAACCATGTATTTGCTTCCATTTTTGGAAGGATGTAGAGCTGCTGGAACAAGTACAGAGAGGAGCAATGATATTGACAAGGGGAAAAAAAGGAGAGCTCTTACCAAGAAAGGCTTCAGTTCTGTAAATTGCAACCTGTGAGGTGATCTGATTGATTTAAGGATTTTAATGGATTGAGCAAGGTCATTACTGATGGGATTCTTCCTCTTGCTTACACTATGCACATGAAGGGGTATAAATTCAAATTGAGGAAGAACGGTTGCAGAATAGAGATGTGGAGGTTTGCCTTTAGTCAGCAGGTGGGGTTGATTGCTGAAGCAAACTTTTGTTTGTCGTTGTGGAATTTGATAGCTTATATAAATTCAAGAAAGAACTAAAAAAAGTATTGGAGAGAATGGATAGGTGAAATGATAAGTGTTTTTTTGGCTGATATTGTATATCTTGGTCCACTTGATAACGATGGTTCGACTGTCAATAATACTGCTCATGTAGCTGACAAACTGAATGAGTATTTTTGCATCTACATTCACACGAAGAATTCTGTAGGGAAGTGGAGGCCACAAGCTTATCAAACTCTGACAGGAAGCTAAATGATTTTGTAATAACTGAGAGCAAAGTGGAGGAGAAATTGTTGAAGTTAAACATCAGAAAGGCACCTGGATGGATCGGATCTATCCAATTATATTAAAGGAGGCAGCAAAGGAAGTAAGAAACCCTTAGCTATAATTATGAGAGCATCCTTGGATTCAAGGGAGAGGTCCCCACGAACTGGAGATGTGCAAATGTATCCCTGATTCACAAAGGTGGAATCAAAGTGGGACAAGAGTAATTACAGACCTGTTAGTTTAACTTCTGTTTCTTGGAAAATAACTGAGTCGTTAGTTAAAGAAGCAATACAGGGTCATGTAGACCAGTGCTTCTCAAACTGTCTTTGGTGGTGAAGGACAAGTTTCTTTTATTTCCAATCCTTTGTGAACTGGTAGTTTTGTAAAATACAAATCGTTGCGAACCGGTAACAGACAAATTGGTTTGGACATTACTGGTCTGCGACGATTTTCCAATTCGTTGCAGACCGGCAACGGTCCATGGACCACACTTTGAGTAGCATTGATCTAGACAAGACTGCAGTTTTAGTATAGACAGAGCATGGGTTTGTTAAGGGAAAGTCTTGTCTCATCAGTTTGATCAGATACTATGATGTGGTCACATAGGAACTGGATGCGAAAAATAATTTTGATATCATATACTTGGATTTCAGGAAAGCTTTTGATACTGTTGCACATGAAAGACTATTGTACAAATTGGAGCAGAATGGTATTAAGGGTAAGTTGCTACAATGGCTACTGTACAAACTAGAGCAGAATGGCATTAAGGACAAGTTGCTGCTGTAGATAAAGGGATGGTTGAATCACAGAAGACAGAAAGTGGTAATCAATGGACACTGCTCTTTGTGGACTAATGCTATTAGTGGAGTCTCCCAGGGTTCGATGTTGGACTGATTGTTGTTTTGTACGTTTATCAATGATACTGATGAAGGTATATCAGGCTTAATGTCCAGGTTTGCAGATGATACAAAGGTTCTTAATGACAGTATGTTACTGTGACACTATCTAGAAAAGCAGCTTTTCTAGATAGTGTCACAGTAACTGCAAGCTTCATTTGCTAAACTGAAGTTTAGCAAAAGTTTAGCAAATGCAAAGTACTGTATATAGGTAGCATTAACCCCAGACTAATCTACCAACTTTGCATTACTACACTCAGGGTAGTGGACAATGAAAAAGACCTGGAGGTAATTGTTGCAGTGATATGAAATTTTCTGAACAGTGCAGAAAATCTGCTAGGACAGCTAATGTAGCCTTGAAAATGATATACAGGAATTTTGCTTGCAGGGATAAGGAGATGATTATCACCTTGTATAAGCCAATTAGAAATATTACAACAACCTAAAAAATCTTATAAAGCCCAAGAAACCTATAGGTAAAAAAAAATCCAAAGAAAAATAAAATAGTCAAGAAACACTAGTCATGATGAACCGAAGGCGACAAATGAAGAGCAAGATAAACACTGACAAGGAGAAAATTTAGTGTACTCGGTTATGCAAAGCCATTAGAGACTCAGAGAGGACAAGAAGATTTAACACAAGAAAAGTAGAACAAGCATTAAGGGAAAACAAAGGACTTATCAAAGGAATCAGCAGCCATGAGCAGTAATACAAAAAGACAAATGATACTGAAACTGAAGAATAGCGATGGTGTACTTATAAATAGCAGAGAAGGCATAATTCAAATAACAGAGAGAGGGAATAATGCCAGCAGTAGGGAAGATGGATCGCAAATTAGTAACATGTATGACATACCCGATATTCTTCCTGATGAGGTAGAACATGCGATGAAGAAAATGAAGAATCAGAAAGCCCCAGGGGAAGATGAAATTACTGTAGAGTTGTTAAAATTGGGAGGAAGAGACAAGGCACAAAAACTGGCAAGACTCTTCGCAAAATGCATTAGAAAAGGTGTGATGCCTAAGGAGTGGAATAATGCAATCATAATTTTGCTGCATAAGAAAGGAGATAAATTGGAAATTATGGACCAATTAGATTGTTATCCCACATCTACAAGTTGTTCACAAGGGTTGTTACTAACAGATTAGAAAGAATACTTGATGAGAATCAACCGAAAGAGCAAGCTGGCTTTAGGACAGGATTCTCAACTATGGATCTCCTTCACGTAATATCACAGCTAATGGAGAAAGCAAATGAATATAAAACACAATTATGCTGGCATTTGTAGATTATGAAAAGATTATGACTCCATACAGCATAAGGCAATGTTTCGGGCACTGGAAAGACAAGATATAGATACCCCATATATTATGATTTTGAAGAAAATATATGAGAACGCTACCTCCTTTATTAGACTAGACAAAGACAATAGCAAATTTAAAATTGAGAAAGGAGTTCAACAAGGAGACACAATATCTCTGAAGTTGTTTACTGCTGCTCTTGAGGAAGCTTTTAGAAGATTAGACTGGTTGCAGAAAGGAGTCAATGTGAATGGAGACTGGTCACAGAAAGGAGTCAATGTGAATGGAGAGTACCTAAACCATTCAGGTATTTGCATTTAGATTTGCAGATGACATTGTGGTCATAAGCCACGATCCCAAAGAATTAGAGGAAAATCTTAATCAGTTATGCACAGTTAGTAAGGATTTTGGACTAAAGATGAATATGGCTAAAACAAAAGTAATGATGAACAAGTATGCCACAGAAAGGGACATAATGATTGAAGGAACAGTAATTGAAAAGGTGGAGCCATATACTTGGGACATGTTATTAGCTGTAATAATGAGAAATGGCTGGAAGTCAAAAGAAGAATAAATTTTGGATGGATAGTATTCAGGAAATATAGTCACATACTGAGGAGCAATATCCCAGTTTGTCTGAAACGTAAAATAATTAACCAACGTATACTCCCCACCATGACTTATGGAAGTGAAACTTGGGCACTTACCAAAAGAATGAACTACACAGCGAAGAATGGAGCAAATTATATTGGCAATCAGACTGTTGGATAAGAAGAGAAACACATGGATTAGGCAGCAAACTCAAGTAAAGGACATTCTTATCAAAACTAAAGAACTAAAATGGTCTTGGGCAGGACACATAGCTCGAAGACATGATGACAGATGGACTAAGAACATAACAGAATGGTACCCAAGATGAGCTAGAAAACCTGGAAGACAATGGCGGAGATGGATAGATGAAATTCATGAGTTTGTGGGAAGTAAATGAATGGCCATTGCACAAAACAGAAGGAACTGGAAAGTTGCTGGAGAGGCCTTCATCCTGCAGTTGATTGAAAATGGCTGATGATGATAAGCCAATGGTCAGGTTGGTTGGTTGGTTGATTTAGATTTTATTGGCGCATTAGCATCTAAGGCTATAATGCACCAAACCAGGTAATATATAAAAATTTATTCTCTCAGTGACCTAAGTAGTTAGGCCACCATGTCCAGATATATAATAAAAGAAATAACAATAACGTAAAAATTTTAAATAAGAGTAAAAACCTTTATTGATTTAAAAAAGCTAAAAACAGCAGACACATTGTCATTGTCAGATAAAAAACAACCCCAATGGTCAGGCCATACCTTGAGTACTACATACAGGTCTGGAGGCCTCATCTTAGGAAGAATATAGAGCTGCTGGAACAAGACAATTGTAGAATAGATGTGTGAAAATTTCCTTTAGCCAGTGGGTGGTTGATAGTAGGAACAAACTTCCATCTGTTGTAGTGGAGGTCAGCAACTTAAATAAGTTTAAGGCAGAACTACACAAACATTTGGAGTGAATGGATGGGTGAAATTTTTTATTTTTATTTTTGGTGATGCTATATAAGCTTGCTTTCTTGCATCATGTGCCTCTACTAATGGGTGCCCCCGTAGCCAGGTGGGCAGGAGCAGCAGTGCGTAGCACACGCTTCTTGATTAGACCGGGGTTCGAGCCGTGACCACCAAATATGGAGGATACGGAAAGGTCGGGGAATGGCCACCGCATGTCCCCGGAGCAATATGGCCTTAGTTGCTAATGCTCCTAAAAGCCAAATAACAACAACAACTCTACTAATGCAAAGTACAGAGAAGGGCAATGAGATTGGTGGGGTTTTGCTCTTACCAAGAATGGCAAATTCTGCAAATTGCAGCATCTGGAGCCTAGGCACCTTTGAGGTGATCACATTGATGTGTGTATATGGCCTTGAATGGTTTGAGCAAGCTCAGTGCTGATGGGTTTCTTCCTCTTTCTCTGATTACATACCTGAGGTGGAACAAAGTCAAATTGAGGAAAGACAGTTGTAGAATAGATGTGCGGAAATATGTCTTTAGGCAGCGGGTGGTTGATTGCTGGAACAAATTTCTATTAGTTGTGGAATTTGACAGCTTAAATAAATTCAAAGCAGGACTAGACAAACCTTTGTAGTAAATGGATATGTGAACTTTTCTGTTGGGTACGAGGTTACTACCACGTTGGTAAAGATTTTTGCAGCTCCGGCAAATGCTAAGTTTTTATTTATATTTAGCCATTTTATTGACTATGTATATAAAGTGCTTAGCATCGTAATACACAGCCATTTCTGAATAAACAGAAAATTTTTAAGGTGGCATCGTTTTAGGTTATATCTCATATTGTGAATACCTTCACAACGAGTTGCCATGATATTGCACTACTGTTTATTCAGAAATGACATTTTCTGTTTATTCAGAAATGGCTGTGTATTACGATGCTAAGCACTTTATATACATAGTCTAAATTTGTTCGCAGCTTGAGGCTCTAGCCCTAAATGCGCCTTAGTCTAAATACATCATACACCATCAGGCATCTCTCATATTGTGGAGTTATACTTCATAACTGTTTTTGCCATCATTGCATCACTTGGGTACCTACCCACTCACTGAAGAAGGGCCAAATAGCCCTGAAACAGTGCTGTCTGGGTGGTGGTACCTATCTGAGAATAAGTAACATTAGTCTTCTCCTTAGGTGAAGCGTTACTTATTTGAAGTAGTGCAATATCATGGCAACTCGTTGTGAAGGTATTCACAATATGAGATATAACCTAAAACGATGCCACCTTAAAAATTTTCTGTTTATTCAGAAATGGCTGTGTATTACGATGCTAAGCACTTTATATACATAGTCTAAATTTGTTCGCAGCTTGAGGCTCTAGCCCTAAATGCGCCTTAGTCTAAATACATCATACACCATCAGGCATCTCTCATATTGTGGAGTTATACTTCATAACTGTTTTTGCCATCATTGCATCACTTGGGTACCTACCCACTCACTGAAGAAGGGCCAAATAGCCCTGAAACAGTGCTGTCTGGGTGGTGGTACCTATCTGAGAATAAGTAACATTAGTCTTCTCCTTAGGTGAAGCGTTACTTATTCGAAGTAGTGCAATATCATGGCAACTCGTTGTGAAGGTATTCACAATATGAGATATAACCTAAAACGATGCCACCTTAAAAATTTTCTGTTTATTCAGAAATGGCTGTGTATTACGATGCTAAGCACTTTATATACATAGTCTAAATTTGTTCGCAGCTTGAGGCTCTAGCCCTAAATGCGCCTTAGTCCATTTTATTGACTTAATTGTTATACTAAATTATTTTCTATAAGTAGCTTTATAGTTCTAGCCAAGCTCTATGGTTTATTTTTGAATTTAGATAGCAATTTTGAAAATTAATACTTAGTGTCTGTAGATTTTACATTTGTAACTTACCGCCATTGTTATATGATACAGAATAGCATAAGGTTTAACATTAAAACTAGATAGCAAGAAACAGCACTGTATTAGAAATCTGTTAGATTAGTATAGTATTATCAATTAATCAGTAAAATTTATTAATCTTATTAAAGTTCATTGTTAATTAAATTATGCTTAACGGAATCATGACCCAGACTAGAACAGCAAAGCAGTGCTCACAGAATAGCCAGAGTGCTGTGGCTCACGGGAGAACCGAATGGGGCAATTATCCAATGCATCAGTCTAAAGCAATGTGCAAAATGTGAATGTTTGCAGACCTGTCTAGAACAGGATATAATTTATCAAGGAGGATGTCTTTGTGTATGCTAGGTGCAGAGGCTGTGAAGAAATTAGGCACCAACTCAGCGTTCTGATGGGTGTCTATGAGTTAGAGGTGTAGGGTAAATGCCCTCAAAGAAATTAATATGAGGGGCCCATCAAGCTTTCAGCTGCCCAACTCAATGGCAGAGCTCACTCCTGTGCATCAGGCAACACAGCGGCAATCTCCAAGGCAGAATGCACTAGTTCCACAGGAACTAGTTATTGTCGGTGACTCTATTGTCAGGGAGATGGGGAATACATTATGCAAAAAGGATAGGCGGAACAGGACCAGGGTATGTCTGCCATAGCCAAAAGTTGATGATGTTGTAGGGCAGATATCATCTTTTAAGGGCACAAAAGAAGGTGATATTGTTGTACACTTTGGCACTAATGACCTTAAGAGTAAGAGGTCTGCAGATTTACTTAACAAGTACAGGTCAATGCCAAAAAAAAGTTGCAAGTTAGGGTTAAATTTGAAAGTTTCTGCAATTCTGCCCAGACATGATAGGAGGGAGTATACGATAACAGCCTTGTCAATCATTTCGCCCCTGGAGAGATTGTGCAAGGCTCACGGGGTAGAATTTTTTTCAGCGTGATCTCTGCTTGCTAACAGGAGAGACTACTTCTACAGGGATGGAATACACTTAAATGGAAAGGGTGCAAGAATATTTGCTGATGCTATCGAGGCAGTGTTAGGTTGGTTGGAAAACTGCTTGTTTTGGGGGGATTCATAGACTGGGGATTTCAAGAGCTGCTGGGAGTCATCATGGAACAAGCAAATACATGGGCTGTGTTAGGATAACTAAGAGTAAGAACAAGTGCATGTATACTTGCATGTACACTAATGCTAGAAGTATAGTAAATAAAATTGATGAATTTGAAGTGCCGATCATGACATCAAAGGCAGATATTGTTGGTAAATCAGAGACATGGTGTCACACAGATATAAGCAGTGCAGAATTGGAATTTTGGGAGTACAATGTGTACAGGAAGGACATGCAGGGTAGGAAGGAAGGAGGGGTTTTGCTGTTAGTTAAGAAACACACAAAATCTAAGGAAGTGCAATGTTGAGTCTGTTTGGTTTGACAAACACTGGGAAACGGAAAATGAGAGTAGGAGGATGTTATAGGCCTAATGACACTGATGAGTACAATGAACAGTTGTGCAGAGAAATAGAATGGGCCAGTAAATCAGAGTGTCTTGTAATGGAGGATTTTAACTTTCCAGATATTGACTGGAACTTGTGGGTTGGTCACTTGCACGCTAGTAAGGCTTTTGTGGCTTTATTGGAGGATTGTTTTCTACAGCAACATGTTCGAGGGGCAACCAGAGGTAGTAATACCCTTGATCTGATCATCAGCAGTGATGATGCATGCATTAGAAATTTGCAGATAAAGGAACCACTAGGTGACAGTGATCACAGTGTACTGATGTGGGATTTACTTAAAGATGGTAAAGGGAGGGTTTTTTTTTTTTTTTTATGAAAACCCCAAACACGAAAGGTATCAAAACCTATAGTACTTAGTACCGTGCATGGGTTGAAGGAGAAGTATGGGGGAAGGGGGATGCCGGAAACTTTGCTCTAGAGACTAAACATGGGTTTCGCCACTTCAAGCCTCCAATAAGCTTTCCGTAACGGTGACTACAGAGGTCTCAGACAGTTTTTAAATTCTATAGAGTGGGATCAACTGATGATGTTACCAATGATGAATTCTAAATGGGAAACCTTTGGGGATTTAATCTTGGAGGCTACTAGGCTTTTCGTACCAACTAAGAAATACCGTTCAAGGTTCAGGCCTAAATGGATGTCGGATGAATTCATGAGGCTCATGGCAGAGACGAAAAATGCATGGGATGCATATAAATTATCAGGCAACACAGAAGCCTACGACAGATATAAGCTAGTCTGTAATCAAGTCACAAAGGAGGTTAGGCATGTGAAGGCAGATTACGAGAAATCTTTGGCAAAGGACACAAAGAAAAACTGCAAAGAGTTCTTTACTCTAAAAGAAAGGGGATGAATCAGATTGGTCTACTTAACATAGATGGTTCGACTATTGATGATCCTGCTCAAGTAGCTGATAAACTGAATGATTATTTTGAATCTACATTTACACACGAGGAGTTATTCAGGTTGGGGAATGCCAGAGATATATTAAACTCTGGAAATGAGCTAAATGATTTTGTAATAACTGAGAGCAAAGTGGAGCAACTGTTGAAGATAAACATAAGGAAGTCACCTGGGGCAGATGGAATCTATCCAGTTATAATGAAGGAGGCAGTAAGGGAAGTAAGCAACCTTTTAGCCATAATTATGAGAGCATCATCCTTAGAGTCAGGGGAGTTCCCCATGGACTGGAGATGTGCAAATTTATCCCCAATTCAGAAAGGTGGTTCAAAGGGTGACACAAATAATTATAGACCTCTTAGTTTTTTCCCCGGAACTTATGTTCCGGGGAAAATAATGGTGTCACTGGCTAAAGAGGTGATACAAGATCACCTAGACAAGACAGCAGCAATAGTTCAGACAGCATGGTTTTGTTAAGGGGAAGTCTTGTCTGACCAATTTTATTGAATACTACGATGTGGTCACAAAGGAACTGGATGCTAAAAATATTTTGATATCATATACTTGGATTTCAGGAAAGCTTTTGATACTGTTACACATGAAAGACTGCTGTACAAAATTGAAGCGGTATGGCATTATGGGCAAGTTACTGCAATGGATAAAGGGATGATTAAGTGGAAGATGGCAGAGAGTGGTAATAAATGGACTAATGTTATTAGCGGAGTTCCCCAGGGTTCGGTGCTGGGCCTATTGTTGTTTTGTGTATTTATCAGTGATATTGATGAAGGTATATCAGGCTTAATGTCCAAGTTTGCAGATGATACAGAGGTTGACAGGGTTGTTAATGACACTAAAGACAGTATGCTACTGCAATAGGATTTAGAAAAGTTAGGCAGATGGCTGAGAAGTGGCAACTGAAGTTTAATATTGACAAATGCAAAGTACTGCATATTATGGGTAGCAGTAACCCAAGAGAAATGTACTTACTCTGTGGGGTTGAAGAATGAAAAAGACCTGGGGGTAATTGTGCAGTCAGATATGAAGTTTTCTGAGCAGTGCAGATGGGCTGCCAGAGCAGGTCATGGAGTTTTGTCAATGATATATATAGGAATTTTGCTAGCAGAGACAAGGAGGTGATTATCCCTTTGTATAAGGCAATGATCAGGCCACACCATGAGTACTGTATGCAGGTCTGGAGGCCTCATTTTAGGAAGGATGTAGAGTTGCTAGAACGAGTACAGAGAAGGGCAACAAGATTGGTGAGAGGAACAAAGGGGTGCGCTTATGAAGAAAGGCTTAAGTTCTGCAAGTTGCATCATCTGGAGACTAGGCACCTGCGAGGTGATCTGATCGAGGTGTATAAGGCCTTGATTGGTTTGAGCAGGCTCAATGTTGGCAGGATACTTCCGCTTGCTCAGATTAAGATTAAAACCTTGGGGGCATAGATTCAAATTAAAAAAAAAACAGTTGTAGAATAGATGTGAAGAGGTTTGCATTTGGCCAGTGGGCAGTTGATTGCTGGAGCAGACTTCCATCTGTTGTTGCGGAAGTTGATAGCTTAAATAAATTTAAGGCTGAACTAGACAAACATTTGGAGTGACCGGATGGGTGAAACGGGAATTGTTTTTTTTTTTTTTTTTTTTTGCCTGATGCTGTATAAGCTTGTTTTCTTGCATCATATGCTACTACGAATTCTGATACTATTTTGGTTTGTGTTTGATTATTATACAAAACATGTTCTTTTTGTCTGTATTATTATTATTTATATGACAAAACATTAATATGTGTGCATGTAAGTTTTAAATTTTCATGCTCTAAATAACAGTTTTCTGAACTGGAAAATGGAAGTGCCTGTTAGCTTCCTATTTATATTTTATGTTTGTAATAGGCCTTTGTTAATTTATTTTCAACAGATAAATGAAATTTTTGTTTTAATAGAATATGTAAAAATACAAAATTTTAAGATTTTCATGAAAAAGTTGTCACATTTAATTAATATATCGTATTAGCATTAGTAGAGGCATTTGATGCAA
Organism: Mastigoproctus giganteus; assembly: GCF_048544385.1. Lineage (NCBI taxonomy): Eukaryota > Metazoa > Arthropoda > Arachnida > Uropygi > Thelyphonidae > Mastigoproctus > Mastigoproctus giganteus. Next base: position 65,804,922 of record NC_143583.1, on the reverse strand, counting down.
GAAAGCAAGCTTATGCACCATCAGCCAAAAAAAAAAATAGAATAAAATAAATAAATAAATAAATAAAAAATAACCACTTCCACTTCACCCCTCTGTTCGTTCGAAATACCTGTCCAGCTGAGCCTTAAACTTATTTAGGCTATCAACTTCCACGACAAGGGATGGAAGTCTGTTCCACCAACCAACGACCCATTGCCTAAAGGCAAATTTCCTCACGTCTATCCTACATCTGTCCTTCCTCAATTTGAATTTATGCCCTCTCAGGTGATTATTCTGAGCAAGAGGAAGAATCCCATCAGCATTGAGCATGCTCAAACCATTCAAGGCTTTATACACCTCTATCAGATCACCTCGCTGGTGCCTAGTCTCCAGACACTGTAATTTGCAAAACTTACAGCCTTTCTTCGTAAGATTACCCCTTTGTTCCATTCACTAATCTTGTTGCCCTTCTCTATACTCGTTCCAGCATCTCTACATCCTTCTTGAAATGAGGCCTCCAGACCTGTATACAGTACTCTAGGTGTGGCCTGACCATTGCCTTATACAAGTGAATAATCACCTCCTTATCCCTGCTAGAAAAATTCCTATATATAATCGACAATACACCATGAGCTACTCTTGCAGCCCGTCTGCACTGTCAGAAAACTTCATATCTGCCTGCACAACCACCCCCAGGTCCCTTTCATTCTCTACCACTGTCAGTGTAGTACCACAGAGTTGATACGTTGCTCTGGGGTTGCTGTTTCCCATATGTAGTGAATACAAGTGAATAATCACCTCCTTATCCCTGCTAGAAAAATTCCTATATATAATCGACAATACACCATGAGCTACTCTTGCAGCCCGTCTGCACTGCTCAGAAAACTTCATATCTGCCTGCACAACCACCCCCAGGTCCCTTTCATTCTCTACCACTGTCAGTGTAGTACCACAGAGTTGATACGTTGCTCTGGGGTTGCTGTTTCCCATATGTAGTACTTTACATTTGTCAATGTTAAACTTCATTTGCCACCCCTCAGCCCATCTGCTCAACCTTTCCGGATCCTGTTGCAGTAGCATAGTGCCAGTAGTGTCCTTGACAACCCTGCCAACCTTCGTATCGTCTGCAAACTTGGACATTAAGCTTGATATACCATCATCAATATCATTTATAAATACAGAAAACAATAATGGACCCAATACTGAACCCTGAGGGACACCACTAATAACATTAGTCCACGATGAGCAGTGTCCATTGATTACCACTCTCTGTCTTCTCCCCCTCAACCACCCCTTTATCCATAGCAGCAATTTGCCTCCAATGCCACACTGCTCCAATTTGTGCAACAGTATCAAAACCCTTTCTAAGATCCAAGTATATAATATCAAAGTTATTCCCTGCATCCAGTTCTTTTGTGACTGCATCATAGTATCCAATCAAATTGGTCAGGCAAGACTTCCCCTTAATAAAACCATGCTGTGTCTCAGCTATAACTGAAGTCTTGTCTAGATGATCCTGCAGTGCTTCTTTAACCAGTGCCTCCATTAATTTTCCGGGAACAGAAGTGAAACTAACAGGTCTATAATTACTTGTGTTGCCCTTTGATCCTCCTTTGTGGATTGGGGTCACATTTGCACATCTCCAGTCCATGGGTACTTCCCCTGAGTCCAAGGAAGCTCTCATAATTATGGCTAAGGGTTTGCTTACTTCCTTTGCTGCCTCCTTTAATATAACTGGATAGATCCCATCTACCCCAGGTGCCTTCCTTGTATTTATCTTCAACAATTTCTCCTCCACTTTACTCTCAGTTATTTCAAGATTCTCTAGCTTACTGCCAGAGTTGAATACACCTCTGGCATTCCCCTCACTGAATAACTCCTCATGTGTGAATTGTCGATGCAAAATATTCATTTAGTTTGTTAGCTACCTGAGTAGGATCATCAACAGTTTACCCATCGATATCAAGTGGACCAATCTGATTCATCTCCTTCCTTCTAGAGTTTACATAGGTAAAGAACTCTTTGCTGTTTTTCTTTGCATCCCTTGCCAAAGATTTCTCGTAATCTGCCTTCGCCTGCCTAACCTCCTTTGTAACTTGGTTACAGATCAACTTGTATCTATCATAGGCTTCTGTGTCACGTGTTAATTTGCATGTATCCCATGCAATTTTCTTCTCTGCCATATGTCTCATTAGTTCATCTGACATCCACTTAGGACTAAACCTTGAACAATATTTCTTAGTTGGTATGTAAAGCCTAGTAGCTTCCAAGATAAGTTCTTTGAATGCTTCCTATTTTGAATTTGCTGTTGGTAACATCATCAGTTGGTCCCACTGTATAGAATTTAAATACTGTCTCAGTCCATCGTAATCACCTTTACGAAAGCAATAACCCTTCCCTTTACCCCTAACCCCATGAGCTCACATCTGGTGAGTATGGGCTTGGCACACCCAGGGTCCTCAGCTGCATATCATCATTCTTCTCTTTCTTGGTGATTTCCTTCTACTTCTCTCTCTCTCTCTCTCTCTCACACACACACACACACACACACACACACACACACACACACACACACACACACACACACACACACACACACACACACACACAGGGTAACTCATTTTTTTGGCTGGTGCAGCATAAGCCCCAGGCTTCCTTGCACCATATGGCTAATAATAATAATAATAATGGTAGTTACCTCTTTGAGTAAATCCCACTTCAGCACACTGTGATCACTGCCACCTAGTGGTTCATTTACCTGCAGATTCTTAATGCATAAAGAATCACTACTGATAATCAAATCAAGAGTATTACTCCCTCTAGTTGCCTCCCGAACATGCTGATGTAGAAAACAATCATCCAATAAATCCACAAAAGCCTTGCTAGTGTGTGAGTGACCAGCCCCCAAATTCCAGTCAATATCTGGGAAATTAAAGTCCCCCACTATAAGACTCTCTGATTTACTGGCCCACTGTATTTCCCTGTACAGTTTCTTATTATACTCATCAGAGTCATTAGGCCTATAGCACACTCCTACTCAATTTTGTTCTCCCATTGCTTATGTCACACCAAACTGACTTGACACTGCCATGTCCAGCAATGTCGACTGGCTTCACTTCCTTGGATTTTATGTATTTCTTAACTAATAGCATAACCCCTCTTCCCTTCCTATCCTGTCTATCCTTTCTGTAGACATTGTACTCCCCAAGTTCCAGTTCTGCATTCCTTATATCTGTGTGACACCACGTCTCTGAAAACCCCACAATATCTGCCTTTGATGTTTTGAGCAATACCTCAAATTCATCAAATTTATTTACTAAACTCCTAGCATTGGTGTACACACAAGTATACATGCAACTGTTCTTTTTCTTAGCTACCCTAACACAACCCATGTGTTTACTTGTACCCCAATGATTCCCAGCAGTCTCTGAAATATCCTGCATCTTATTTTCCATGCTGCGACTCATTCCAATAGAAGCAGTGCAAGAATCACTTTCACCTCTGCCAGTGGCTACTGTTAATCTATTAATCCTTGTATCCCCCCAATCTAGCAGTTTTCCGACCCACCTAACATTGCCTCGAAATCATCAGCAAATATTCTTGCACCCTTTCTATTTAAGTGTATCCCATCCATGTAGAAGAAGTCTCTCCTGTTAACAAGTACAGACCAGGCTGAAAAAAATTCTACCTCTTGAGCCTTGCACAGTCTTTCCAGGGCCGAATTAATCGACAGGGCTCTCATCATATATTCCCTCCTATCGTGTCTGGGCAGAATTGCAGACACTTTCAAATTCAACCCTAATTCATGGCTTTTTTTCAACAGTGACCTGTACTTGTTAAGTAATTCCCCCGGTTTCCTACTCTTAATATCATTAGTGCCAACGTGTACAACTATATCACCTTTTGTGCCCTTAAAAGATGATATCCGCTCTACAACGTCATCAACCTTTGCAGTTGATTATAGTCCATTATAGATTATAGTCCAACATTATAGTCCATTAAGAAAAGATCAGACCTTAGTGTACTTTAAGCATAATTCAAAATAAAAAAAACAAAGTTAGGCACCTGCCATGAATGTATTTGTCACAATCAAGAGTGGCAGTGCCAGATTAAAGTTTTACTGCAAAAATAGCAGCAATGACAATGAAGTTATAAGTTATACAGTCATTTATGAAGCTTTTTGAAAGCAAAATGAAGGCAGTGTTGCCCTCACATGTGGAGCTTTGACTATTTAGCCAAGTTGTTGCTGTTTTATAATGTAGTGTAAAGAGCAGTTGCTCTTTTATAATGCTGTAGTGTAAATTGGTTTCGCTGAATATTTATCATCTGGAAGGTGTGTGTTTGCTGGAATAAATTGATTATGCAATGTGTGACCAATTTGAAGACTGCACAAATATTTAGAGATCCAACCAAATAGCTTATTAGCTATTTGGTTGGATCGATCTCTTTCAAAACAGCCTTCTTGACACTTGATTTCAATGCTTCTCTCAACTGATAAGCTTCTTTTGGAATTTAATAGTTACTGTATTACATTCTCTTCACTCAGAAATCTGTGAGCTTTCAGTGGAGCTTTAAGATTGAGAAACTGTAATGGTCTTGATTGTTAAGTTGCATATATCACATTGTGTCACGATATTTGGCATAGTGTTATTACTCATTAAGTATATAAGATTAGTGTAGTATTTTTAATTATATTGAATTTGAATGGAAATCATGCCTCAGAGCAGCAAAGCAAAAGGCTCAAGGTAATGGAAGTGCCATGGCTTGTGGTAGAACTGAGGGGGGGGCAGTTGTCCTCTGAATCATAGCCTTATGAAATGTCCTGCTTGTTTGATATTTGCAGAGCTATAAAGTACAGGACATATTGCCAAGGGGGATGCCTTTGTGTGTGCTTCATGTAAAGTTTGTGAAGTTATTAGGTGCCAATGTTATTACAGCATTGTTATGCAACTCCCATGGAAGTGGGCAGGACACCTTGCCAGGAAACAAGAGGACTCGTGGGGTAAGCTCACAACTGTGTGGCTTCCAAGAAAAGGAAAAAGAAATAGGGGAAGGCAGGAAACTAGGTGGAGAGATGAGTTAACATCCCTTATGTACCTCCACATGGACAAGACTGGCATTGAACCGAGAAGAATGGAAAAAGTTGGGGGGGGGGGAGGTCTTTGCCCAGCAGTGGGATTCTACAGGCTAACACAACAACAGCATTGTTATGGGCCTTTAACAGAGCTTGAAGAACACAGTGGATGCGCTCGAAGGATTTAAATTGGGAGGCCCATCAAGTTCTCAACTGTCCACATCAATTCCAGAGCATGAACTTGATCATCAGGCAACGCAGCGGCAACCCCCAAGGCAGAATGTGCTGGTCCCACAGGAGCTAGTTGTTCTTGGTGACTCTGTTGTCAAGGAAATGAGAAATATATTGTGCAAAAAAAATAGGTGGAATATGACCATGGTATGTCTGCCGCAGGCAAAAGTTGAGCAGCTATCTTTTAAGTAGAACAGGAAAGTAGAGCAGATATCTTTTAAGGGCCAAAAAGGTGATATTGTTGTACATGTTGGCACTAATGACATTAAGAGTAGGATATATGTGGACTTACTTAACAAGTACAGGCCAATGTTGTAAAAAGTAGCGAGTTAGGGTAAAATTTTGAAAATGTCTGCAATTCTGCCCAGACATCATAGTGGGAATATCTTGCCAATCAATTCAGCCATGGAGAGATTGGCTCATGGGGTAGAATTTTTCTCAGTGTGGACTGTGCTTGTTAACAGGAGAAACTGCTTTTACAGGAATGGGATACACTTTAATAGAAGGAGTGCAAGAATATTTCCTGAGGCTATCAAGGCAGTGATAGGACGGTCGGAAAACTGCTAGCTTGGGGATATACCCAGATTAATAGATTAACTAGAGCTGTAGGCAGAAGTGAACGTGATTCTTGCATTGCTTCTATTGAAACATGCAGCATCCTGGAAAGCAAGGTGCTGGGTATTTCAACTACTTCTGGAAGTCACCATGGAAGAAGTAAATACATGGGCTCTGTTAGGGTAACAAGAGTAAGAACAGGTGCATGTACACCATTGCTATCAGCATAGTAAATAAATTTGATGAATTTGAAGTGCTGGTAAAGACATCAACTGTGGACATTGTTGGGATATCAGAGACATGGTTTCACACAGATATAAGGGATGCAGAAATTGAATATGGGGGGTACAATGTGTACAGAAAGGATAGACAGACCAGAAAGAGAGGAGGGGGGGTTATGCTGTTAGTTAAGAAACACATAAAATCTAAGGAATTGCATCCAGTTGATATGGATGGAGAGTGCAATGTTGAGTCAGTTTGGTGTGACATAAGCACTGGGAAAGTAAAATTTAGAGTAGGAGTGTGTTATAGACATAATGACTCGATGAGTATAACGAACAGCTGCACAGAGAAATAGTGGGCCTGTAAATTAGAGTATCTTATAATGGGTGATTTTAACTTTCAGATATTGACTGGAACTTGTGGGTGGTTGGTTAACTGCACACTAGCAAGATTTTTGTGGATATCTTTCTACAGCAGCATTTTAGTGAGGCAACCAGAGTGAGTAATACTCTTTAATGTGATTATCAGCAGTGATTCTTCATGCATTAAGAATCTGCCAATAAAGGAACCACTAGGGAGCAGTGAACACAATTAATTGATGTGGGATTTACTTAAAGATGTAACCACTGTCAAGGGTAAAGGGAAGGGTTTTTGCTTTCGTAAAGGTGACTAGTGGTCTCAGACAGTTTTTTTTAAGTTCTGTACAGTGAGAACAACTGACGATGTTACCATCAGCCATTTATTTCTAAATGGGAAGCATTCAAGGAATTAATCAATACTGCTCAAGATTTAGGCCTAAATGGATGTCAAACGAACTAAAGATTCGTGGCAGTGAATAAAAATGCATGGGATGCATATGAATTATAAGGCGATACAGAAGCCTATGGTAGATATAAGCTAGTCTCTAATAAAGTCACAAAGGAGGTTAGGCAATCAAAGGCAGATTATAAGATCTTTGTTACAAAATCTTTGACAAACAATGCAAAGAAAAACAGCAAAAACTTCTTTACTTATGTAAACACTAGAAGGAAGGGAATGAATCAGATCGATCCATTTGATATCTGTGGTTACACTGTTGATAATCTTGCTCGTGTTGATGACAAACTGATTGAGTATTTTGCATCTACATTCACACATGAGGAATTCTTCAGAGAAGCAGAGGCCAGAAATTTATCAAACTCTAACAGGAAGCTGAATTATTTTGTAATAAGGAAAGTGGAAGAGAAATTGAAGATAAACGTAAGAAAGGTATCTGAGGTGGCTGAGGTCTATCCAGTTATATTAAGGGAGGCAGCGAAGGAAGTAAGCAAACCCTTAGTCATAATTATGAGAGAACCCTTGGATTCAGGGGGAGGTCCCCATTGTACTGGAGATATGAAAATATATCCCTAGTTCGAAAAGGTGCATCAAAGGGTGACAAGTAATTACAGACCTGTTAATTTACCTTTTGTTTCATGGAAAATAATGGAGTCACTGGTTAAAGAAGCATTGCAGGATCATCTAGACAAGATTGCAGTTATACTTCAGACATAGCATGGGTTTGGTAAGGGGAAGTATTGTCTGACTAATTTTATTAGATACTATGATGTGGTCGCAAAGAAATTGGATGCAAAAAATAATTTTGATATCATATACTTGGATTTCAGGAAAGCTTTTGTTACTGTTGCACGTAAGACTGCTGTACAAATTGGAGCAGTGTGGCATTATGAGCAAGTTGAGGCTATGGATAAAGGGGTGGTTGAGTGGGAGAAGACAGTGGTAATTGGCAGACACTGCGCTTCATAGACTAATGTTATTAGTAGAGTCCCACAGGTTTCGGTGTTGAGCCTATGTTATTTTATATATTTATCAATGATATTGATGAACGTATATCAGGCTTAATGTCTAAGTTTGCAGATGATATGAAGGTTGACAAGGAGATTTATTAAAATAATTCTACTGCAACAGCATCTAGAATAGTTATGTGGATGGGCTAAGTGGTGGAAACAGAAGCTTAATGTTGATAAATGTCTGCATACTACACTCGGTAGTACTACACAGTGTAGTACTGCTGAGTGTAGTGGAAAACAAAAAAGACTTGGGGATAATTGTTCAATCAGATATGAAATTCTCTGAGTAGTGGAGACAGGCTGCCAGAGCAGTTAATGGTATTATGCTAATGATATACAGGTATTTTGCTACTGGGGATAAGGAAGTGATTAACCATTGTATAAGGCACTGGTCAGGCCACATCTTAAGTACTGCATACAGGTCTGGATGCTTTAGTGTAGGAAGGATGTTGAGCTGCTGCAACAAACACAGAAGGGCAATGAGATTGGTTTAGTTCTGCAAATTGAAGCATCTGGAGACTAGTCACTAGTGAGGCGATCTGATTGAAGTGTTTAAGGCTTTGAATGGTTTGAGCAAGCACAATGCTGATTGGATTCTTCTGTTGCTCAGATTATGCACATAAATTCAAATTGAAGGACAGTTGCAGAATAGATGTGCGGAGGTGTCTTTAGCCAGCAAGTGGTTGATTCTTAGAACAAAACTTCCATCTGTTGTGGAAGTTGAAAGCTTAAATTCAAGGAAGAATTAGACAAACTATTGAAGAGAATGGATAGGTGAAATGGGAGTTTTTTATTATTTTTTTTTTTTGGCTGATACTGTATAAGCTTGCTTTCTTGCATCATATGCCACTACTAATACTAAGTCATAGTACAAAAGTAGTTAGTATTAGTAGCATCAATTGTTGTTTCCATTCCAAAAGCCCAAAGCCACCTAAATTGTATATGTTACTGTAAAACAGTAACATATACAGTATTTCTGGGGCAATGGTGAATATATTGTATATATTCACCATTGTTTGAATATATTGTAAAATATTAATTTTATTTAATGATAGATATTTTTGTTTGTTAATATTCTTCAATATTACAATTCAATATTACACTCTTCTTCAACGATGCATTTCTTGCATCTTGCATGCCACCACCAGAACCTTTTTCAAATTGTGTCATGTTTGATTGGGTTTCTTTTCATGCCCCGTTTTAATTTTGGGAATAGCCAAAAGTTCTATAGTATCGTATGAAGTGAATAAGGTGAGTGGGTGTGACATGATAAGAAATTTTTGAACAAAAAATTTTTGTTGGTCAAAAAGATGACAAAATGACTGGCTCCTTTACCATTTTCATGGCGAAGGAGCTAGTCATTTTGCCATTTTTTGGATTGTTTAAGTCAGAATGATCCCTCAATCCTTTAAAACTTTTTTGGAAGTAGGCTATTTTAACATTGATACCTCATGGAACAAATTTTGATAACATTATCCCCTCATTGTTAAAATATTAACAATGAGGGGATTAACAAAAAATCACTACTGATTATCAGTAGTGATTCTTCATGCATTAAGAATCTGCAGATAAAGGAACCACTAGGTGGCAGTGATCACAGTGTGCTGAAGCGTGATTTACTCAAAGAAGTAACTATCATCAGGGGTAAAGGGAAGGGTTTTTGCTTTCGTAAAGGCGACTACAATGGTCTGAGACAGTATTTAAATTCTATTCAGCAGGACTAACTGATGATGTTACCAACAGCAAATTCAAAATGGGAAGCATTCAAAGAATTTATCTTGGAAGCTACTAGGCTTTACATACCAACTAAGAAATATTGTTTAAGGTTTAGGCCTAAATGGATGTCACAGAAATAATGAGACATATGGCAGAGAAGAAAAATGCATGGGATACATATAAATTAATGGGTGACATGAAAGCCTATGATAGATATAAGCTGGTCTGTAACCAAGTCACAAAGGAGATTATGGGAAATCCTTGGCAAAGGATGCAAAGAAAAACAGAAAAGAGTTCTTTACCTATGTAAACTCTAGAAGGAAAGGGATGAATCAGATTAGTCCACTGGATATTGATGGTTCAACAGTTGAGGATCCTGCTCAGGTGGCTAACAAATTAAATGAGTATTTTGCATCTACATTCACACATGAGGAGTTATTCAGGAAGGGGAATGCCAGAGGTGAAGTAAACTCTGGCAGGGAGCTAGATGATTTTGTAATAACTGAGAGGAAAGTGGAGGAGAAATTGTTGAGGATAAACATAAAAAAGGCACCCATGGTGGGTGGCATCTATCCAGTTATATTAAGGAAGCAGCAAAGGAAGTAAGCAAACCCATAAGCCATAATTATGAGAGCTTCTTTGGATTCAGGGGAGGTACCCATAGACTGGAGATGTGCAAATGTGACCCCAATTCACAAAGAAGGATCAAAGGCTGACACAAGTAATTATAGACCTGTGAGTTTAACTTCTGTTCCAGGAAAATTAATGGAGGCACTGGTTAAAGAAGCACTGCAGGATCATCTAGACAAGACTTCAGTTATAGCTTGGATATGGCATGGTTTTGTTAAGGGAAAGTCTTGCCTGACCAATTTGATTGGATACTATGATGCAGTCACAAAAGAACTGGATGCAGGGAATAACTTTGATATTATATATTTGGATCTTAGAAAGGCTTTTGATACTGTTGCACATGGAAGACTGCTGCACAAATTGGAGCAGTGTGGCATTGGAGGTAAATTGCTGCTATGGATAAAGGGATGGTTGAGAGAGTGGTAATCAATGGACACTGCTCATCGTGGACTAATGTTATTAGTGGAGTCCCTCAGGGTTCAGTGTTGGGTCCATTATTGTTTTCTGTATTTATAAATGATATTGATGATGGTATATCAAGGTTAATGTCCAAGTTTGCAGACTATACGAAGGTTGGCAGGGTTGTTAAGGACACTAATGACAGTACGCTGCTACAACAGGATCTAGAAAAGTTGAGCAGATTGTGCTGAGAGGTGGCAAATGAAGTTTAACATCGACAAATGTAAAGTACTACATATGGGAAGCAGTAACCCCAGAGTGACGTATCAACTCTGTGGTACTGCACTGACAGTGGTAGAGAATGAAAAGGACCTGGGGGTAATTGTGCAGGCAGATATGAAGTTTTCTGAGCAGAGCAGACGGTTTGCTAGAGTAGCTCATGGTGTCTTGTCAACGATATACAGGAATTTTTCTAGCAGGGATAAGGAGGTGCCCTTTGTATAAGGCAATGGTCAGGCCACACCTTAAGTACTGTATACAGGTCTGGAGGCTTCATTTCAAGAAGGATGTAGAGCTGCTGGAACGAGTACAGAGAAGGGCAACAAGATTAGTGAATGGAACAAAGGGTTGCTCTTAATAAGAAAGGCTTAAGGTTTGCAAATTACAGTGTCTGGAGACAAGGCACCTCTGAGGTGATCTGATTGAGGTGTATAAAGCCTTGAATGGTTTGAGCATGCTCAGTGCTGATGGGATTCTTGCTCTTTCTCAGAATAATCTTCTGAGAGGGCATAAATTCAAATTGAGGAAAGACAGATGTAGGATAGATGTGCAGAAGTTTGCCTTTAGCCAGCAGGTAGTTGGTTGGTGGAACAGACTTCCATCCTTTGTTGTGGAAGTTTATTATTATTATTATTAGCCATATGGTGCAAGGAAGCCCGAGGCTTATGCTGCACCAGGAAAAAAATAATTTCTGAATTACCCAAAGAGAGAGAGAGGGGTAGAAGGGAATCACAAAGAAAGAGAAGAATGATGATATCCAGCTCAGGACCCTGGGTGTGCCAAGCCCATACTCACCAGATGTGAGCCCCTGGGGATTGATAGCCTTAATAAATTTAAGGCTGAGCTGGACAGGTATTTGGAATGAATGGAGGGGTGAAATGGGAGCTGTTTTTTTTTTTTTTTTTTTTTTGGCTGATATGCATAAGCTTGCTTTCTTGCATCATATGCCTCTACTAATGCATAATGCTAATATGCAATCAACATTGACATTTTGACTATCTTATTTTTTTGCCGTTTGTGGCAATGTTCTCCATTTCTTTCTTTTTTTTAATTTTATCGTTGCATATCTGTAAACTGTAACAAGAATTTCATGTATTTTTGTGGTTTTCAAGGTTACAACAAAATTTGATGTTTGCACAATGTTCACACTACACATGACAAATGAAAAAAACAACTGTTCACTCAGAGAATCATTCTACTATTGCTAAACTGGCACATTCAACATGTTAAAATTTGGCATGTGTATGCTCAAAAGATATTGTTGTAAGCTCCTCATCACAATCTTTTAGCTATTGTTAGGTTCAAAGATTATAAGATCATTCACTGAACTTTTTGATTGAGCATTATATGTTTTTAGACATATATATGCAATATTATTTTGTCTGAAACTTAATGATATGGTCGGCAGTTGTTTGAGATGTTAGAGAAAGCTTACAGTCCAGAAAAGCAGAATAGGAGTATTCAGGCTCTGAAAGCATTTTGAATGGGGGAGTAAAATATGGTTTATGCCATTGGTCTGTTACTGATGTGACTATTGTGAAAGCTGATTGGATTGTTCAACAAGGACAGAAGATTATCATTAGCATTAGCAGTGGGAAATGATGCAAGAAAGCAAGCTTATACAGCATCAGGAAAAAAAAACTTGTGTGTGTGTACCCTGTATGCAAGAAAAATGTTTTATTTGTAAACGTCTTTGACGACACCTACTAAATTTTGAACAGCTAGAACCAAAATCACGAATAATGTAATTTATGCTTGCGCCCGCTACTTACTCTACCGAATCAATGTAAGTGATAAATAGGATACACATGACCGCTGCTTACTGTACCACAGTGGTCTCCAAACTTTTTTGGTCGTGCACCCTTATTTTACTTAAAGGACTAGTGTGCACCCCGGAAAAAAATTAAATTAAATATATAAATTTAATATATATATATATATATATATATATATATATATTTTTTTTTTTTTTTTTTTTTTTAAATTTATAAATCATTTACATGGAAGGCATTATATCTAAAATCACATATAATTTTAAAAGATCACAAAAAAAAGTACAAAAAATTAAATTGAAGTTCAAGTACAAAATGATAAGAAATCATTAATGTAACAAGTGTAGTAAATGTAATGCAATAATATTTGTTTTATTTATAAATAATTTACATGGGATTTGTTATATCTAGATTACATATCAGTGTGGAAAACAGCCCTCATGATTTTATTGAGGATTATCTCTTGCAACCCACTTTGGAGACTACTGCTCTACCTCTTCCAAATGTTTATTTCTACCAAATCAACATTTCTTCCAACTCATTGTATTAATGAGTTGGAAGAAAAACGGGAGGCTAGCAGGTCAGCTTTATTCTTGGCTGAAGTGACAACAGAACCATCTGGTTTTGACAAAGATGGGAGTAGAAATGGGCAAAAGTTGCGGCCAGTAGCTTTGGCAAGAGACCAGAATGCTCGGCTACCATTAGGGCAAGAAGCAAGTTTTCTACTCTTAGCTTGTTCAAAATCTAGTTTGGACTGATTAATAACTGCTTTACAATTGCTGCAAGCTTTGATGTAGGCAGAAAATGAAACTGAAGAATTGGAAACAAGCCAATTACAATATGCAACATTCTTCTCTTGAACAGCCTTAGCACATTTATTGGAAAAGCAAGGTTTAGATAAAGGGCAAGATTTTAAAGTGGAGTGTGGAATAAAGGATTCCATTCCTATAAGAATAATTTCACTGACAAGATCTGAGCAAATGTTGACATCAGAAGTTTTGAAACAGTAATCCGACCAAAGAAAAGAAATCTCGCAGGTCATCCCATTTTGCATTCTTGTAATGCCAAACAACACGAGGTCGGGAATAGCCATGAGATAAAGGCTCCATTGGAGAAGAGACAATCACCAAATTGTGATCTGAGGTGCTTAAAGGACCACTCACTTCGATCGTACTTAGAAGGATTGTTTGTGAGGAAAAGATCAAGTGTGTTGGCTGTATGGTTAGGATTGTCCGGTATTCTGGTAGGTAAATGAACAATCTGTGCGAGGTCATTAGTAATTGCAAAAGCCTCAGCATCTTGACAAGTTGGGTCGGTGAGACTAGAAAACGGAAGCCATCTGGAGTTGTGAACATTAAAATCACCAAGGAAAATTACCTCACTGTTAGGAAAGTTAGACCGGAGAAAGTCAAAGAGCTCCAAGTGATTAGTGGAGTTGGGAGAACGGTAGAGACAACAGATGAATTTGACACAATGACCTAGAGAGATTTTAAGCCAGAGAAGATTGAAAAGAGGAGATTCCAAATTACCAAGTCTCTGACAGGGAATATTGTAATGGACATATGCAGAAATACAGTGGTGCCTCGCAATTTGACAGTCGGATTTTGCGGGCCGGTGCAAACTACATGATATTGCACGATAGAATTCTTTGCTGGACTACGTAGCTGCGTTTAACGTTACTAAATAGTGCCAAATAGTGATGGTTGCTTCATACATTTTAACCAATGGTATTAAAGAGCGGGAGTAACATTTAACCAATGATAGATAAAGCGGAAATAGATCCTACAATTGTTCAGCTACGTTAGCCACCCTCAAAGATAGCTACAGGTATTCCCTTAGTTCTTCCTCAGTTATGAGCCGACCGGGCTAGCCGAGTGGGTAAAGTACCTGCCCGGCAGCCCAAAGGTCGCGGGTTCGATTCCCGCCTCGGGCTTGGATCAAAGTACTGCCAAAAACCTTGGGAGGTGCAATATGGCCACAGAAGCCGATGCGCCAACAACTACCAAATCAAAATCCTCAGTTATGAGACAACATTATCTCGTTAATAATTGTAGTCTGAGTTCATATTTGATCGAGTTGTTTGTGCTAATTTATAATTCTGCATTTCTCATAAACTATGAGAAATGCAGAAATGCATATCTCATAAACTAAAAAATTTTGTGCTTTGGCAGTTATTTATTTTTTGAGTGAAATTTGATAATGGGTCCAAAGAGAAGTGAACAGCAGAATAATTCAGGAAAGAAACACACTTGGTTGAGCATAGAAAAGAAGAAAGAAATTATAGATAAAGTGCAGAAAGGTAGAACAATTACAGATGTAGCTCAAGAGTATGGTGTCCCTATATCAGCCATGGCAAATTTTTGGCAACAAAGAGACAAGATTATAGGTGCTAGGGTGTTTCAATGAAAATTTCTGACAGAAACAGATCTTTAATCAATGAAGAAATGGAAAAGCTGCTTCTTACCTGGATTAGAGAAAGACAGATGAAAGGAGATCCAGTAACTCAGGCAATGATCTGTGAGTAGGCTAGGTTAATTTTTGAAGAATTGCAGAAGAAAATTCCAGGACGTATCTCAGATCAAACTGATGAATTCAAGGCAAGTCGTGGGTGGTTTCACAGATTCAAAGGTAGAACAGGTATCCATAGTGTTCTCAGACATGGGGAAGCAGCTAGTGCAGAAGAGTAAAAAGGCTGCAGAAGAGTTTGTGAAAAAATTTGAAGATTTAATCATGAAGAAAGGCAACTTGCCACAGCAAATTTTTAATGTGGATGAAACTGGGTTATTTTGGAAGCGCTTACCAAATCGAACATACATCACGCAAGAAGAAGTGACGCTCCCAGGTCATAAGCCTATGAAAGATAGGCTTACCTTGTTATTGGCAGCAAATGCAAGCAGAGACTTTAAAGTAAAGCCACTTCTCGTTTACCGCTCTAAAAATCCTCTGTGCTTTGGGAAGAAAATCATCAAGTCCAAACTGCCAGTGATGTGGAGATCCAATGCAAAAGCCTGGGTAGACCAGAAAGTCTTCAAAGATTGGATTTTTGAGGAGTTTGCTCCGAGCATAAAAAAATTCCTCATTAACAACAATTTACCTTTGAAAGCATTGCTGATTCTTGATAATGCTAGTACCCACACCCAAGACTTGGCGAACATTCTTGAAATTGACTTTGATTTCATCAAAGTCCTGTTTTTGCCTCCAAACACCACATCACTGATCCAGCCCATGGATCAAGAAGTAATTGCCTGTTTTAAAAAACTTTACACCAAGGCTTTGTTTTCACAGCTTTTCGACGTGACTCATTCTTCTGATAAGACACTGAAGGAGTTCTGGAAGGAGTTCAATATTCTTCACGCCATTTCCTTTATTAAAACTGCCTGGGAGGGAGTGACACAGAGGATCCTTCGTGCATCATGGAAGAAACTCGTTCATTCCTTTTTTCGGGATGACAACAGTGCAGTCCAAGTCGCTGAAGGATCAGAAGCAGCTGCGGCCATGCAAGAAATCATTTCGACGGCAGAGAACCTCGACATAGGAGAAGTTGATGAGGCTGATGTGGAAGAGCTTGTGGAGGATCACGATGACGAACCAACTGTGGAAGAACTCAAAACACTCAGCGAACAGGAAGCAAAAGAGAGAGAAAAGGAAATTTCACGTGAAGAAGAAGAAGACAGGGAAAAAGGGCCAATGCCAACAGCTGCCATTAAAGAAATTTATTATTCCATTGGGAGAAGGTGCAGTCTGCTTGTTTAAAATGGCACCCCCAACACTGCTGTTGTAACTAAAATGACAGACTTGTTTAACAACACTACTATGCATCACTTCAAGGCTATCTTGAAAAAGAGGGAGAGACAGTCCACCCTTGATCAATTCCTCATCCCCATTCAAGCCGAGAAGAGAAGGGGCAGAACAAGATAAATAAAACATCCTTCCAACATCTAAGGCTCAATGAAATGTATGTACTCATTATGTATTTTGTAATTTCGTTTGTTATATGGTAGAATATAGTAAAGTCAACAATATTGTGTATTTCTCTCCGACAAAGAATTAATCAATTTGCCATAAACTTATATGGAAAATATTGACCCATAATTCGACAAATTCGCAATTTGACTCTAATGCGGCGATGGATTACAGTCGAATTTCAAGGCATCACTGTACTGCCTTTGTGGCGAAAGGAAGAATATACCCAGATCCTCAACATAATGTGGCCTCAACGATGCCCCCCACATACACACTACTCGGACTCCCTCCAGTCACTATCTGGCAGATAGAGATCGCAAGGTTATACACTAGCTAATCTTTAAACCTCCTACAGAGTTACCAATAGGTTTGGTCTGTTGTACTAACTAGCAGTCGGCTTGCGAACACCGTTTTAGAGTTGTACCCTCGAATTGTAAGGAAGATTCGATCTCGCCATGATGTACATCATAACCCCAAAAGTCATCAGTCATACTGCATGATGGAAGAGATGGGGAAAGGTTGACCGGAACTTAGCTCTGGAGACTAAACATGAGTTTCACTAGTTCAAGTGCTTAGGGAGACATTCCTCCAGGTGGTGTGGGTGCCACACCTCACCCCCTGCTTACGTTGGTTCACACCTGGGTGGTCGCCCACAGTGTGCTTGCGCATCAAGGTTATACCCAGGATTACTAACAGTCCTACCATCATGAAGGTGCAAGCAGAGGATTTTGCTGTCACAGACCATCCGGACTTCGCCAAAATTGGGTGAACTTGACTTGAGTGTCACCCGAATATCAGTTCCATCAGCATTTTAGACTCCCAATAGTAAGTACAGTTTGTCTGGCATATCTGAGAGAATGTTTGTGACAACCTCAAGGGACCATACAGTTTATATAGGTTTAAACCAAAGTGAATGTCAGATGAATTTAGTGTAGAGAACTAGAGGTAGCTGTTAATTAAGAAAAACATAAAATCAAAAGAAGTGCATCCAGTTGATATAGATGGACAGTGCACTGTTGAGTCAGTTTGGTGTGACATAAGCACTGCGAAAGCAAAAATAAGAGTAGGAGTGTGTTATAGGCCTAGTGACTCGAATGACTACAATGAACGGTTGTACAGAGAAATAGAGTGGGCTAGTAAATCAGAATGTCTTATAATGGGGGATTTTAACTTCCCAGATATTGACTGGAACTTGTGGGTTGGTCACTCGCACACTAGTAAGACTTTTGTGGATTTATTGGATGATTGTTTTTTTCAGCAGCATGTTCAAGAGGCAACCAGAGAGGGTAATACTCTTGATCTGGTTATCAGCAGTGATCATTCGTGTATTAAAAATTTGCAGATAAAGGAACCACTAGGTGGCAGTGATCACAGTGTACTGATGTGAGATTTACTTAAAGATATAATTACCATAAGGGGTAAAGGAAAGGGTTTTTGCTTCCATAAAGGTGACTACAGTGGTCTCAGACAGTTTTTAAATTCTGTACAGTGGGACTAACCGATGATGTTACCAACAGCAAATTCTAAGTGCAAATCATTCAAGGAATTAATTGGGGAAGCTATTAAATGTTTCATACCTATTAAGAAATGTTGTTCAAGGTTTAGGCCTAAATAGTTGTCAAATGAACTAAAGAAAATCATGGCAGAGAAGAAAAATCATGGGATCCATATAAATTATCAGGCGACACAGAAGCCTATGGCAGATATAAGCTGGTCTGTAATCAAGTCACAAAAGAGGTTAGGCGAATGAAGATTACGAGAAATCTTTGGTAAAGGATGCTAAGAAAAACAGCAAGGAATTCTTTACTTATATAAACTCTAAAAGGAAGGGGATGAATCAGATTGGTCCACTTGATATCAGTGGTTCGACTGTTGATGATCCTGTTGATGATTTTCTAGATCCTGGTGCTACTGCAACAGGATCTAGAAAATTTAGGAAGATGGGCTGAGAAGTGGCAACTGATGTTTAACATTGACAAATGCAAAGTACTGCATATGGGTAGAAGTAACCCCGTGGAATGTACCAACTGTGTGGTACTACACTTAGGGTGGTAGAAAATGAAAAAGACCTGGGAGTAATTGTGCAGTCAGATATGAAGTTTTCTGAACAATGAAGACAGGCTCAAGAGCAGGTCATGGGGTTTTGTCAAAGATATACAGGAATTTTGCTAGCAGGGAAAAGGAGGTGATTGTTCCTCTGTATAAGGCAATGGTCAGTCCACACCTTTGAGTACTGCGTACAGGTCTGGAGGCCTCATTTTAGGAAGGATGTAGATTTGCTTGAGTGTGTACAGAGAAGGGCAACAAGATTGGTGAGGGGAATGAAAGGATCCTCTTACCAAGAGAGGCTTAAGTTCTGCAAATTGCAGTGCCTGGAGAGTAGGCACCTGCGAGAGCACACCTGTGATCTGTTTGAGGTGTATAAGCTTTGAATGCTGATTGGATTCTTCCTCTTGCTCAGATTAAGAACCTGAGGGGGCACAGATTCAAATTGAGGAAAGACAGTTGTAGAATATATGCGCAGAACTTTGCCTTTAGCCAGCAGGTAGTTGATTGGTGGAACAGACTTCAATCTTTTGTTGTTGAAGTTGATAGCCTAAATAAATTTAAGGCTGAGCTGGACAGGCATTTGGAACAAATGGAGGGGTAAAAAGGGAGTTTTTTTTTTTTTTTTGGCCGATGCTGCATAAGCTTGCTTTCTTGCATCGTATGCCTCTACTAATGCTAACTCAGTATGTAAATTCTTATCAAGCTGAGAAGCAAATCAGAAATTAAAACTACATAGGATAAGGCAAACTGAATATCTGCAAGGGAAGATGTAGGAAATTGTTTTAACAATTTTACAATCTCTCTCTCTCTCTCTCTCTCTCTCTCTCTCTCTCTCCCTCCCTCCCCCCCCCCCCCCCATTGTTAAACTTACATTTGCTCTGAAGTTTTTCTTACAATTCTCTTTTTTCTCTTCATTTTTAACTTTTGTTTGTCTTTATTCTGCACATATATATTCTATCAGTGGCTGATCAGGTGGTGAATGTGAGAGGCATAATAGGCTGAGATTATCAGGTAACATTGTTAGAATTCTCCAGTGGAGTTCTGTAGTCCATGTGGTTGGATATTTAAGTCTTTTCTGCTCTGTGTTGACTGCTTAGTTATAGCTTAGCATATTTCACACTTGGTACAATTAAATTCAAGTTCACTTTATCTGAAGAACTACCAGATGACAGCTCAGGCTTAACTCCATTAGTTTTTGATAAAATTTCATGTAATGCATTACAAGATGTATCATGTGGAAATACGGCTTGAGTTAGAGGAAACTGTGCAGGTGAAAGAGGAGAGTTTTGGTCTGGATGTCACCTAGATAAATCTAAAACAAACTGCCTGGAAGAAGTTTAGAATTTTGGGAATAATGACTTAGCTCCATAAATTTCTATTTCTAAAGCTATTTTTTTTTTGTTATACTCTGTATTGAAATTAGATATTTGCTACATTATTCAATACGGTCTTCCAACATGGGAGATTGAATACAGCCATTTGCTGAGGCCAAGTAGTATAAAAAAAAAACATGGAGAAATATGCGATGAATGGATGGGCCACAGAGAAGAGTTATCAGAGTTACAGAGAAGAGTTTCCCATATTGTTGGTCTGGTTGGATTATGGAGATAAACATGACAAGGACAAGACAATTTTAAAGAATTTAAGTAAAATAGGTTATAGGTACTTATTTGAACATTTATTTGTTGATATATATAATTTTTTTTTTTTAGTAGATTGATTTAAAGTCTTTCTTATTTACTTTAGGTAGCTTTGCTGCTTTAGGTGATGAATTCTGAGGTAAATTATTATCTTATTTTTTTTATTTATTATTAACAAATGTTATTTTTTTTTAAGATTAGTTAATTGTGCATAGTATTTTTGGTTCATATAAATACTAAAAAAAAAGGTATTAAAAAATCCATTTTTGTATGTTTCCGTTGAACTCGAAGCTTCAGCTCTTTTTCTGATGTGTCTGCTTGGTGGTTTAGTCTACGAAATTCTTCTTGCACCAAAATCAATATTTTTTTCTGAAATAGAAAAAGCCTAAAATACACTGAAAGAACAGAATTCATGGTGTTCCTGGTCAACGTGCACTGTCACCCCTCTTGCTAGTAGATGAACCCACTGCTTGGCAGGTATATAGGTACATGGCATCACTACATTCATGTGGATTGTAATTCGATGTCAGTGTCAGTATGGATAAATATTGTGAGTTAACAGACTTCGAAAGAGGGATGATAGTGGGTGCCTGACACAGGGGTCACTATTGCGGAGGTGGTACAGCAATTGCATCATCCCCATTCAACAGTATCAAGAGTGTATCGGGAATATGTCATTTCCGGAATAACATCCCATCGTGGAGAGTGCTGTGGAGAAAGGTGGTGGATGAACATGGCTGTCGACGTCACTCTCACATTGTTTCGGCCAACTGGAGAGCGACAGTGGCACAAATCACCACCAATTTCAACAAGGGAGGTGCCAGAAACATCTCCACCAAGACCATCAGGCAATCATTATCCGCAATAGGTTATGGGAGTCGGCAATCCACCAGAGTCCCATTGCTAACACCATGATGCAGGACTCGATGCCTCAACTGGGGGCGCCTCCATAGCCAGGTGGGCAGGAGTAGCAGTGCGTAGCACACGCTTCTTGATCAGACCGGGGTTCGAGCCCGTGACCACTAAATACGGAGAATGCGGAAAGGTCAGGGAATGACCACCGCATATCCCCAGAGCAATATGGCCTTAGTTGCTAATGCTCCTAAAAACCAAATAACAAACAAACAGCCTCAACTGGGCAAAAGAACATCGGTACTGGGCCTTAGATGATTGGAGATGGATCTCCTGGTCCGATGAGTCCTGTTTCCAGTTATTTCGAGCGGACGGTAGGGTGCTTATCTGGAAGAAACCACATGAAGCTATGCACCCTTCATGTCAACAAGGAACTGTTCAGGCAGGTGGACAGTTGGTAACGGTCTGGGGCATGTTCAACTGGCACACGTTGGGACCGCTGTTGCAGGTACCTCCATAGCCAGTTGGGCAGGAGCAGCAGTGCGTAGTACACGCTTCTTGATTAGACCGGGGTTCAAGCCAAGCCCGTGACCACCAAATACGGAGGATGTGGAAAGGTCAGGGAATGACCACCGCATGTCCCTGGAGCAATAAGGCCTTAGTTGCTAATGCTCCTAAAAACCAAAACAACAACAACCTCTGTTGCATTTAGATGTATCTGTGAATGGTCCAGGTTACGTGTCCATCCTTGCAGACCATCTGCATCCCTTCATGGTCATTGTGCACCCACAGGTCAATGGACTCTTCCAGCAGGACAAAGTGCCTCCCCACAGAGCCATGGTGACTAGAACGTGGTTCGAATAGCATTCCACAGATTTTACCACCATGGAATGGCCTCCCCGTTCACTGGACATGAATCCTGTGGAACATCTTTGGGATGCTGTGGAAAGGTCCGTTTGAGCTTTAGACCCTCCACCCAGGAATGCGACAAAATTATGGTCAGCGGTGCAGCAAGCATGGTTGAACGCTTTCGTGAACTATTAGACTCATTGTCTTGCCGTGTGACTGCCCTTATCTGGGCAAAAGGTGGGTCTATCAGTTACTTAGGTAGGTATCCCGTGATTTCTGACCACTCAGTGTACAGTGCAACATATAACTGCACTTTGTTATACCATGCTTTTGGATATACAGGGCGTTTTACTTAAAAGACAGGGTCTGTCTTGCTTATTTTTAGGTTTAGGCTATCTGTCGTTTGGATCTTTTTTTGTCATATTTAGGCAAAATTTTTTAAATATGATGTTAAAATAAGAATAAGTAATACCATTTATATTTTATAATTTTCTAAATTAAAATTATTCAGTTGCTTCTTTTTCCTATTCAGTTGCTTCTTTTCTCGGTGGAAGAGTTGTTCCCTGCTTTTAGTTTAAGTCTAAAAATGTCATCTCTGTACTTCAGAAAGAAATGTAAACTGATTTTCTTTGAAACAAAAAAAATAAATAAAATAACAATAAATAAATAAAAAAAAAGCATTTTGGCTCGAGGAGGTGCAATACAACTTCACTCATACAGTTGTGTTTGTTTTTAATTTTGGTTCAAATAAAATCAGCTTACATTTGTTTCTGAAGTATAGGTAGTTCCCGCTTTACGAGTTCCCAGGTTTATGATTTTTTTTTTTTTTTTTTATCAAGTATCAACAAAATCGAAAATAAGAACATTAATTGCAAAAATTGAATTTTAAACATTCATAAATGTTGCATTTCAAACCACGCACATAACTATACAATACAGTGTACCCTGCTTTACGATATTAATCCGTTCCAGAGACACCATCGTATCGTGAAAATATCGTAATGTGAACCCAATAAACACTGTTTTTGTAATTCGTTCCATGAACTCGGAAGTTGACATTTTCACTATATAACTCTTTAAAAGGTCATTTATATCGTGTAAATTGTATTAGTTACCAATTCAAATCATTAAAATGCACTATGCTTTCATCGTTATCGTATGTTCTGTTATAAGAACCAGTTTTGAATGGCATTGTGATATTTTCCTAAAGCACATTTCTGAAGCTCAAGACCATAAAACGGTAAAAACAATTTACACTTTCCATTTTATTGGGCTTTTCTGTTAGTGCAATCAGTTATAAACGGGTAGTAAACTCAATGTTATTGCATTGGCGAAAATACCGATAGCTGGAATTGTGTCGCTTTTTACATTATTATGGTGAAATGTGTTTCCCTTTACTGAAATCTTCAATCGTATAAAAACATAAATAAAATTTCAGATTCTTCTCTTCATTCCTTTTTTTTTTTTTTTTTTTTAAGCTTCGTAAACTTGTTAATCTGTACGCAAATCTTGTTAGTTGCAATTTGTGCGTTCTGTTAAAAAAATGCTTTTGCATGCTATTGAAATTTAAAAAGAAAAGAGAAGATTATCTTGGAAATAAACGCTTCTTGAAGCATTTCTGAAGAAGATTACTCCTTGTGCAACATACCAATGAGTGCCGAGCCAATAATGAGTGATGAACAAGTGTGCATTTAGTCGATGATGAAGAATAAACATTCTTTAACATTTGTAAGTCATAAACAGTTTCTTTATTATTATAATTTGCTTGATTTTACAGGCTACGTTTTCATTTCTTTGGATAAATCAATCATTGTTTAAACATAAACTAATTAGCTAACTAATTTCATTGTTGATAATGTAACCCCTATTTTTAACATTGTCTATCGGAAATAAATTCCCGCTTTACGACTTTTCGCTTTACGAGGGCGTGCTTGGAACGAATTAACTCGTAAAGTCAGGAATTACCTGTATATAAATGACATTTTAAAACTAAATCAAAGATGAACAACTTCCACATTGAGAAAAAAGCAGTCGATCAGGCACAATGTTAATTTAGAAATTCATCATCAGTAATTCAGTCTTGTGACTGGTCAGTTCCTCTGATGAGCTGTCACCATCTTTGTTGCCCTTGTGCTGTTTGTTTGTTTTAGTTCCTCAAAATTTTAAAGTCCTGCTTCATCCAGCAACATCCCAATGAAAGTCTTTTTTGGTCTACCCTTAGGACA
This sequence comes from Mastigoproctus giganteus, assembly GCF_048544385.1. NCBI lineage: Eukaryota > Metazoa > Arthropoda > Arachnida > Uropygi > Thelyphonidae > Mastigoproctus > Mastigoproctus giganteus. The sequence goes on along the minus strand of NC_143583.1, from coordinate 65,780,658 downwards.
TAGAAATTGTAAAATCAAAGTAATAATAAAATTCTTTATTCACAAAATTTTTTCAAGGATATGATTCCCATTACAGACATCCAGAGGAATCTAACAGTATAGTTGGAGACATATTTACTTACATACAAACTGCTAAAACAGAAAAACTGCATAGAACATTCATAGAATACATAGAACATTCACAGAATACATAGATCAAATTAATCGCTTTCTCCAACATAAAATTAACTTAATCAGCTTTGAGTCATAGATAATTGCATTTGAACTGGTTCTTCTGATCTACTGATGATACAGGGCCATATCATGAAGTACAATCTGGGTATAACCCAATTGAACAGATTGAGCCAGTCTGGACATCTTTCACTTGGAGCCAATTAGTTTTAATGACAGTTACAGGAATGGTGACGGCACATGAATATAGATATTCTTCTTTTTTTCCTGTAGGCCGAATCACTGGACTACAGATCCAAATCAATGTTGGCAGAGCTTAGTGTGCTGATGATGCTGTTGGGAAAGTCCTGCTTGAAGGTCGAGAGCTTCTGCAGGTTTGAGCAGAGCACTGGAAGGTTTCTTAGAGCTCTACCTGGGATTTTTCAGTCCACAAATTCCCAGATGGTGAAGTCGTGAACTGCAGATCACAGATTGAGTGTCATTGTGAGCTTCCGCACATATTTCAAGTGCTGGGCTGGGGTGTGGCTTAGATTTTTACAGAGCTGTGATCTTGATGTTGTATAGGGAAGGTGAGCCCAATTATTGGTCCACTTAAGGACTCAGAATTCTAGACCCCCAAGTCTTCAAGCTGGCCAAAGGAACTGCGGACAAGACTTCAATACCATAAGTGATGACTGAGCTGAAGTAGTAGAAGAGAAATTTCCTGTGTGAGATCTAGAGGTCGAGTTTCATGTCCCAGAAAGCTCGTAGCACTTTTGGCCGCATTTGCTGAATTTGATCCTTATAAGTAGATTTTCATCCATTATTACTCCTAAGAATTTAACTGAATGAGCAGTGATGAGAAGATGCCCCACAGTTGAGAGCTCCAGAGAGCCTGCTGGATTGAGGTCTGCTTGTGTTCTCAGTGACAAGATGATATATTTTGATTTTTCTAGGTTTAGTTTTAGCCCAAAAAAGTGGCTTATTTACAGAAGGCAGCCAGATATTTGTTGACAGTAACAGACTTCGACAGATTCTTTGCCGGGTCTGGTGAGGTGCTAGCAGGGCTTGATAGATAGCATACGATATTGTCAACGTAGGCCATAAATGCAGGTATCTCATTCATTAGCGTAGAAATATCGCCGAAAATAGCACTGCTGACACACTCACCTTGGGGTATGCCGACTTCCACCTGCTTGTGTGATGCAGCAATTCCCTTGCTGAAAGGTGAGAAATCTCTTTGTGAGTAGCCTTCTGAGGAGCTTAGCGACGTTACATGTGAAACAGTAGTAGTTCTCCAGGAGGAACACGAGAGAATTAATTTGTACTGAATCAAAGGCAGCTTTCAAATCCAGGAAGACAGCATGAAGAACAAAGCCTTGTTCCTATGCCTGAAAGGTTTTCAAGTTTAGAGCCTGTAGACATGTTATTGGTGATCTTTGTGAGAGTGCATGTGCTGAGGGCGTCAGGAGAGGATCTGATTGGTGACTGCTTTGAAAATGCACTTCTCTAGGCATTTGAGAAGAGGTGAGGAAACAGAAATTAGCCTGTAGTCAGTAGCTGAGTTGGGGGTTTGCACTTTCTGCATCTTACAACAGGGAAAAGTCCCTGTTGTAAGATTCTGTTGTACAGCTCCATCAGCTGTTCACTGATGAAGTAGGAGGTGATTTTTAGACAAAAGGTGGGAATAGATCACTTCCCATCATTTTCTTATCGACCAGGGTGTTGATGGCCTTGATTAGCTCCTCTTTGCATAGCAACACTTTAGTGAGGTTAGTTAAGTCGTAGTGGGTACTGTTCCATGGGATGTCTACTGCTTCACTGTTTGTTTTCAAGAATCGAGTTACTTGATTGCTCTATTCGGCCAGGTCTAACGATTGTGGTGACCCAATTTGATTGGTCGACCAGGCTCACTATCCACTATCCTCTCCATAAACATGTCGATTGCCTGCTTCTTGGATTTCTGGCTAGTGCTTCTGTCTAGTGAATTTGTCTAGTTCTGCCTTAAATATATTTAAGCTATCAACTTCCACAACAACAGATGGAAGTCTGTTCCACCAATCAACTGCCCGCTGGCTAAAAGCAAACTTCCGCACATCTGTTCTGCAATTGTTTTTCCTCAGTTTGAATCTATGCCCCTCAGGTTCTTAATCTGAACAAGCGGAAGTATCCCATCAGCATTGAACCTGTTCAAACCATTCAAGGCCTTATGCATCTCAATCAGATCACCTCGCAGGTGCCTAGTCTCCAGATGCTGTAACTTGCAGAACTTAAGCCTCTCTTGGTAAGAGCACCCCTTTGTTCCTCTCGCCAATCTTGTTGCCCTTCTATGTACTTGTTCTAGCAACTCTACATCCTTCCTAAAATTAGGCCTCCTTCAGACCTCTCCGCAGTACTCAAGGTGTGGCTTGACCATTGCCTTATACAAAGGGATAATCACCTCCTTGTCTCTGTTTCCAGCAAAATTCCTATATATCATTGATAAAACTTCATGACCTGCTCTGGCCACCCATCTGCACTGCTCAGAGAACTTTATATCTGACTATAGAACTCCCAGGTCTTTTCATTCTCCACTTCCCTGAGTGAAGATTAATAAATTTTACTGATTAATTGATAATACTATACTAAGCTAACAGATTTCTAATGCAGTGCTACATTTTATGCTATCTAGTTTTACGTTAAACCTTATGTTATGAAGTTCAGGATATAATACGTTATGCTATTCTGTATCAATCTAATATGCTATGACAATGGCAGCAAGTCACGAATGGTAAAATCTACGGACACTAAGTATTAACTTTTAAAATCGCTATCTAAATTCAAAATAAACCAAAGAGCTTGAATAGAACTATAAAGCTACTTATAGAAAATAATTTAATATGACAATTAAGTCAATAAAATGGCTAAATATTTTTATAAAAAACTTAGTGTTTTTTAAAAAAACCTCATTATTCATATACAGACTGAATATTTGTAACAACAGGACTTCTCTGACTCATTATTGTAGTTACCATAGTTTCTTTCCTATCTCTTTTCAACTAAAGATGCAATAAAAATATATCAACAAAATGATGACTGCATATGGGAAACTTACAAAAGTAAATATTTACCTCTGCAATGGAAACCTAGATACTGCATTTTTAAATTGTGCTGTATTGTTATATGGTAAATTTTTGTAAATGACAGCATGTGATATCATAATGTACACTAAGAAATCACATTTTTAGAATAGTAATCTGTTAATGACATAACACAGAATGTTCATTAAGTGAAGTGATGAGTAGGGAGACACAGTACTGATGGATTTTTTCCAAGCTGCATTAACCGTTTAGTTTGGTTTTTGCAAGAATATCTCGTGAATGTTGTGTGACAGAATATTGTAGCCACTCTTGTGTTCATGCTGTGTAGGAACCTATCATTTTCCCCTAAATTCTGTTACACATAGTGGAATTAGCAAATGGGATCAGTTTTGATGATGCGGACATAAGTAATATGGCAGAGACAGACAAATTATGATTACCAAATTATCATTATGTAAATGATCACATCTACCCATATATTTATTTTGTCTGTAAATTGCATGTGTTCCCTGGTTGACTTGCCTGTTTGCTGGACGAAAAAACCCCAGTTTCTGGTGGGGGGGAAAAATCCTTGCTATCTACGCCTAAGACCAACTAACTTGGCCATGGAGTGAAAAAAGCCCACTAAAGTTCCCCACAGGATTCGAATCTGGGTCTTTTTCACCCGGTGTGGGGAGGACGGTGACGATACTACTGTGCTACCCGCACAGGGCAGAGACAGACACTGGAATTGCACAATGCTTGAGCTAACAAACAAGGATGTGATTGCGTTGGAGTGTAAGTGTGCAGGACTAGGAGGAAATGCAACCCAGAACTGCAAGTAAAATAGCTTGCTACAAAAAGATGTTTGAAGCCTTCAGTTTGTTTGGGAAAAGGATTGCCATTCTTGTTGAAAATGACCCAAGATCAGAGTTCAGTCAAGGATTGAGTGATTTTTGTGCTGTTATAAAGAATTGCATTAAGGAAAGAACCAACAAAGTTCTTTTTTTTTTTTAAATTCTCTCCTTGGCTTCTTAAAACATAATTTTTATGATTGATATTAAAAAGATGTCATATGTAAATAATAAATGTAATGATAAATGTATATAACTGCTGCTGAATTTTGGATTCCTCATAATATGCTATCACCTTATCTGGCAAGTGAGGATGCAATTTCGAAGCAGGCAGAGGATACCCTGTCTGGTAGTAGTAAGAAATGAATGAGAACCACATTCAGTTATAGATATATCATATTATCTAGTTGTAGGGACCCTGTGTAGTCTGTTTTGTCTTGCTGTCTTGAGGATTCCCTGCTCCCTCCAGTGACAGCAACACACTTGGGTTTGTATGAGTTGGCCTATATTACTAATATTGTTTTTAATTGAACAATGTCAAATGAAGGGTATTTGTTATTCACTAGATGAACAAATGAAAACTGTTGCCATCACTGGAGGGAACAGAGTTAGAGAAAAAAAAAATTAGAATGTGGTGAAGCATGTATTATCTAATTATTTCAGTGCCTGCACTGTAATAAAAAACCCACTCCGTTGCTGATTTGGTTCATTTGAGCCGCACATAGAGCACTAGTGATCAGCTTAGACATGTAAATGCAGATGGGTTGCTAGGACAGCTCATTAGGTTGTGTCAGTGCTATACATAAATTTTGCCATCAGGTATAAGGAAGTGATTATCTCGGTATATAAGGCAATAATGAGGCCACATTTTGGGTGCTACTGCATGCAGGGTTGGAGACATCAATTTAGAAGGATGTGGATGTGTGGGAATGGGTGTAGTAAAAAGCAATGAGATTAACCATTCTGCAGCCATCCATCCTCAAATTAATTAGGATGGATGGCTGTAGAATAGACTGTGTGGCAATTTTCTTTCAGCTAGCATAAAGAAACTTCCATCTGGTGTTGTGGAAGTGGGTAGTTTGAATGACATCAAGCAAGAAGTAGACAAACTGGGAATGGACAGGTGATATGGGAAGTGTTATTACTTTTTTTTTTTTGGCTGATGTTGTATGAGCCTGCTTTCTTCCATCATTTGCCACTACTATTTACTAAATCTCATTACATGTTCAAGTGGAAGATTTCTTTCACACACTGCTTTGCTGCTTGTTTATACTCAGTACATTATTCACTATTCAACACAGTTGCTAATTAAGGCTACCTGTAGTCTGATGACCATGGGAACACATTTGAGGTCCAGTAAGATCTGAAACAGCTACCATAGCAGTGTCATGAATTTGCTTATTGTGGCGGCAGTGTTTAGCTAAATATGATATTAGTAATTTTAGGTTGACTAATGGATAACTATGTTATTTTTGAAGTAAATATAAGCCCATTTTTGTTGCTGTTGGGTCATAGAGGCCCAAGATAGCAAGACCAAAAATCAGAATACCTAGATTCATATAACAAGCAAATACATATAAGGAGTATTACAAGACCCCTTGTGGCACCTCCGTAGCCAGGTGGGCAGGAGCAGCAGTGCGTGGTACACGCTTCTTGATTAGACCGTGGTTCGAGCCCGTGACCACCAAATACGGATGATGCGGAAAGGTGGGCAGGAGCAGCAGTGCGTGGTACACGCTTCTTGATTAGACCGGGGTTCGAGCCCGTGACCACCAAATACGGAGGATGCGGAAAGGTCAGGGAATGACCACCGCATATCCCTGGAGCAATATGGCTTTAGTTGCTAATGCTCCTAAAAACCAAATAACAAACATAACAAGACCCCTTTCTGGACATTAATATGTATCTCCAATGAGTTGTATCTCAAACTCAGCACTTCTGTATACAGAAAATCCATGGATGCCGTATCAATTTTGAATTGCTATTCTAACCACCCCCATCCTTGGTTACAACTTTTATAATCAAGGGACCTTCAGGGTATTAAGAATCCACGTATTTTGATATCTTGAAGCAAGAAATTCATACAAGTAGACATGTACTTTTAAACAGTCATTGGTCCATTCCACTACCACCATGGAAGAGGGGATAGAACCTATACAATAAATAGAATAGCCAAAACACACAGTATTAATGTTGGCAACCCGAAACAACTCCTATGCTCCTCTGATGTCCCCCCCCCCAAAAAATGAACGATGTGTAGACTATCTGTTAACTTTTTTAACACCACTCTATCTGCAGAAAATAATTCTACATTTGCATTATGATTGGAATTGTGGTGACAGTCATGAAAAAGACAACACTAAAGTCTTGAATTTTATATATATATGAAATACATATATACAGTTAGACCTCTCTTTAACAAACTTCCATATAGCAAATTTTTCTATTTAGCCAATTTTTTTGATTTCCTCTTGGTCATTACATTGAAAATAGTTTCCTTATAATGAAGAAAATTTCCATATATTGAACTAATTTTGAGAAAGCTGGGTGCGCATTGTTTGCACCTCTAGCCTTTAGACAATAGAGCTGTTGCTGTAGACAGCATGAATTAATAGCTAAGCGGATTAAGATTTAATCCTTTTAGCTTTTAAGAGCTAAAGGGATTAATTCTTAAGAGCACAAATTAAGAGTTAAAACATTCCACAATTTACTGTTGCTCATAAAACCTATACAACCGAAACCTCTACTGTACCAAGAAGTCACACTAGTCAACTGTTATCTATTTATCTACAGCCATTGGCAAAGGTTAAGGCATATTCCTGTAGATTGGGGCATAAAAAAAAAAAAAATCGCTTTAAAATTTGGTATCTCTGCCAGTAAGGTATCAACCATTCTGAAAAACTGTTTCAATTTTCAAACTGTTTGAAGAAACAGGACCCAGTCGGAAGTATCTAAAATTATGCCTGTATGATTATTATATTGATTATTATATGTAGGTAAAGCCATTTTTAAGTGGGTGAAGTTGATTTGAGACCAAAACATGTCGATATCAGGGCCACTAATAAAAGAAAAGGCTATGGAGTATTGGGGCATAAAACATTCCAAGCCAGTTCTGGTTGGCTGGATAAATTTAAAAGGCACCATGACTTACTCGAAAAAGTTATTTCTAGTGAAAGTGGAGTTGTAATCGAAGAAGACTGTACCCATTGAAGATAAACAGTGAAAAAAAATTATGGAGGACTACAAGCCCAAATATATGTACAACATTGATGAAACAGGTGTATTTTTGAAATGTTTTCTGAATAAGACACTGACTTTTAAAGCTAATAAACGTTTAGGTGGTAAAATAGTAAAAAGAGAATTAGTCTTGGTTGGTGCAAATATGGCTAATAATGAAAAGCTGAAGCCTTTGGTAATAAGCAAAAGTAAACAACCCGATGTTTCAAAGGAGTAAAATCATTAAGGCTGGACTACTACTACAACAAAAAAAAAAAAACGTAGATGACAACAGAAATTTTTGAACAGCGGATTTTTAATTTCGATAGAAGGATGACAAAAGAAAATAGAAAAATCACGTTGATTGTCGACAGCTGTCCTGCCTGCCATGATTCACTCTGTAATTTTGAAACTTACAGGTGTGAAGCTTGTTTTCTTCCCTCCGAATACTTCAACTAAACTGCAACCAATGGACCAAGGCATTATTAAGAATTTGAAAATGCACTACCGAAGGCACATACTGAAAAAAAATTATATTGAGAATAGAAAACAACCAACCTATAGATTTGTGGATGTGTATATCAGAGTTGGCAAAAGTGTGGAGTCAAGATGTGACGGAAACAACAATTAAGAATTGTTTCATAAAAGCAGGTTTTGCTAAAATGTCAATTAACAGTAATGAGAAGGATGAACTACTAGAAGATATTGAGCAGCTTTGGGAAGAACTCCAAGCGAGAGGTTTGATCAGTGGAGAAATTGTTCTTGATGAATATTTACGAGTTGATGATGTCATATCCGAGTGACTCCAACATTTTAGAGAGTATTCAAAGAATTAGTGACAATATCAGCAATGACTTGGATTAAAATGAGGGCAATATTAAACCTACCAAACATTAATGTTGGCAGCATTTGAAACTTTGTGTCGAGGCCTTCAATGTGAAGAAAATGTGCCAGAAAATATATTTGAGTGTTTAACATTTTTATGAACAATGTACAGTAAAATCCAGTGTACAACAAGAAATAACCAAATATTTTACGAAATAATTCTTAAAAGTGTACTAATATATATTGTGTGCACTATCACATATTGTGCGTGCTATCATGTACCTAGTCATTTCTTAATATGTATGTATTAATAAATTACTGTCTAAAAATGTTAGAAAATTTATTTATTCCCACTTATTTCTGATTTATTTCCCATCTTTTACTATATTTTTGAATGTTGACAGTATTTTTCATTGCTGAAAAGGTCATATTTCTCTATAATGAAATTTCTGTTTAATGAGTTTTTTCAAGTGAACAATCGATTTTGTTATATAGAGGTCTGACTGTATATTGATTAAATCATCTGTATTTTATTTTAGAGTGAAATCGTTACACGAAATGATCCTGATTATGATAATCCCCGCCATTCTGAAACAGTAACAGTTAAGATCTGAACACCCTGTGTAGGGGTGTTCAGATGTTTTTAACCATATTAAAATGTTATTTTAATTAATAAACTATTTACATTGTAAATATAGGGATCAGTGATTCAAAATTTTAAAGTTATTGAATTATCTTCATTTTCTTAATCTTAATTCTAAATGCCTGTCTGGAAATTACTAAATGGCAGCTTCAAGAAAGTATGGAAATTGCTATTTCGTAATTAATTGTTTTTTTTATGGAAACCCCAAACATGAGAAGTATTAGAACTTATAGTACTTAGTACCGTGCATGGGTTGGAGGTTAAGAAGATGAAAGAAGATATTTGTTGACATTAGATTTTAACTGACTAGAACTTAGACTAGAATTGCCATGACCATGGAAATAGATAAAATTTTAGTCTACTGTCTGGATTGTGGTTGCAGAAGGTACTGACACCTCCGTAGCCAGGTGGGCAGGAGCAGCAGTGCGTAGCACACGTTTCTTGATTAGACTTAGATTCGAGCCCGTGACCACCAAATATGGAGGATGCGGAAAGGTCAGGGAATTACCACCGCATATCCCCGGAGCAATGTGGCCTTAGTTGCTAATGCTCCTAAAAACCAAATGATAATAACAACAGCAGAAGGTACTGTGCCAGGCAGTTGCTTAGAAAATTACAAACGAGAATTAAAAAATTCTTGTTTATAATTTTCAAATTTCTATGTCTGGTTTGATCTCAATAAAGTCATCATTTTCCCATCCGTTCAAATTTTCAGTTCCTGTAGTCCTCAACATTGCTCACCACCAAAAAAGGAGAGACTTTCTAGAGGCTTTTAGCATACAGAAAGACTACAACAATGCAGTGAACAGGTAGGTTAACTATCCCATCCCCAGCACAACCAGCCATCTTCCAGGCTTATCCCCTCTATTCCATCTTCCATCAGGATCTGGAGACTCCTTAGCATTGGGATTGTTCAGAATTCTTCTAATGCCCTTCTGTTAGAAGCTCATGGGAGGCATTAATGAGAATGTGATGTGAAAGGAGATGATTCACTGCGGACAATGATGCATGTAGTAAAGTAGGCTGCTAATGGTATGGTAAGTAAAAAAAAATGGTATTAATGGTCCCCAAGTATACTCATATCTGCCAACAGAGCTCTTACCACCCTGCAAGAGTGGGTCCGGAAAAACCATCTGAGCATCTCATCCACAAAAACCCAATCCATTCTCCTGAAGGGCTATCTTGATCCGCGGAGGCTGCCTCAAATCAAGATACATGGCACAACCATCAAGCTTGTTACTCAGCTGAAACTCCTTGGCATTATCATCGACAGCAAACTAACATTTCTCCCACATCTCAACTATCTACAGAAGAAAATAAGAAATTACATTGCACTGGTTGCCAGGGTGACCCGCCGAGATTGGGGGCTCAAAAAACGCACTCTAGCCTTACTGTATAAAGCCATATTCATACCAGCTATCACCTATGATTCTGGCATATGGTTCCCCAAAGCCTCCACTGTGGTAGGACGAAGAAAGCTGAACATCATTCAACGGCCAATTCTCCTTACGATAACCAGAGCATGTTGCATCTCCAGCACGCACGCTCTACAGGTCCTGCGCCTCCGTAGCCAGGTGGGAAGGAGCAGCAGTGCGTAGCACACGCTTCTTGATTAGACCGGGGTTCGAGCCCGTCACCACCAAATACAGAGCATGCGGAAAGGTCAGAGAATGACCACCGCACCGGAGCAATATGGCCTTAGTTGCTAATGCTCCTAAAAACCAAATAACAACATAAATAACATCTACAGGTCCTCGCCGGTGTACTGCCCCTAGACCTTGAGGTGGCCCATGTGGGGATGCTGTATCAGCTCAGCAGAGGAAAGTCTATCACCTTTATTGATTTTACCACGGATCCTGCTAACACTTATTCCAGTGAAAAAAGCAGACTCCTAACCTACTTACAACAGACCTGGCAAGCTAGATGGTCTGAATGCACTGAAGGGGCCATCACCTGCAAATTTATACCGGACATATGCAAAATATATCCCAAATCACCATCCTGGTTCTCCCCAGGCCTTCTTACCTCGTACCTCCTAACAGGGCATGGTGCCTTTCGCAGCAAACTGAACCTTCTTGGACTTTCTGACAACCCCCTTTGCACCTGTGGTGCCCAGGAAACCTGGGACCACTTGATGCATGACTGCCTACTATATGATGACCTCAGATCTTCTCTCATCACACAAATTCATTTCATCCCGAGAGACCAGGAGCAACATCTCCTGGAAGACCACCATATATTTGGTAGAAAGGCTGTGTAGGTATGGTGGTCTTCCAGGAGCAACATCTCCTGGAAGACCACCATACCTACACAGCCTTTCTACCAAATATATCTTCATGCAGCTCACTACTGAAATGACTTCACCACCTGGATGGGACCTGTCTGTCCCAGGATTGCACTACTCGAATTTTACCTTCTCGGACTGGACTCTGCCAACTATGACTTCACGCAGCATTGCTGCCAATGCCATGTGGCGATCCTGAACCCGTGCTCCCTTGCACGGCCCTGTTTCTCCCCTGTCCTGGCGGGGTGAAGGTTTCCTTGTCTCCTCCCCGCCGCCCCCTCTTTCCTTCTGGTGTGGCATGGGCCTGCCTCACTGATTTTGGGATCATCTACTCTATCGACCCTATACTTCTGTCTCTCACCCCCCAGCCTTTAGTCTCCCCTCCCCCTCTAGCTGTCCAACTAGCGTTTATACCATGTCAAAATTATCCTAGCCCTACACCCAAAATTCTTAATTCCAACACTGTATAACTTAAAACTCCAGTGCACCCCCCCCCCTTTTTTTTTTTTTTTAGTTCCTAGCCACTGAAATCCCAGGAAATTAGGTGGCAGGACCTGCCAGAGTACTTATTTAAAAATACTGGTGTACCTGGCTTGCCTCCACGGGGCTAAGTGTGGGCAACGTTGGGCCTCAGTAGGGGTCCAGCGGCTAAATGGCCAGATGAACAACGGTACACTACACTACATCCAACAATATCCATACACTTTTAAATCTCTGGCCTTTACAGTGTTCTGTAACACACGACAATGTAGACTACACGGAGATGGGGGAAACCCCTGGTGCCGTTAGACCCTAAACACACTTTACACTTTACCTGTAAGTGTATTATGTCTGTAGAAGTTTGCATGTTGTGGGCTAAAAAACCTGGAATAACTCATGGAGTAAACCCTACACCCTCAACCTGAGAACAGCTAACTTCTTCCAGTGAAAAGGACTTTGGCAATACCTGCAGTTGTTGATGGGAATCAAATCCAGACTTCTCCAAACAAGTGATAGGTGGTGATGTATCAGGCTGGCTAGGCTGCCATAGAGGAGTGTGGTGTGCCCTGTAGTAAGTTTGGTGTGTATGAGGTGATTTATCAAGTTCAACGACGCAAGTATTATTAGATGCTAATAAATCAGCTTTATCTTTATTATTATTAGCTATATGGTGCAAGGAAGCCTGAGGCTTATTCTGCACCAGCTTAAAAAAAAAAATTCCCAAGTTACCCTGAGAGAGAGAGAGAGAGAGAGAGAGTTTCAAAAGTAGAAGGGAATCACCACAAAAGAGAAGAATGATGATATCCAGCTCAAGACACTGGATGTGCCACGCCCATACTCACCAGATGTGAGCTCCTGGGGTGGTTTAGCTGAATTATTAGCTGAGGAGGCAATAGAACATCAGGTTGTAGCAAAGTTTGAAGTGTAGATGGATAGAGGCTGTGGCCAATAGCTTTAGCCAGAGACATAGAAGTCTCAATTACCATTTGAATAAGAAGCTAGTTTCCTGCTCTTAGCCCGTTCAAAATTAAGTTAGGTTAACTCTATTGTCAAGGAAACGGGGAACATGCTATGTAAAAAGGATAGGTGGAACAGGACCAGGGTATATCTGCCAGGGGCAAAGGTTGATGACATAGAGCGGATATCATCTTTTAAGGGCACAAAAGGTGATATTGTTGTACACGTTGGCACTAATGATATTAAGAGTAGGAGACTGGCAGAATTACTTAACAAGTACAGGTCACTGTTGAAAAAAAGCCGTGAATTAGGGTTGAATTTGAAAGTGTCTGCAATTCTGCCCAGACACGATAGGAGGGAGTACCCGTATCTGATGAGAGCCTTGTCAATCACTTCGGCCCTGGAAAGATTGTTCAAGGCTCAAGGGGTATAATTTTTTTCAGCCTGATCTGTACTTGTTAACAGGAGAGACTGCTTCTACAGGGATGGGATACACTTAAATAGAAATGGTGCAAGAATATTTGCTGATGCTATCGAGGCAGTGTTAGGTGGGTCAGAAAACTGCTAGCTTGGGGGGGGGATATAAGGACTAATAGATTAACAGTAGCCACTGGCAGAGGTGAAAGTGATTCTTGCACTGCTTCTATTGGAATGAGCAGCAGCCTGGAAAACAAGATGCAGGGTATTTCAGAGACTGTTGGGAGTCATTGCAGTACAAGTAAACACATGAGTTGTGTTAGGGTAGCTAAGAATAGGAACAGGTGCACGTATACTTGCATGTACACCAATGCTAGGAGTTTGGTAAATAAATTTGATGAATTTGAGGTATTGCTCAAAACATCAAAGGCAGATATTGTTCGGATATCAGAGACGTGGTTTCACACAGATATAAGGAATGCAGCACTGGAATTTGTGGAGTACAATGTGTACAGGAAGGATAGACAGGATAGGAAGGGGGAGGGATTATGCTATTAGTTAAGAAACACATAAAATCCAAGGAAGTGAAGCCAGTCGACATTGTTGGACAGTGCAGTGTCAAGTCAGTTTGGTGTGACATAAGCATTGGGAGATCAAAATTGAGAGTAGGAGTGTGCATAGGCCTAATGACTCTGGTGAGTGTAATAAGAAACTGTACAGGGAAATAGAGTGGGCCAGTAAATCAGAGAGTCTTATAATGGGGGGATTTTAATTTCTTCCCAGATATTGACTGAAATTTGTGGGTTGGTCACTCACACACTAGCAAGGCTTTTGTGGATTCACTGGATGATTGTTTTCTACATCAGCATGTTTGGGAGGCAACTAGAGGGAGTAATACTCTTGATCAGTAGTAATTCTTCATGCACTAAGAATCTGCAGATAAAGGAACCACTAGGTGGCAGTGATCACAGTATTAACTGCCATCAGGGGTAAAGGGAAGGGTTTTTGCTTTTGTAAAGGTGACTACGATGGTTTGAGACAGTATTTAGATTCTATACAGTGGGACCAACTGATGATGTTACCAACAGCAAATTCAAAATGGTAAGCATTCAAAGAATTTATCTTGGAAGCTACTAGGCTTTACATACCAACCAAGAAATATTGTTCAAGGTTTAGGCCTGAATGGATGTCAGATGAACTAATGAGACATATGGCAGAGAAGAAGAGGCGCCTCCGTAGCCAGGTGGAAAGGAGCAGCAGTGCATAGTACACGCTTCTTGATTAGACCGGGGTTCGAGCCCGTCACCACCAAATACGGAGGATGCGGAAAGGTCAGGAAATGACCACCGCACATCCCGGAGCAATATGGCCTTAGTTGCTAATGCTCCTAAAAACCAAAAAACAAAAAAAAAAAAAAAAAAAAAAAAAAACAAGCAGAGAAGAAAATGCATGGGATACATATAAATTAATGGGCGACATCGAAGCCTATGATAGATATAAGCTGGTCTGTAACCAAAGGCAGATTATGAGAAATCCTTAGCAAAAGGATGTAAAGTAAAACAACGAAGAGTTCTTTACCTATATAAACTCTAGAAGGAAAGGGATGAATCAGATTGGTTCACTGGATATTGATTGTTCAACTGTTGATGATCCTGCTCAGGTGGCTAACAAACTAAATGAGTATTTTGCATCTACATCCACCCATGAGGAGTTATTCAGGGAGGGGAATGCCAGAGGTGAGTTAAACTCTGGTAGTGAACTAGATGATTTTGTAATAACTGAGAGCAAAGTGGAGGAGAAATTGTTGAAGATAAACATAAAAAAGACACCTGGGGTGGACGGGTTCTATCCAGTTATATTCAAGGAGGCAGCAAAGGAAGTAAGCAAACCCTTAGCCATAATTATGAGAGCTTCTTTCGACTCAGGGGAGGTACCCATGGACTGGTGATGTGCAAATGTGACCTCAATTCACAAAGGAGGATCAAAGGGTGACAAGTAATTATAGACCTGTTAGTTTAACTTCTGTTCCAGGAAAGTTAATGGAGGCACTGGTTAAAGAAGCACTGCAGGATCATCTAGACAAGACTTCACTTATAGCTCGGACACAGCATGGTTCAGGGAAAGTCTTGCCTGACCAGTTTGATTGGATACTATGATGTGGTCACAAAGGAACTAGATGCAGGGAATAACTTTGATATCATATATTTGGATCTTAGAATGGCTTTTGATACTGTTGCACATGGAAGACTGCTGAACATGTTGGAGCAGTATGCCGTTGGAGGCAAATTGCTGCTATGGATAAAGGGACGGTTGAGTGGGAGAAGACAGAGAGTGGTAATCAATGGACACTGCTCATCGTGGACTAATGTTATTGGTGGAATCCCTCAGGGTTCAGTGTTGGTTCCGAGCCCGTCATCACCAAATACGGAGGATGTGGAAAGGTCAAGGAATGACCACCGCATATCCCGGAGCAATATGGCCTTAGTTGCTAATGCTCCTAAAAATCAAATAACAAACAAACTAACAAACAAATGATATTGATGATGCCATATCAAGCTTAATGTCCAAGTTTGCAGACGATACGAAGGTTGGCAGGGTTGTTAAGGACACTAATGACAGTACGCTGTTGCAACAGAATCAAGAAAAGTTGAGCAGATGGGCTTAGAGGTGGCAAATGAAGTTTAATATTGACAAACATTGACATAAGTACTATATATGGGAAGCAGTAACCCCAGAGTAACGTATCAACTCTGTGGTACTACCTGACAGTGGTAGAGAACGAAAAGGACCTGGGGGTAACTGTGCAGGCAGATATGAAGTTTTCTGAGCAGTGCAGACAGGCTACAAGAGTAGCTCAGGGTGTCTTCTCAATGATATACAGGAATTTTTCTAGCAGGGATAAGGAGGTGATTATCCCCTTGTATAAGGCAATGGTCAGGCCACACCTTGAGTACTGTATACAGGTCTGGAGACCTCATTTTAAGAAGAATGTAGAGCTGTTGGGAAGAGTACAGAGAAGGGCAACAAGATTAGTGAATGGAACAAAGGGTTGCTCTTATGAAGAAAGGCTTAAATTTTGCAAATTACAGTATCTGGGGACTAGGCACCTGCGAGGTGATCTGATTGAGGTGTATAAAGCTTTGAATGGTTTGAGCATGCTCAATGCTGATGGGATTCTTCCTCTTGCTAAGAATAATTACCTGAGAGGGCATAAATTCAAATTGAGGAAAGACAGATGTAGGATAGATGTGCGGAAGTTTGCCTTTAGCCAGCGGATAGTTGGTTGGTGGAACAGACTTCCATCCTTTGTTGTGGAAGCTGATATCCTAAATAAATTTAAGGCTGAGCTGGACAGGTATTTGGAATGAATGGAGAGGTGAAAAGGGAGTGGTTTTTTTTTTTTTGGCTGATGCTGCATAAGCTTACTTTCTTGCATGATATGCCTCTACTAATGCTAACTGATTATACAGTATTTTCTGTTTTCATTTCATCTGAAAAATCAGCCAGGTTATCTAAGACTTTACTACACCCATTTCACAAGGCTCTGATCTGATTATTCTTCTATTTTTATTTATATACATGAAAACTTGTCCTCATTCTTTGCTTTCTTAATCAACAATTTCTCATGATCTGCCTTTTGCCAGCCCAACCTTTTCTGTGGTACAATTACAGATCACCATGTTTCTGTTATGGGTTACTGTACTTTTCATCAATCAGTATCTTTTCCAATCCATCTTTTCTTAATTAAACAAGTTAACTTCTTATTCATCCATCTTATTCATCCTTCTCATGCTATATTACCTGGGTGCCTCCGTAGCCAGGTGGGAAGGAGCAGCAGTGCATAGCACATGCTTCTTGATTAGACTGGGGTTCGAGCCCATCACCACCAAATACGGAGGATGCGTAAAGATCTGGGAATGACCACCGCATATCCCGGAGCAATATGGCCTTAGGTGCTAATGCTCCTAAAATCCAAATAACAAACAAACAACAAACAGCTATATTACCTTAATGGTATATATGCATTCATGGGTCTTGTGACTGTAACTTTAAAGGTATGCTTTAATTCTAATGTATCCGTGCCCTATATTCCCAGTTGATAGAAACATGTAGCACTTTAAGCTACTTAATCTTTCTTAAAATTAAAACCCATTCCTTTGCCTTTAAAAACTGCTACCTCTCTCCTCATCATCCAACTTAGAACTGCATGATCACTCCCTGCTATGATTTTTGTACTGTCCCTTCTATAGTGTCACCCAGTTTGTGAGTGGCGATGATCAGAGTTAGAATTTTGTTCTCCTTGGTGGAAAAAAAAAAAAAGTTTCTTGATACGGCCTGTAGTTTGAGTTAATTTCGAATTGGGGGAATGAATGGACTTTATAACCATCTCATATGCAGTTATTGATTAAAAAATCCCAGTTATTTAGTAAAGAAGCAGGGTACTGTTTTAATGTAATTATTGAAATATTTGAGAAATAATCTTACTCTTTGTTTTTGATATCTTTACTTTTGGGGGAACATTGTTATTCCCATCTCCAAGTGATAGCAACAGAGCTGGTCATTTCTAAAGAGCTTACACCCTTTAAAAATTACTTAAAGTTACTAATATTGTTTGTAATTGAATAACATAACCAACGATGTGAATCAGCTATTCATTATAAAACTCAAAGGAATTTGTTGACACTGATTTCAGAACTATTTGGTTCAGTCATCAGACCATCATTGGCCCAATTTAGTAAAGAAGTGAGGTATTATTTCAATGCAGGGTGTAAGGTCAAACTTTTACTGTTGCTGGAGGGACAATAGCATTCCTCAATAGTGAGGACAAAAAAATTATGATACAGATTAGTGTGCTATTTTTTTTATAATGATAACTAATCTTTCAAAATATTTGTGGAGAGAGTTCATATGTTAGTGATGAGGTCTGTAATGAATATTGCAAACAATTTATCTAAATTGTAAAGGATTACATCCTTAATGATGTTTTAAATGCAGATTAGCAGTGAAGCACAATGGGTTATTTTACAAGTGTTTGTCTGATAAAACAAAAATGATTTTGAAAGGTGATGCTTGCCATATCAGTTAGCATAAGTAGGTAATCATGCACCCAGCTTTTCGAGCAAAGCCTTGTCTTTTTACTTTCCTTGTTCCTAATATTTTTTTATATACAACAGTGGTTCCCAATATTTTGTCACTCATGTCACACTTTAAGTTAAAAGACGAATATTAACTGTACAATGAAATAGTGATTGCCATTGAACTCAGTGGAATTTTTCCTCATCTTGCGGTACACCAGTTGGGAATCACTGATCTACTATCTATTAGTGAATATGAGGGAGTGGAGAACCACTATCCTCTTTCTATTCCTTTTGCCTTCCTCCCCCCACCTCTTTATACTCCTGAAGTAATGTAATGGAATAGGCTATGGTAATAAAATAATCCATTACACTTCACTTCTTACCATTCTTGGAGTTGGTATTTTGGAAATCCTTCATCTTGTTTTGGGTCAACATTCATCAGCTTGCTGGGGTTCAAAATATTATGCATTTATGTGGCCACTAAGCTCAGTTGTTTACAGTTTTAATCCATATAAAAAGATTTTATGGGTCCTCTTTCCTTCTAAGATTGTATTTCCCTTATATTGATATGGTTTCAGGTATATCTTCATTTTTTATGTCTGATTACTTTTTTTACTTATTTCGTTTTTCCATTTGTTTTTTTCATTTATGTTAATATAGTTCTCATACATCTGATATTTCTTTTTTTTTTTTTTTTTGTTTTTTTTTCTTATAGTTTAATTTACTTAAGCATTTTACAGCTTGGTTTATTGCCTAATGTGATTTTGGTCAATAAGATTACAATAGGAAAGCATTTGTTCTTTTCATACATAGCTGGTCTCGAAATGGAAGTTTTTTTTTATTCAATGTCATATCAGGTTTTATAATTTATAAAAACAATAGGTATTTCCATTACTACTTCCTTACCTCTCTTTCAGTCTGATAGTTTGATTGTCTGCTTAGCTGAAGATAAAGCTGACTTGCATCCTGTTTTAATCCCTGCGTCATTGTTCTTGGTAAAGCTCCTCCTACCATACCAAATACATTCCGCTCAATTTCTCCCATGTGTCTTCTGATGCAAGGACAACTAGAAGAATTTTTAACAAATTGAAAATAAGTCTTCGGAGCCTGATAACACTTGCTCACCTGTTCTCTAAAGCTCCAGAGCATTCTCATGTTTTGCATTGCCTTTTTATACTTTCTTATTTCACAGGTGTTTTTCTTTCTGCATGGAAATTTGCACATATCTAGTCAGTCCTTAAAAAAGCTAACAAACCCTCCCTTCCAATTATTCTTTCTTTGCACTCTGCCCTTTTTCAAAATTTCAAAAAGAATGGAGAAATCCATGAATTGCCAACTCTTACAGTATCTCGAAACCTTTCATTTGATAAGTTATTGCCAATATGGATCCCATCAATCTTCATACAGTGGTGATATCTTGGCTTATAGTATACAGGGTGTCTCAAAAATACATGGCATAATTTAAGGAATGAGTTCCTCATATGTAGACAATAAAAATATTTTATATCAACATAGTTCCGGAAATGCTTGGTTCCTGAGTTATTAACCGGAATGTCTTATCTCCTGCAGGTGATTTCCTTCATCACAAGGTACTGACAGAGTCTGGTGGTTTTCCATTCCGACCATGTACTCAAATCAGGAGCAAGCATACATAAAGTGCACAGTTTGGCAGATGGCAATGCTCTGGAGGCTTGCCGTTTGTATCACGAAAGGTTCCTAGAACGAAGATATCCAGACAGGAAAACGTTTGAAGGTATCCATCGCCGCCTTTGAATATGGGACCTTTACACCTCGTACTGCTGACAGAGGACGACCAAGATCTTTGACTTCTGAAGTAGAGGAGGAGATTTTGGATGTTGTGCATGCCACTCCTGGAATCAGCACACGCAGAATAGCAATGCAACTGGCTGTTCAACGTTCGACTATTTGGAGAGTGTTGTGAGAACACCAACTGTATCCTTACCATCTGCAACAGGTACAGGCCTTGTCACCAGCAGATTACCCTGCGACAGTGGTTCTTGCAGCAGTGTGGTACAACTCCTCACTTTCCTGCCTTAGTGATATTCACAGATGAAGCACAGTTCACACGAGATGGAATCCAAAACTTTCACAATCAGCATGTATGGGCTAAGGAAAACCCACATGCAATTCTTCCATCACATCACCAACAGCAGTTCAGCCTCAACATCTGGGCGAGTGTCTTTGCTGATAAGTTATTTGGGCCCCATGTACTTCCAAACAAACTAACAGGGTAGGCGTACAGAAAGTTTCTGACAAACAACATGCCTGATTTCTTGGACGACACGCCACTGATCATTCGTCAACAAGCACACTTCATGCACAATGGTGCTCTCGCACATTTCAGCCACCTAGCCCACAATACCTGAATCGAAGGTTTCCTGGTCGGTGGATAGGTAGAGGTGGACCAACTGCCTGACCTCCACGCTCAGCTGATTTAAACCGACTATATTTCTTCTTGTGGGGCCATTTAAAGTCATTGGTGTATTCGACTCCGGTAGTTGATGTGGAAACTCTGCAATCGAATTGTGGCAGGTTGTGAGACAATACAAAACATGCCAGGAATTTGGCATCGTTCATGAGATGTCGATGTGAGGCCTGTGTTCAAGCAGAAGGGGGACATTTTGAACAATTACTATAAGGTGATGTGAACAGTTAAGTGTCATAGACAGACCTTCAAAACTCAGAAACCAAGCATTTCCGGAACTATGTTGATAAAAAATATTTTTATTGTCTACATATCAGAAACTAATTCCTGAAGTTATGCCGTGTATTTTTAAGACACCCTTATATAGTTTTGGACAAATTCAATACAAAAGTTTGATGAAACTCACCAAGTTGTTCTTGACATTTCCAAGGCCTTTGATTATGTTTAGCATAAAGACCTTCCAAAATTTTTACATCTTGTGGTTTGCCTTCTGCTTTTTTGTATCTGAGTACCCAGTTTTCTCTCTGCCCATTCCCTGAAGATAATGGTATATGGCTTGCTGTCTTCTAACTTCTCAACTAGTGCTGCTGTCATTTCCCCAAGGTTTATTTCTTTTTTCCATTCTTTTTTTCTCTTGTGTATTAATGACCTACACTGACTGCAAATCCTATCACAAACAACTTCAACTTCTCATACATCCATTGTCAATTTGTTAAATGCCGAGCTCTGGATAATGCTTCATTAGACAAAGAATACTTAGTTAAGTTTAACTGTTCCAAAACTAAATTTTTAGACAAGATCACTTATCTTTATTAGGGATCATCACAAATATTGTGCTTCCTCTGCACAAGAAACATTAGGTTTTCTTTTTACTCTCAGTGATACTTTTGCCAAAGCAGCTACTGACTCTATAAATCCCCAAATATGCCTTACCGTGGAATATTGTTCCCATTCTGGGATGTTGCTCTCAAAACCTCTCAGGCTCCTAGAATCTCTCCAAAAGTGGCTAGTGAGATAAATTAGTGACCTTTTCTTAGAAATTCTCTTTTCTCTCGCTCAGTGCTTAATTTCCACAGACACTGTTCTTCTGAAGTGGCTCCTATAATTCTTCCAAACTAGCCTGAACAAATGCCTCATCTAGTCAGTATACATTCGCTGGACAACTCCAAACTTACAAAACTAATCCTTCCTCTTTCTCATTTATCCGATCTACTTCTGTTCTTTGGAATAACCTTCTTTCACATGTATCTCCACCCTGAAAATTACGGCGCCTCCGTAGCCAGGTGGGAAGGAGCAGCAGTGCGTAGCACACGCTTCTTGATTGGACCGGGGTTCGGGCCCGTCGCCACCAAATGCGGAGGATGCGGAAAGGTCATTCAGGGAATGACCACCGCATATCCCGGAGCAATATGGCCTTGGTTGCTGGTGCTCCTAAAAACCAAATAACAACAACAACAACAACAACCTGAAAATTACAGTTTATTGATATTCAAGTTAATGTCAACAAGTATATTTTGTCTTTTTGGTCTTCAACTTATATGCAATACTGTAATACTGTAGGTTCAATACCATTCATGTTTGGGTGCTTATACCACTTACTGTAGGCTCTTATACCACTCATGTCATTAAAAAAAAGCTATTATTAACTTTAGGCATGGTTAATGAAATCTTTAAAGAAACTTATTTTAAATTAATGAAATTTTACATTTAATACAGGTCTAAAATGTCTGCCCGAAAGGAACGCTCCAATCTCTCTTCTGGATCACATAGTTATGAAAATAGTAGTAGTGATACTGAAGAAACTGATCCATCACCTGAAGATCATCTTGGTCGTCCACATAGAGGTCAGCCTGGGTAAGTGTGTGCATCTTTCCATAAGTATGTAGCATTGCACTTGCTCTTCTAAAATGAATATATGGAAAATGAAAGTAAAGTGATTTGTTTTTTATTTGAGGTGACATTCAAATGAATATTTTCAAAAAGGCTTGCAAGTTAAATCTAAAACAGTCAACAGACTGTTGACTGAGCAACCTGAGTATCAGATTTCTCAGTGCATGGAGTCTTGGATTCTTATTCACACTCAGCACAGCAAACAGATGATAATTTTTAGTGAGTTATAGCAGCATCTTATAATGGCTCATTATATCTATAATTCATTGTTGCTGGTGATGAGATGTTTTCTCTATGACCTAAACAAACAACAAATTGACTTGGAAATTGCCACATTGCCTTGATCAAATATTTCAGTCAGACAAATCAAAAGGGAGAAAGTGATGTGAAAAGCTTTATGATTATTGGTGTATTCTGCACTATGAATTCATTCCTCAAGGTGCCACTTTGAATACAGAAAGGTACATACAGATTTTGTGTCAGTTGTAAGAGGCAAAAAAAGATTTTTAGGAAAAGATTGGAAATTGTTGCATGACGACACATCTACACACACAACTAATTTTTGTGCAACAAGAGCTTATTAAACACAGTACTGTTTTGTGCTACACATTCCTCCTCTCATCTGCCCTCCCACTGTGTGTGTGTGTTGTGTTGTGTTTTCCCCCCAAAAGTGAAATATTTAGATTGCTCTTGCAACCTAAGGAAACAAGAGATTATTGAAGCAACTCAATGTGCACTATCCATTCAGAGCAGTTCTGGAACTGCTACTAGCAATTGTACCAGTGGTGACAAAAGTGCATTACTTTCAAATAGAGTACTTTAAGGGTGGCTTTGTCTCAGTTTAGTTTTATTTAACATGTGAGACTAGAAAATTTGTAATTGATTGTTGGAAAAGAGTACCATCTTTGTTCCAATAATATATTAAAGCCTTTATGTATACTTTTTTAAACTTATAATCTCCCCTTTCTCTCTCTTCCATCAACATTTAATATAAATTTTTTAGAAACAGAAAAGAAAATAAATGAAATATTACCTGCTGCAGAATACTAAAATTCATAGCTGCTTTCCACATGATTCAGATTAAAGATTTTCTGAGGAGTGCAGACAACCTTGATTCCTTACTAGGACAGCTCACAGAGTTTTGTCATGATATACAGGAATTTTACCAGCAGAGAGACAGAGGTAATTATCTCTTTCAATAACTTACTGTTTAGGCTGGATCTTGAGTACTGCATACAGGTCTGGAAACTTCATTTTCAGAAGGATATGGGTCTGTTGGAACAGGTGCAAAGAAGATCAGTCAGATTAGTCAAGGACATAAAAGGGTACTCTTACCATAAAGCACTTCAATTCTGTAATTGCAGCATCTGGAAACTAGGCACCTGCAAAGTGACCTGAACGAAGTGTTTAAGGCTTTAAATGGATAAAATGCTTATGGCATTCTTATTCTTTCTTGGACAGTACATTTAAGAGAACTTAAATTGAAAAGATGAGAGGACAGATATGTGAAAACTTTACTTTTTTAAACTTATATCATCTCCCCTTTCTCTCTTCCATCAACATTTAATATAAACAAACCCTTTCCTCTTTATTCCAATCAAATACCACTTTGGCGATTTACTTAGTTGATGTTGTTACAAAACAGTTTATCAGTTTTTAGTATTAGCCATATGGTGAAAGCAAGCACCAGGCCTACAGAAAATTTCCCATTGTGTTTCCCCTCTTCATAGGTGCCAGTCCGGCTGATCTTTGTTTCCACAAGCTATAAGCATCAGTTACCCGTGGAAACCCAGTTACCATGCATTATAGCCCACATATTTTCAATCTTTTCATGTATGGATGCCCTTTTGCAATATACAGGCATGTTGCTCATATTTGGACCTTTTCAAGAAGCTTGCTGTCTTTTCTTTTTAGGTACTTGGACTTAGTATTCCAAGTGCAGTTTCATAATTGTTTGATAGATCATCAATAGGATGCCATGTGTGCTGCTTGCCACCTGTCTATATTGCATGAGAACTTTTGTGTCTGCCTAAATCATAACTGACAAAGCTCTTTCCCCATTCCTCTTCTCCTCTCCCTACCTATTTTAATTCAGATTGTCATATTGTATAAATTATTTTGGGATTAATTTCCAAATGTAAAGCTTGCATTCTGCAGCATTAAAACAGTGGCCACTAATCAGACAGACTACAACAGCGATTCAAGTAGTACCATTCCCAAGGGACCACATGTCTAATTAGCCCAGTCAGAAGAGTAGCCATTAACCACATCCCACTGCTTTCTGTTGTGTAGTTACCAGCATATACATTACATTGAGCAGCTAAATGCATGTGGACATTTCTTCTGGGTAGTGTTTTGGCTTCTGTTTTAGGCACACTATTGCTATAGCAGCTAGTGTGCCAATTCACTCACTCACTTCTGTTTTGGGGTGTGAAATAATAAGATCGTGTACTATCTAAGTTGGTGTAGGGTATTTACAAAGTCAAGAACTGAGAATTAGTCTTAATTTGAGTGTTGCTATGCAACATTGATAGTTTGACAGATATTAACTTTTTTTATGAAATTCATTGCTAGTGGATGTCAACCCCAGCTGAATAGACTAAATAAGTTCAATAGGCAGTTGAATTATGATTTGCAGTTTATAGACCTTGCTTATTCTTGAAAAATAAGAAATATGTTGGTCTGCCAACATGCCAATTGTCATGTATGTGATTAGGTTTTCTCTTAGAATTTTAAAATTTTGTACTGCGTAAACCACATTGGAGTTCTGTGTTGGGGTATGCCTTCCCATTATTTATTTATTTTGGGCAAATAAAGGTAAATATGTATGAGCTTTCTTTTGCTTGAAGCAAAAAATTATATTTGTATAAAATTACCAATAAACAGTAGACACATTGAATTAAATATGGTGTATGGACCTTCAGAAGGTGCACTTTTCTTCATCAAAATATTTTTTGATATCTTAAAAGTGAAAAATTTTTAAAATGTTCTTTAACTTTCTCTTTTGGTATATTCATTTTAGTACATCTCTATACTTAAATACTTGTGTATATAGGTTTGTTACTTTATATATGAGTGTGCAGCATTATATACAGGATACTTTCACTTATCCAGAGCAGAAATAAGTCAGCTGCATCAATTATTTTTTATAATCACTTAAAATTGGGATATTCTCCAGTTCATTGAAATGTACCAACTTGGATTGCACCAACTGCCATATATGTACCTGTACACTTACCATAAGTTAAATTATGAGCACTTTTTTTTTTTTTTTTTTGTAATTTCTTAAGGATAATTCCATAAATTTATGTGAAGATTCATATACTAATGAAATTTAATACGATAAATAGTGATATCAGAATATGATTTTTAACTGTGCACCCAAGCAACACAGATGAATTGCTTCTGTTTGTTTTTCCTTCGGAATTCAAAAGTTAATTATTAATGATATATATAATAATAAAAAGACAACTTACATTTGAATTTTAACTAATATTTCTTAATTTAATACTGAAATTATTTCTGCAGTAATCAAAAAATAATAACTGCACCATCTTGGTTGTGTTCCTAGAAGTCAGTTCTTATCAGGGCAGTGTATGAATTATGGATAAGATTAAAATTTAAATCACCCCACTGTGATGATTAGTGCAGGTGGATTTCTGTGCAGATGACCTACATTCACTGTTAGTAAATCTACTAACTTGTGCACTGTGTGTTTTTCTACGGAAGCAGCATATTTGTTTTCTCTATCCTATTTTTTCTGAAGCTCAGTGATGAGCACTTGGAAAGGAGACAAAGTTCTGAAAAATCAAGCATGTGAAATAATTGTTGAATTTCACAAGCTTGAAATGTTAAATGCTAGATTTCATAAGCTTAAATCTTAACATTTATTAATTTTAACCTCATTCATGAACCTTAACATTAATAAATGTTAAGATTCATGAATGCAGAAAAGTGGAAGCAAAGTTGTAATTTGGATTTCAGAAGAATCTTACAAGCATTGTTGCTATGTGCACAATGTGTAAAATTCAGAAATGGACAGTTCTAATGATATTCTGTCGGCACCTGGGAAGAAAAGACCAAGGAAACTGAATATATGTGAACTGGAAGATTTTTGATAAATATATGGTTCATAGAATGATTCAAAAAATTTATTCATAAATGAAAATCCCTATGCTTTTTTTCCTGGCTTAAGAAACAGACATATAAATTGACTTCAGTGGTGAAAAGATCATATATAATATTAATTTATGTTTTATTTAAATGGAAAACAATGGAATGGGAGAAATTTTTTAATTGAAAACCAGATATGGATATTTATATTGGCCATATTAGCATTAGTAGAGGCAGGCATATGATGCAAGAAAGCAAGCTTATACAGCATCGGCCAAAAAAAAAAAAAACTTCCCATTTCACCCATTCATTTGCTCCAAAGGTTTGTCCATTTCTTCCTGGAATTTATTTAAGCTATCAACTTCCACAACAGACGAAAACTACCTACTGACTATAGGCAAATTTCTGCACATCCATTCGACAACTATCTTTCCTCAGTTTTGGTTTATGCCCCTCAGATTTGAAATATGAGCAAGAGGAAAAACTCCCATCAGCATTGAGCCTGCTCAATCCATTCAAGGCCTTATACACCTCAATCAGATCACCTCGCAAGTGCTTAGTCTCCAGATGCTGCAATTTGCAGAACTTAAGCCTTTTTTCATAAGAGTACCCTTTCATAAGTACCCTTTGTTCCCCTCACCAGTCTTTGTATCCCTTCTCTGTACTCATTCCAGCAACTCTACATCCTTCCTAAAATTAGGCCTCCAGACCTGTACACAGTACTCAAGTTGTGGCCTGACCATTGTCTTGTCTTATACAAGGGGTCTTATCCAATCAGATTGGTCAGACAAGGCTTCCCGTTAACAAACCCATGCTGTGTCTGAATTATTACTGCAATCTTGTCTAGATGGTCCTGCAATGCTTTCTTAACCAGTGACTCCATTATTTTCCCTGGAACAGAAGTTAATCTAACAGTTCTGTAATTACTCGTGTCATCCTTTGATCCCTCTTTGTGAATTGTAGATACATTTGGACATATCCAGTCCGTGGGAACCTCCCACGATGCTCTGAATCCAATGATGCTCTCATAATTATGGCTAATGGTTTGCTTACTTCCTTTGCCACCTACTTTTGTATAGCTGGATAGATCCCATCCACCCCAGGTGCCTTTCTTATGTTTAACTTCACAATTTCTCCTCCACTTTCCTTTCAGTTATGACAAAATCATTTAACTCTCTGTTGGAGTTTGATAAACATCTGGTCTTCCCCTCCCTGAATAACTCCTCATGTGTGAATGTAGATGCAAAATACTCATTTATTTTGTCAGCTACCTCACCATGATCATCAATAATCAAACCATCTATGTTAAGTGGACCAATATGACCCTTTCCTTCTAGAGTTTACATAAGTAAATAAATCTTTGCTGTTTTTCTTTGCCTCCTTTGACAAAGATTTCTCATCTGCCTTCGCTTGTCTAACCTTCTTTGTCACTTGATTACAGACTAGCTTATACCTGCCATACATAGGTTTCTGCGTCCCTGATAATTTATATCAATCCCATGCAAATTTCAGCGCCTCCGTAGCCAGGTGGGCAGGAGCAGCAGTGCATAGCACACGCTTCTTAATTAGACCGGGGTTCAAGCCCGTGAGCCACCAAATATGGAGGATGCGGAAAGGTCAGGGAATGACCACCGCATATACCCAGAGCATTATGGCCTTAGTTGCTAATGCTCCTAAAAATCAAATAACAACAACCACCACCATGCAATTTTCTACTCTGCCACGAGTCTCATTAGTTCATCTGACAGCCATTTGGGTTTAAACTTGGAACAGTATTTCGTAGTTGGAACAAAAAGCCTAGTAGCTTACAAGATTACTTCCTTGAATGCTTCCCATTTAGAATTTGCTGTTGGTAACATCATCAGTTGGTCCCGCTGTATAGAATTTAAAGAATCTCTGAGACCACTGTAGTCACCTTTACAAAAGCAAAAACCCTTCCCTTTATCCCTGATGATAGTTAAATCTTTAAGTAAATCCCACATCAGTAATCTGTTATCACTGCCACCTAGTGGTTCCTTTATCTGTAAATTTTTAATGCATGAATAATCACTGCCGATAATCAGATCAAGAGTATTACTCCCTCTGGTTGCCTCTCTAACATGCTGCTGTAAAAAACAATCATCCAATAATTCCACCGAAGCCTTGCTACTGTGCGAGTGACCAATCCACAGGTTCCAGTCAATATCTGGGAAGTTAAAATCCCCCATTATAAGACATTCTGATTTACTGGCCCATTCTATTTGTCTGTATAATTGTTCATTGTACTCATCAGGGTCATTAGGCCTATAATAAACTCCTACCCTCATTTTTGCTTTCCCAGTGCTTATGTCACACCAACTGAATCAACATAGAATTTAAGTCCATCTACGTTGACTGGATGCACTTCCTTAGATTTTATGTGTTTCTTAAATAATAGCATAACCCTTCCTCTCTTTCTAGCCTGTCTATCCTTTCTGTACACATTGTACTCTCCAAATTCCAATTCAGCATTTGTTATATCTGTGTCACCACGTTTCTGATATCCCAACAAGATTTGCCTTTGATGTCTTGACTAGCACTTCAAAATCATCAAATTTATTTACTATACTTCTAGCATTGGTGTGCATGCAAGTATACATGCACCTGTTCTTACTCTTAGTCAGTCTAACACAGCCCATGTATTTACTTGTTTCATGACTCCCAGCAGTTTCTGAAATCCTCAGCAACTTGCTTTTCGGGCTGCTGCTCATTCTAATAGAAGCAGTGCAAGAATCACTTCCACATCTACCTGTGGCTACTGTTAATCTATTAGTCTGTGAATTCTCCAAGCTAGCAGTTTTCCGATCCACCTAGCATGTTGATAGCATCAGCAAATATTCTTGCACCCTTTCTATTTAAGTGTATCCCATCCCTGTAGAAGCAGTCTCTCATATTAACAAGCACAGACTGTGCTGGGAAAAATTCCACCCCATGAGCCTTGCACAATATCTCCTGGGCTGAATTGATTGATAAAGCCCTTATAATATCCTCCCTTCTATTGTGTCTGGGCAGGATTGCACACACTTTCAAATTTAACCATAACTTGTGGCTTTTTTATCAACATTAACCTCTACTTGTTAAATAAATCCACAGATCTCATACACTTTAATGTCATTAGTAACAACATGTACAACAATATCACCTTTTGTGCCCTTAAGAGATGATATCTGCTTTACAATGCCATCAACTTTTGCCCCTGGCATACATATCCTGGTTCTATTCCACCTATCCTTTTTTACACAATATACAGGGTGTCTCAAAAATATTGGTACAAACATTTAGGGGAGGTAGGTAACATCTAAAGGAATGTGAATCGCATAGGAACCCATAACCGGAAACGTCACAGGAAAGTAGTAGCAGAGGCACAAGAAGCAGAAATTACACAATACAGTAATTAGTGGCAAACATTTATTTGACATAATATTAACAGTGGAGTAAGAGATGGATGCATTTCATGATGTTACAACAGATGCTTGAAGGTTCCACCATGAGACGCGATGCATGCATGACACTGACGCAGCATGGATTGGTGGACACAGGCAAACACACCTGGAGTTTCTTTGACAGTAGCAGCAGCAGCGCAGACGAGTCTCGCCACAAGATCATTTCCGTCTCCACAGGCGATTCATACACGATAGATTTGAGGCCCCCCCCCCATAGAAAGAAATCAAGGCTCGATAAATCAGGTGAGCGTGGGGGCCAGGCAACGAGTCCACCACGGCCAATCCATCGACGCCCAAAACGCCTGTTCAAATGGTCACGAATACACCTTCCATAATGGGCAGGCGCCCCGTCATGTTGAAACCAAATGGTGCGTCTCACATTTGCTGGAACATCGTCAAGTAACCTTGGTAGAACTTGTTCAAGAAAGATCCGATATTTAGCGGAGTTCATGCGGGATGGTAACAGGTATGGGCTGACTAAGCAGTCACCGACAATACCTGCCCACACATTTATTGCGAAGTGATGTTGTGCCGCATGGGGATGCACACCGTGTGGGTTGTCGTGAGCCCACACATGAGCACTGTGCTGATTGAATAAGTCTTCCCGAGTGAAATAAGCCTCATCTGTGACCAAAACATAGGCTGGAAAATTCAAGTCTTGAACACTTTCTTGGAGAAACCACTGTGCAAAAGCCACACGTGCAGGATGACCTTGGGGGAGCAGTAACTGAACCCTTTGGAGATGAAAGGGGTGTAAGGAATCGTCGTGCCAGACACGCTGTACACTGCCACGAGACACTCCTAAGGCAGAGGCAACGGCACGTGTGCTGGTAGTAGGATTATTCTGGACAGCATTCAGCACACTTACTTCCATGGTGGGAGTTCACGTCGAACGTGGTCTGCCCGCACTACTCCTGTTACCTCTAAATGACCCATAATCGCACAAATTTTGATGCACACGTTCAAACAAATGGTGGTCCAGTACATGTCTGTCTGGGAAGCGTTCTCCATAAATTCGTTGAGCGGCTCATCCATTGCCCTCTGCTAATCCATACACTAGGTGCATGTCTGCCAGCTCAGAGTTCGTATATTGATGCATGTTCTTCGTGCAGCGACTACTGCTTGAATGAGTAAACCAGAAATTTTCCTTCTCGCGAACTGATGAACAGCGCCGTGTACCGACTTACGGTGACGTTTCCGGTTATGGGTTCCTATGCGGTTCACATTCCTTTAGATGTTACCTACCTCCCCTAAACGTTTGTACCAATATTTTTGAGACACCCTGTATATATATACATATATATATATTTTTTTTATTATTATTTTTTTCTGTTTATACTCCAGCACGACAACCAAGTCAGTAGAGTTTACAATAAATTGTCAATACAAATATTTATCGTATTTAGTAGTCACAGGCTTGAACCTCCGTCCACTCAAGGAACGCGTGCTATGCACTCTTGCTCTTGACCACTCGGCTACGTCAGGCCTAATATATCCTGTTTCCCTGACAATTGAGTCATTTACAATAACTAGCTCCCATGGGACCAGCATATAGTTCAAGGAAGCTAACAGCTTTTGCTGTGCTGGCCAAAAAAAAAAAATATATAATAAAATAATAACTAAATAGAAATTTCGAAAATGTAAAATAAATAATAAAAAATAACTATTGATTTGTATTTCACATTATGCCATTTGTCCAGATATGGAGAAATGAAGAAAAGGGCTGAGCACAGAGAGAGATGTGAAGTAGTTGAGTGTATGCATGGACTTACCCTTGTCAGAAACCAATAATAATAATCCATAAAAATATAAAAATAAAATTATCTATGTGTTTCCATTCTCATGTATGTAACTATCCAGCTGACCTTTGAATCTTCCCAAGATCTATTCAGCTACTCCCAGATGTAACTTAATCCAGTAATTAACAATGTGCTAACTAAAAGAAAACTTTCTATAATCCAATTTAAATCTCTTTCCATGTAATTTGAATTTATGATCTAGAGTTCTGGAATCATAACAGTGAAAATTTTGCATATATTCATTCATTTTACTATCCTCTCTCACAGCCTTATAGACCTCAAACAAGTTCCCTCTCTAAAGTTGCTTGGTTGCCAAGCTCTGGTGCTTAAATATTCAAAGTCTTTCATCATATGGATACCCTTTTCCATATCAACAAATGGGTTGCCTATCCTTGGATCCTTTCAAGGAACTTGGTCTTTTTTTTAGTTGCTTTCTCCATACATTATTCCAAGTTCAGTCTTCCAATTGCCTTATACAGTGGGGGTATGATTTCCCTATCTCTACAAGCAAATATTTGATAAATCATCGATAGGACGGCACGGGGCTTCCTTGCCACCTGTCTACATTGCTCACAGCACTTCATGTTTGATGATTTCAGAACTCCCAAATTGCTTTCTCCCGTTACTCTATTTACCCACTAAGTCTGTAAATTAATTTGGGGTTGCTAATCCCTAAGTGTCTCAAAATGCCCTTGCATTTTGCTGTACTAAAATGTAGTTGCCAATTTTCTGGCTGTCTTTAGGTCTGTCCAAAACATCTTTTTAGCATTAGCATTAGCATTAGTAGAGGCATTTGATGCAAGAAAGCAAGCTTATGCAGCATCAGCCAAAAAAAAAAAAAAAAAAAAAAGTAACATAAATAAATAAAAATAACCACTTCCACTTCACCCCTCTGTTCGTTCGAAATACCTGTCCAGCTGAGCCTTAAACTTATTTAGGCTATCAACTTCCACGACAAGGGATGGAAGTCTGTTCCACCCACCAACCACCCGCTGGCTAAAGGCAAATTTCCGCACATCTATCCTACATCTGTCTTTCCTCAATTTGAATTTATGCCCTCTCAGGTGATTTTTCTGAGCTAGAGGAAGAATCCCATCAGCATTGAGCATGCTCAAACCATTCAAGGCTTTGTACACCTCTATCAGATCACCCCGCTGGTGCCTAGTTTCCAGACACTGTAATTTGCAAAACTTAAGCCTTTCTTCGTAAGAGAACCCCTTTGTCCCATTCACCAATCTAGTTGCCCTTCTCTGTACTCGTTCCAGCAGCTCTACATCCTTCCTGAAATGAGGCCTCCAGGCCTGTATACAGTACTCTAGGTGTGGCCTGACCATTGCCTTATACAAGGGAATAATCACCTCCTTATCCCTGCTAGAAAAATTCCTATATATCATTGAGAATACACCATGAGCTACTCTTGCAGCTCGTCTGCACTGCTCAGAGAACTTCATATCTGCCTGCACCACCACCCCCAGGTCCCTTTCATTCTCTACCACTGTCAGTGTAGTACCACAGAGTTGATACGTTGCTCTGGGGTTGCTGTTTCCCATATGTAGTACTTTACATTTGTCAATGTTAAACTTCATTTGCCACCTCGAAGCCCATCTGCTCAACCATTCCAAATCCTGTTGCAGCAGCATAGTGTCAGTAGTGTCCTTGACAACCCTGCCAACCTTCGTATCGTCTGCAAACTTGGACATTAAGCCTGATATACCATCATCAATATCATTTATAAATACAGAAAACAATAAAGGCCCCAATACTGAACCCTGAGGGACTCCACTAATAACATTAGTCCACGATGAGCAGTGTCCATTGATTACCACTCTCTGTCTTCTCCCCCTCAACCACTCCTTTATCCATAGCAGCAACTTGCCTCCAATGCCACACTGCTCCAATTTGTGCAGCAGTCTTCCATGTGCAACAGTATCAAAAGCCTTTCTAAGATCCAAGTATATAATATCAAAGTTATTCCCTGCATCCAGTTCTTTTGTGACTGCATCATAGTATCCAATCAAATTGGTCAGGCAAGACTTCCCCTTAACAAAACCATGCTGTGTCCTAGCTATAACTGAAGTCTTGTCTAGATGATCCTGCAGTGCTTCTTTCACCAGTGCCTCCATTAATTTTCCGGGAACAGAAGTTAAACTCACAGGTCTATAATTACTTGTGTCAGCCTTTGATCCCCCTTTGTGAATTGGGGTCACATTTGCACATCTCCAGTCAATGGGTACCTCCCCTGAGTCCAAGGAAGCTCTCATAATTATGGCTAAGGGTTTGCTTACCTCCTTTGCTGCCTCCTTTAATATAACTGGATAGATCCCATCCACCCCAGGTGCCTTTCTTGTGTTTATCTTCAACAATTTCTCCTCCACTTTGCTCTCAGTTATTACAAGATTCTCTAGCTTACTGCTAGAGTTGAATACACCTCTGACATTCCCCTCGCTGAATAACTCCTCATGTGTGAATGTCGATGCAAAATATTCATTTAGTTTGTTAGCTACCCGAGCAGGGTCATCAACAGTTGACCCATCGATCTCAAGTGGACCAATCTGATTCATCCCCTTCCTTCTAGAGTTTACATAAGTAAAGAACTCTTTGCTGTTTTTCTTCGCATCCCTTGCCAAGGATCTCTCGTAATCTGCCTTCGCCTGCCTAACCTCCTTTGTAACTTGGTTACAGATCAACTTGTATCTATCATAGGCGTCCGTGTCACGTGTTAATTTGTATGTATCCCATGCATTTTTCTTCTCTGCCATATGCCTCATTAGTTCATCTGACAACCATTTAGGCCTAAACCTTGAACAATATTTCTTAGTTGGTATGTAAAGCCTAGTAGCTTCCACGATAAGTTCTTTGAATGCTTCCCATTTTGAATTTGCTGTTGGCAATATCATCAGTTGATCCCACTGTATAGAATTTAAATACTGTCTCAGTCCATTGTAGTCGCCTTTACGAAAGCAATACCCCTTCCCTTTACCCCTAATGGTAGTTACCTCTTTGAGTAACTCCCACTTCAGCACACTGTGATCACTGCCACCAAGTGGTTCATTTATCTGCAGATTCTTAATGCATGAAGAATCACTACTGATAATCAAATCAAGAGTATTACTCCCTCTAGTTGCCTCCCGAACATGCTGATGTAGAAAACAATCATCCAATAAATCCACAAAAGCCTTGCTACTGTGTGAGTGACCAGCCCCCAAATTCCAGTCAATATCTGGGAAATTAAAATCCCCCATTATAAGACTCTCTGATTTACTGGCCCACTCTATTTCTCCGAACAGTTTCTTATTATACTCATCAGAGTCATTAGGCCTATAGCACACTCCTACTCTCAATTTTGATCTCCCAATGCTTATGTCACACCAAACTGACTCGACACTGCACTGTCCAGCGATGTCGACTGGCTTCACTTCCTTGGATTTTAGCTGTTTTTTAACTAATAGCATAACCCCTCCTCCCTTCCTATCCTGTCTATCCTTTCTGTAGACATTGTACTCCCCAAATTCCAGTTCTGCATTTCTTATATCTGTGTGACACCACGTCTCTGAAATCCCCACAATATCTGCCTTTGATGTTTTGAGCAATACCTCAAATTCATCAAATTTATTTACTAAACTCCTAGCATTGGTGTACACACAAGTATACATGCACCTGTTCTTTTTCTTAGCTACCCTAACACAACCCATGTGTTTACTTGTACCCCAATGATTCCCAGCAGTCTCTGAAATATCCTGCATCTTATTTTCCAGGCTGCGTCATTCCAATAGAAGCAGTGCAAGAATCACTTTCACCTCTGCCAGTGGCTACTGTTAATCTATTAGTCCTTGTATCCCCCCAATCTAGCAGTTTTCCGACCTACCTAACATTGCCTCGATAGCATCAGCAAACATTCTTGCACCCTTTCTATTTAAGTGTATCCCATCCCTGTAGAAGCAGTCTCTCCTGTTAACAAGTACAGACCAGGCTGAAAAAAATTCTACCCCTTGAGCCCTGCACAATCTTTCCAGGGCCGAATTGATTGACAGGGCTCTCATCATATACTCCCTCCTATCGTGTCTGGGCAGAATTGCAGACACTTTCAATTTCAACCCTAATTCACGGCTTTTTTTCATCAGTGACCTGTACTTGTCAAGTAATTCCGCCGGTCTCCTACTCTTAATGTCATTAGTGCCAACGTGTACAACTATATCACCTTTTGTGCCCTTAAAAGATGATATCCGCTCTACAACGTCATCAACTTTTGCCCCTGGCAGACATACCCTGGTCCTATTCCACCTATCCTTTTTACAAAGCATGTTTCCCGTTTCCCTGACAATAGAGTCACCAACAACTACTAGTTCCTTTGGGACCAGCGCATTCTGCCTTGGGGGTTGCCACTGTGTTCCGCGATGACCAAGTGCAAGCTCTGGCATTGGTGTGGGCAGCTGAGAGCTTGATGGGCCCCTCACTTGTAATCCTTCGAGGGCATCCACCCTATCCTTCAAGCTCTCATATAGGCCCATAACAACGCTGAGTTGTCGCCTTATCTCCTTACACTCCTTGCATCGCACACACACAAAGACATCCCCCATGGCAGTATCATGTCCCATACTTGACTGCTCCGCAAACATCAAGCAAATAGTGCATCTTACAAGGCTGTGATTCAGAGGACAACTGCCCCCCTCAGTTCTCCCCTGGGCCACAGCATTCCCATTAGCTTGAGCCCTTTGCTTTGCTGCTCTGGTTTGAGTCATGATTTAGATTTACTTTCAATAAAATTTCAATTTCTGTACAAAATTAAATCCTAAACTTGTATCCAAACACAGTTATAACGCTATATTTATGTTTCAGTAACGAGTGTTATCTACGGAATATCTACGTTTCAGTAACGAGTGTTATCTACGAAATATTTACGTTTCAGTAACGAGTGTTATCTGCGAAATCCCTTTATATAACTTTCGTATCAAGTTATGTATTAATTATTTTTTTTTACTAATTATTTATGTTACGTAACCTAAGTGGTTATATGTATAATTAATTATGTTAAATAAAATTAATTATAATACGTTTGTAATCTAAGTCGTTATATGTATTTATTTAAACGTACAATTTAACTGCTAACGAAGTTCAACTAACGCTATCTAGTACGGTATATCATATCACAAAGGCGGGAAAATTACGAACGGTTAGCGGAGTTGAAACACGTGGAAACCTTTACCGATACTTTTATGCAATTACAAGGCCGAGTAAAGAATAAATACACCAAATTAATCAGAAAATCACAAAATAATGTTATACTACTAAATTTAAATCAAAAGTTTTAGAAAAACAATAATTTTCAAATCAATAAATAAGAAAAATCCACTTAGCGGCTTTGAAAACGACCGTCTCCTTGAAGGGGTGTTGCTTGATGCTGATAATAACCACTTCCCAATCTTTACATCATGTGCAAATTTTGACATGACACCCTCTATTCCTCCATTGATGTCATTTATGAAAATCAGAAACAACAGTTCCAACAAGCAGTTCCAGAACTGATCCTTGGGAAGGAGGGGCACACAACATTTGATCAGTCTGAAGTGACCATTCACACCTCTCTGCCTCTTGCCCTGCTACCATTCTGCAATGTACCTTAGAATCTTACCTATGATCCCAATGTGTTCCAGCTTGTATGGTTACCTCTCATGAGGAAATAAGTCAAATGTTTTGCTGAAACCAAATAAACAATGTTGAAATTATTTCCTACATACAACTCAAAACAGCTAACCAGGGTAGTTAAACATGATTTTCTGTTAACAAAACCAACCCATATTGTAGTCTGCAGCAAATGGGTTGCTGCAGACTGTCATTGCTGTTTTCCACTCTTTATTTTCATAGTCTCCAAGATTTTCCAATCCACTGAAGTCAGACTGACTGGTTTATAGTTACCCAGTTCACTCTTAGACTGCTTTTATGTGATATGACTTTATGCAGCTTGCCTTTATGATGATATATTCTTTATGATATACACTTTTTCAATCCAGAGG
Organism: Mastigoproctus giganteus; assembly: GCF_048544385.1. Taxonomy (NCBI): domain Eukaryota; kingdom Metazoa; phylum Arthropoda; class Arachnida; order Uropygi; family Thelyphonidae; genus Mastigoproctus; species Mastigoproctus giganteus. The sequence continues at coordinate 65,742,975 of NC_143583.1, read as the reverse complement.
AATCGCCTGAATCCAAGCAGGAGAGTAATATTGTTGTCAAATGAAGAAAGTTTCTTGAAATTAAATGAAATGCACCACTTTCCTTCTCAAAGACTAATATATCAGGATGAGATAAGGATTTTGACTACTTACCTACTCTTAAAGGTTGGCAAGATTTCAATAGTAATAAGGCTTCAGGAAGTAACTTGACTACACTGAAAGGAAGTTATTTTATTATTTTCCATGCAGTAACAAAGGCCTGATTTATATCTGGAGCTTCAATCCAAATGTATCAAGTGGAGATTATCATGATCAAGCTAAATGCAAATTCAAAATAACCCCAACCTTTGATCAGTCTGATCAAATTCTCTTGCAGTATAAGTCTTCTATTGCAAAACTAATGTCCAGATGCCATCAGAGAATTTCTTTGGTGTTGGTGAACCACTCATGCACTGAAAACAGTGACAAGTTGAACATCTTTTGTCTTGCTGGTTTGTAAATTGGAGGTGATGATTTTTTATGCTGTACACTGATTGTGGATGAGTTGTGGGTGCATTACTTTCATTTTGAAAGTAAATGAGACAGTAAAGAATTGCATCATTACAACTCCCCAAAGCGAAAGTAATTCTGAACCCTACTATCTGCTGAAAAGCTGATGTTTTATGTTTTGGAACATAGAGTTATTTTGGACATTTATATTAAGACAGCTCATAAGCATACTGAGATTTTTTTTTTTTTTTCTTCTTTTGGCTGATGCCATATAAGCTTGCTTTCTTGCATCATGTGCCTTTACTAATGCTAATATTTGGAAACAAAAATATGATTAAATATATTTTTGTCAGAAGTTTCTCAAGCACATGCGAACATATACACTTGCTGTCATTGGTTTTGACAATTTGTTTGATTACAAACATTCTCGAAACTGTAATATGTAATGACTGTTGTAACATATTTTAAAACATCTGTTTTCAAATATGTTACAGTGGAAAGTTTAACAACTTTCATCTTGATTTAAAAAGTTAGTTTATCAACCAGAGAAGCATTCCACTGTGTTCCAGCCTATTTTGAGCACTGAGTAGGAGGAGACCATGTGAAAAAGTGAGGTTTCTGATTACAAGTTTGAATAAAGAATTGCTTATTGAATCATTTGAGCAGTATGTACACACTTTTCTATGTTAGCACAGGCTAGCATGATTGTATTGTGTCTATTTATTAATTTTTTTGAAGTTATTTAAGTAATGTCTTTTAATGTATGAATTATCTCAAAACTTCCAGTATGTCCTGCCATATCATATCTGTTTCTAATTAATTGTGGGCATTTTTAATAGATCACAACATGAAAATAGCTATAAAAGTTGGAGGAAAATATGATTATAATTGTTATTCTCAGTTGTGTCATTTGGACGACCTGAAATTGAAGAAATTCTTTGGAATTCAATCCGGAGTTTTATTAGACATATATTATACATAAATAAGTTGATAAAATTGAACAATATGGTATATGTATAAGGGAAAGTAGAGGTATTATTGCATAAAAAAGGAAAAGTAACAATGAGATTTTTATTATTATTTTTTTTTTAAATGAAAGTTACATTTTCAATTGGAAATATAATGTAACTAAAGTTACATTTCATATTTATATGCCACTTGGATACTTATTTAGATTTGATACATTTATTTACATTTTGACATTGAGTTGCTGATTGGTGCTAGAGGTTGTTGTCTGATGATGTGATGTAGCCAAAGAGCTCTGAAACCAGTCCAATGACAGTATTCACTGCAAAGAAACATCACCAAGAAGGTTCTATTCACTAAAAATATGAAGGCACTGTGCCTTCTAGTTTTTAGTGGATAGAGCCTTCTGTTCAGGTGATGTTTCTTGGTGGTGAACACTGTCACGGGGGGATTGTAGTACCCCAGACAGTAAAGACAGAAAAACATACATAGTGTTAGGTTCTCAAACAATGAGTTCTTTTATATATTAAGAATTTTTTACATATTTTTTATGAATTTTTTTTTTTTCATGTATTTGCTCTCTCTAATGTTGTGAAATCAAGTCAAAAGAAGAACAAATTAATATTTAAAAGCATTTATGTACAGTTTTCACTTTTACAAAACATTAACATTCCATGAACAAACTTACTCAGAGCAAGCCCCTAGTAGAAAATTCAAAGATTTTTCTATGCTGCTGTGATTTTAATTGTCTCTCCCATGTTCACATACACAAGACAGCTTAGAGCTATTATCATAACATACATAAAAATCACAACAGAACTGTGAACTGTAAAATGAAAATTTGAAAGTAGGAAATGTAAACCACACTTTAGTCTATCAGTGAAATACCCTAAATTATATTGTTATGCCATCTCCTTCCCAAAGAACAAATTAAGCTTAGGAATTTAATTCAAGCATCCCTAGTCATCTGGAGCTAGCCACAAGGCAATCTCATCAGGAAATAGACTTATGAAATGGCAGCTGTGTGAGATTCTGTACTACAAAATAATCACGCCAGAATAGTCATAGAAAGAGGAAAATAAACCAGGTACGTAATTTTATTCTATATATAATTTAAAAGTCTGAGTTCTTCAAACGCATCAAGATCTAAAAGATCTAAAGTGGTGAATGAGCTGTAATAATGACTGGTATCACATGGTCATGAATAAACTTGTTCAAAACAGGATATATGCAATATCAATTAGAGCCAGCATATCATATAGCAAATCCTGTATATTTATTCAAGTATTTTCAGAAAATAATGGTAAGTACATCAAAATTCAATTGTACATGTAAATTAGCTGTGCTGCCATCTGTATCATAATATGAGGAGTGTGCTTAAATCCATAGTTCTCAGACATTGCTTTACTACAAATTAGCAATGCTCTCATCTGTGTCACAGCAGCTAATTTGCCCAAATCCATGATTTTGGGACCCATTATTAGGCAGGAGGCTGGTCAAACAGTGGTGTAGCACAAGTTTGTGTTTTCTGATTTCACACAATTTCTAATTTCTTTTAATTAACTATTATAAGGGATGATTAATACCTGGCTTTAATTACTCACTTGAATTAATGGGTGATTATTGTACAACAGCAACATGAGTTTGATATGGGGTTAGAAAGATGCCCCAGCCCAAGTGAAATTATGTTTGCAAAAGAGGATATTTTGCTTGCTGACAAAGAAAAAAAAAAAAATATATATATATTATTTTGGTATATAAAATATGTTATTGTGGTTGGTCTAAATTCCCTTTACCACATGTAATGCAGGATCTTGGCTCTAGAATGTGGTTGGAAATAACTAAATGCAGTTTATCTCATGCATAAGTCAGGTTCAGTTTGCATTATAAATTAGTCTTTATATAGAACAACAACTATTTCCCTGTGTTTGAATGGCATCAGTTTGGTGAGGACTGATGGTCTGGGAAGGCATCTGTATCTGTAAGGGCCTATACTTCATAAAAATGGATCATCAGTTCACTGTTTACACCATTATTTACACTGTTCAGAAAACTTCATATTTGCCCGTATCATAACTCCCAGATCCCTTTCCTCCTCCACTGTTTTTATTTCAACCCCACAAGTGTATAATTTATTTGGGGGTTGCTATTTGCCAAATATAAGACCTTACATTTAGCAGTATTAAAACATAGCTGCCATTTCTCTGACCACCTGCTCATATCTGTTCAAGTCTGTTCAATTCATCCTGAAGGAGTTGCTGCTTGCCACTGATCATTAATGACTCTACCGATCTTTACATTGTCTGCAAATTTTTACATCATGCCTTCTATCCTTTCATTTATTTCGTTTATGAAAATGAGAAACAACAGTGGTCCAAGAACTGATCCATGAGAGACCCACTCCTGATGTTATACCAATCTGAAGAATATCCATTAATCGTAACCTTCTGCCCTGCAGCCACCCAACAATCCATCTTAGAATCTTACAGTAATCGCAATCTGTTCAATCTTATAGAGTAACCTCTCATGAGGGACTGAGCCAAATGCTCTGCAAAAATCCAAATAAACTGTCGAAATTGTTCCCTAAATCCAGCTCATGAGTACCTGTGTCAAAGTAGCCTACTAAGTTAGTTAAACATGATTTTCCCTTAACAAAGCCATGTTGTGTGTTCTTTAGGATGCCATATCTATCTAAGTGTCCCTGGATTGCACTCTTAATCATGCCTCTAAGATTTTTCCTACCATTTAAGCCAGACTAACCAGTCTGTAGTTACCAACTTCACTTTTAGAACTGCCTTTAATTGTTGAAGATTGCAGGCAACCCACACATGGACTACCACAGCTCTCTCTCCTCCCACAAACATTAAAGGTATTTGGAACTTGAATTTTCTCTAGATTGTAATTTTTTGAAAATACACACAAAGGAAGGTTTACCAGATAATAGAAGTTGAAGGAATAAATGAGGGAAAGTGAGTTTGGAGTTGGACACTTAATGGATATTGATTGGTTTGGAAGAGAGCATCGGATTACAATGGATTATGGAAATATCTGTTGACATGATATGCAGCAGAAACTGGACATGTATTGTGACAAAGCATGGAGTGACTTTGTAAGAGATTGGTTATTAATTAACCTGTCTTTCCTGTTCTGAATGGAGTCTAGAAGCTTCACAGAGCTCTTGGGATCACCACCCCTGTTGTAGTTGAGTTTTAGGAGCATTAGTGACTAAAACTTCATATTGCTCCAACACTACCCTGGATGTGACAGTAATATTCCATGGTAGGATAGATTTGTACAGCGTAAGTAGTTTAGAAGAAACGTAAAGTAATGCCAAGAATGAAAAAGAAAAATCCAGTATTTTTTTGATGCATGGAATGCAATATTTGCAATGTGCTTTGTGCCAAGAGAGATTAGAAGTTAGGGTAATCTCTTGTAAAGATATGTGATCTTGTCTAGAAATCTGGAGTGTAATTGAAGATGAGCAAAGGAGCAGCGAACACTTTTTTTTTTTTTGCAAGAAACAAGGCAGGACTGAGTTTATTCTTTGCCTGAAGGTTGGCATGTAAGGATTTGGTGAAGAATATCCAAGTTGAGCTGTGCAGGACAAGGTTTCTCAAATTGGAAGTTGGATGGTGTGCACTGTCATCTGCAAAACTACGGATAGGATCTTGTCAGTAAAAGGTCATTAATATATAAAAGGAGTAGAGTGGGAGAAAGAACTGAACCTTGAGGAGCACCAGCATGAGTGGATGAGTTAGACGATAGAGAGCAGTCTACCATCACCCTCAGTGCCCAGCCAGAGAGAAAACTGGATCACACTCTAAGTAAGATATTAATGAAATTAAATTGGATCTTCATTCAAAATAAGAGACTACTCATATTTTGAATTTCATTGATCCACTTTTTATCATATTTTTATATTTTAGAGAAAACATATTTCATGTCCAAACGATTGAAAGGTATAACACACACTTCACTTCATCTGGATTCAATGTACAGTCTGTTACTACTATCTGTCCATAGAAATTAAGAGGAGTTAGTGAGCTCCTCATAACATCAGTTCTGCGTAGGTGAACATTCATTCATTAATCTATATTAAATTTATTTGATATTATTTTTTTACAATTACGAATCCCATGAAATTCCTTTAAGGAGTTACCAAATGCATTGAGTAGCACAGGTTAGTGGGGAGGAATTACTAATTCTGATAGCTTCTGGATTTACACCTTGCTGACACACAAGGCATTTCCAACATAATGTGGCATGCTGCTGGAAAAGATTGGCAACCCACCCTGTTTTAAAGTCTAATATTTTAGACCCCATTAAAACAATTAAAACTTCATTATTTCAGTAAATTTTCAATGGAAAATTTAATTTTTTATTGAGATAATTGAAATATTATTTATTATTTTTGACAGTTATTTTAGCCCTTTGACAATAATTAAAGTCACATTAAGATTAAAGACCTACACAGCAACAATGGCTGAAATTTATAAAACTTTTGAGAGAAAACTATAAATAACTGAGTATGTAATCCCAGACAGAAACCACAAACACCGGATTGTCCTCGTTAAAACTGGACAGGATTTCGGCAACACTAGATAAAAATAATACAGTTATATAAAGCAGGGGCGTATAACTCTTCAGGCTGCTTCCTGCCCTTCCCTTTACACTGTGCGACCGGAGCCATATATGCCTTACCCTTACCTAAAACTATTGTGTCACACATTTCAGTTTCACACTGACTTTTTCTGATATCCGTTTTTAGTAATATTCGTATTGCTTTGTTATTGTTTTGTTATGATGATTTATGTATCTTTCTCATTATTTATAATATTAGCACAACTATATAATAAGGTTATTAGTATAATTTAATAATTATTGAATTTTAGTATTTAAGTATTAAATGCAAAAATTGGAATAATAAATAAGCTGTAATATAAACGTCCGTAGCCGAGTGGTCAGGAGCGGGAGTGCAGTAGCATTAGCACACGCTCTTTGAGTAGTAGTAGTAGTAGTAGCAGCAGCAGTGGCATTTGATGCAAGAAAGCAAGTGTATGAGCTTATGCAGCATCAGCCAAAAAAAAAAAAAAAAAAAAAATCACACCATTCCCTCCAAATGCCTGTCCAGTTCCTCCTTAAATTTATTCACCCTATCAACTTCCACAACTACAGATGGAATTTTGTTCCAGCAATTAACCACCCGCTGGCTAAAGGCAAATTTCTGCACATCTAATCTACATCTGTCTTTTCTTAATTTGAATTTATGCCCCCTTAGGTTTGTAATCTGAACAAGTGGAAGGATCCCATCAGAATTCAGCGTGCTCAACCCATTCAAGGCCTTATAGACCTCAATCAGATCACTGCGCAGGTGCCTAGTCTCCAGCCACTGCAATTTGCAGAACTTAAGCCTCTCTTGGTACAAGGATCCCTTCATTCCCCTTACCCATCTTGTTGCCCTTCTCTGTACACGCTCAAGTAAATCTACATCCTTCCTAAAATGAGGCCTCCAGACCTGTACGCAGTACTCAAGGCGTGGCCTGACCATTGCCTTATACAGAGGGATAATCACCTCCTTTTCCCTGCTAGCAAAATTCCTATATATCATTGACAAAACCTATGACCTGCCCTGGCAGCCTGTCTGCATTGCTCAGAAAACTTCATATCTGACTGCACAATTACTCCCAGGTCTTTTTCATTTTCTACCACCTTAAGTGTAGTACCACACAGTTGGTACGTTTCTCTGGGGTTACTTCTACCCATATGCAGTACTTTGCATTTGTCAAGGTTAAACTTCAGTTGCCACTTCTTAGCCCATCTGCCCAAATTATCTAGATCCTGTTGCAGTAGCACACTGCCATTACTGTCATTAACAACCCTGCCAACCTTTGTATCATCTGCAAACTTCGACATTAAGCCTGATATACCTTCATCAATATCATTGATAAATAATCAAAACAACAGAGGACCTAACACCGAACCCTGTGGGACTCCGCTAATAACATTAGTCCAAGAAGAGCAGCACCCATTGATTACCACCCTCTGTCTTCTCCCACTTAACCATCCTTTTATCCATTGTAGCAACTTACCCTTAATACCATTCTGCTCCAATTTGTACAATAATCTTCCATGCGCAAGTGTCAAAAGCTTTCCTGAAATCCAAATATATGATATCAAAATTATTTTTTGCATCCAGTTCCTTTGTAACCACATCATAATATCCTATCAAATTTGTCAGACAAGACTTTCCATTAACAAACCCATGCTGTGTCTGAATTATTGCTGCAGTCTTGTCTAGATGATCCTGCAATGCATCATTAATCAGTGACTCCATTATTTTATCCAGAACATAAGTTAAACTAAATTACTCGTGTCACCCTTCGATCCCCCTTTGTGAATTGGGGATACATTTGCACATCTCCAGTCCGTGGGAACCTCCCCTGAGTCCAAGGATGCTCTCATAATTATGGCTAATTGTTTGCTTAGTTGCTTTTCTGCCTCCTTTAATATAACTGGATAGATCCCATCCACCCCAGGTGCTTTTCGTATGTTTAACTTCAACAATTTCTCCTCCACTTTGCTTTCAGTTATTACAAAATCATTAAGTATCCTGCTACAATTTGATAACCTTCTGCCATTTTCAAACCTTAATAATTCCTCATGTGTGAATTTAGATGCAAAATACTCATTCAGTTTGTTTGCTATCTGAGCAGGATCATCAACAGTCGAACCATCGATGTCAAGTGGACCAATCAGATTCATCCCCTTCCTTTTAGAGTTTATATAAGTAAAGAAATCCTTGCTGTTTTTCTTAGCATCTTTTGCCAAGGATTTCTCGTAATCTGCCTTCACCTGCCTAACCTCCTTTGTCACCTGATTACAGACTATCTTATATCTGCCATAGGCTTCTGAGTAGCTTGATAATTTATATGCATCCCATGAATTTTTCTTCTGTGTCACTAGTCTCATTAGTTCATTAGATAACCATTTAGGCCTAAACCTTGAACAATATTTCTTAATAGGTATGAAACTTTTAGTAGCTTCCATGATTAATTCCTTGAATGCTTCCCACTTAGAATTTACTGTTGGTAACATCGTCAGTTTATCCCACTGTACAGAATTTAAAAACTTTTGAGACACTGTACTCACCTTTACGGAAGCAAAAACCCTTTCCTTTACCCCTGATGGTAATTAAATCTTTAAGTAAATCCCACATCAGTACACTGTGATCACTGCCACCTAGTGGTTCCTTTATCTGCAAATTCTTAATACACGAATGATCACTGCTGATAACCAGATCAAGAGTATTACTTTCTCTGGTTGCCTCTCGAACATGCTGCTGCAGAAAACAATCATCCAATAAATCCACAAAAGTCTGACTAGTGTGTGAGTGACCAACCCACACACTAGTCCGCTGACTGCTGAATACGATCGATCTGCCAACCCACACTGGACCAGCGTGGCAGATTATGGTCCATATCCCTCTGCATGAATTGTTGAGGAGGCTTGCATCCTGCAGTGGGTTGATAATGGCTGCACTTTACTTTTACCACCAGTACAGGGCGGCCTACTAGAAACTAGTAGGCTATGGCTTGATGACGTCACCTATTCCAGATTGCTTACGCTACATGCAAAAGTTAACTGCACTAAATTAAAGACTAAAAGCACTGAATATAAACCACAGGTGTTCCCCCTCAATGAAATCGATTCGTAATTTATGTCAATAAAAGTAAAATTTACACTGATGTAAATTTTTAAAACCAATTGTGCAATATTTACGTTTTTCTTTTTTTTCCTCCACAAAATCGAGAAGCTGGTATTATAACATTATTTAAATTCATTCTGGTCATTAGATTTGAAGCTTGACTATTTATTAAAGTGAGGAACTTTTGTGTAAAAATATGAAATAAATTTTCTGTTTATATTCTTGGACAACCACATAAGTCAGAGGTGTTCACAAGGTAGAGAGAATACAGGGACGACACCGTATTAATAGTCACTCGGCCTTGAATCAGTCACTCAAATGCACGCAAATCTATATCCTCCCGCAGAGCTACAGCGGTATATAAAATGTTTAAGGGAAGACTAAAAGCATCTCCGTTTCTGATACAGTCTGCGCAATAAGATAGATCTTTCTTCACTTTTATTAAAGGACAGATTCTTAGTAAAGAGCACGTAAAACAAAAAAAAAAAGCACGCCTTGACAATGATACCTGGATACGCCACTACTAGTTAACATCAGCGGTCGAAATGGAAGTTTTGCGAAAAAGAACTCTAGTTAAATAAAATATTATTTTTAATAGTCTAGTTAGTACACTGGTGTTCAAAGAAAGTACATCACCCCTTAAAATTGTAATTGTCGACCGAATAACTTAAGTATATGGCAATATTTCTTACGGATTGCATCAGATAAGATTGACACGCGTAGGTGATGACGTAATATTGCATCAGCTGTTACTTTCAGCTATATTAGCACGCTCTGCAAGAGTTGTAGTCATTTCTTGCTTGTGTCAGGATGGCGAGTTAGCGCCACGAAGAAAGAGTGCTACTGTTGCTTTACGTGAGGAAGGATGTTCTTCCCGTCATATTGCTTATAAAGTGTTTTGTAATCAGTCGACAGTGAGTAGATTTCTTTCCAAATTTGAGAATAATGGTTCTGCTGATAGGAAAAAAGGAACCGGACGCAACGAATCTCTACGCCAAAACAGAACAGCGTTTTGAAGCACTTATGCCTTAAAAACCGTAAAGCGTATTCGTTTGAGCTGAAAAGAGAATGGGAAGAACATACAGGAGTGGTAGAAAGTGCAGTAACAGTCAGAAGCCTCTTCAAAAATGGACTTGTAGCCCGTCGTCCTAAGAAGAAGTCCCTCCTCACACAAAAAATGAAAAAGGCCCGATTAATTTGGTGTAAGGAGCATGTCAAATGGACCCCCGAGCTGTGGAAGTCAGTTATTTTCTCGGATGAGAAGAAATTCAACCTGCATGACTCTGATGGGAGACAAACGATTCGCCGTAGACATGGTGAAGAATACCATCCAGACTGTATGGTGTTACAGTGAAATTCCCTACCAGTCAAATGATATGGTGGGTGCATTCCGTATCGCGGAGTAGATCACCTGCAGTTTATAAAATGTTCCTTAAATGCCAATGAATACCTGGCTGTATTGGAAGGCAAATTGCTGCCAACCATTAGAGACCATTTCAACCTGTCAAGTAACTGCATCTTTCAGGACGACTCTGTTTCTTGTTATCAGGCGAAAAGTGTAAGTGGGCACTACTTTAGCATTTAGTAGAGGCATATGATGCAAGAAAGTAAGCTTATGCAGCATCAGCCAAAAAAAAAAAAAAAAAAAAACCCCACTCCCATTTCACCCCTCCGTTCGTTCGAAATACCTGTCCAGCTGAGCCTTAAATTTATTTAGGCTATCAACTTCCACAACAAGGGATGGAAGTCTGTTCCACCAACCCGCTGGCTAAAGGCAAATTTCCGCACATAACTACTTCTGTAGTTAACTTTAGTTTCATTTCTGCATTAGAGGTTCGACAGTGATGTGTTTACGTTTGTTACAGGTGATAAAATGGAAGAACGGTCCATTACAACTCCTAGCTGGCCAGGAAACAGCCCGGACCTGAATCCTATAGAGAACTGTTGGAATCGTGTGGAATCTGCAGTTGCCAGAAAGAAACCAAAGATCCTTGATGAACTTCAGGAATCCACAATTCGTGTTTGGAACCACGAGCTATCAGTTGATTATCTTCAGAAATTGATCTTGTCAATTCCTCGACGGTATGCTGCTGTCATCAGGGCCAGAAGCGGTTCAACTAAATATTAGTTTGCACCTGGTGAACTTGTCATTTTGTTTTCCATTTAAAATGATAAACTGAAGCAAATTGAGGGCTTCTGATAACATTTCAGCCATAATTGTCGTCTTTACCAAAAGTGTTGTATAAAGGTTGCAAATGCTCATTTTTGAATATTTTGAGAGCACCTGTCAAGTATTACTTAGCTTTGCCTTAACTATTAATAAATATATTTTGTTTATATTTCTGTTTGTGATGCTAGTTATTAATGTAATATACCATCGCGAAAAAGGGTTAGAAATGTGAAATTCCTAGGTGATGCACTTTCTTTGAACACCAGTGTATGTACACATAGCCGAGTGGTTGGAAGTTCAGTACCACACGCTCTTTGAATAAACAGGGGTTCAAGCCCCGGACTGCTAAATAAGGTTAAACTGCTAACTCGCACTTGACCAGCGTGGCAGATTATGGCCCATTTCCCTCAACATTAATCGTTGAGGCGATTTCCGTCCTGCAGAGGATTGATAATGGCTACAGTTTATGTACACGATAATTAATGAAGAACCAGTATGGCTTTTCGGTGCACTTCGATCAATTCCGAACTGTTAAATGGATTTATTTCCCTTATGTGGTGAATAAGATTACAGTATGCAGAATATGTTTTTCTATATCTTCTATCTCGCATTTCTATATCTTCTTTTCGATCTCGCATTAGTGAAAATAACTAGGCAACATTGATTTCGAAATTCCGTTCATTCTTTGAATACGATGTAAACAAGTGGCTGTGAAGGCCTTCGTTTATGATAGGACCTGCACCAGTAGGCAAAAGGATGTCACTGGCCCTTTATACGAGGTGCGGCAATAAAGTTCCCAGACTGGTGCAATAAAAAGAACACAAAGTGAAGGAACTCAAAAATGGTTTTATTTTTATTCAAAGTAAGAAGGCGTCCAATGGATGATCAGTTCGGTGGTTGCGTTTTTCTTCGTGTCCTCAACGTCCTGAAATCTCTTTCCTTTGAGGGTAGTTTACACCTTGGGAAAGATAAAGTCCTCTGATGTTAGATCGGGAGAGTTTGGTGGATGGTTGATCTGTACAATGCGAGGTTTTATTAGAAATGTCCTCACAACAAGTGTGGAATGGACAAGTGGGGACATTTGTCGTGAAACAAGAACCAGCCTTTCACTCGGGAAATGTGTTCATTAGGCTTTGAAGTACGAATAATGTAGCATTTACTTTCTCCCTCTCCCCCCCCCCCCTTCAGGTACAGTCTGGATGGATTCTTCGCACGATAGCGCTCTTCGTTGCTTCTGCCCATCCATGAGGTGGTGCGGCACACATTTTACATACCTTCCTTTTCCTTAAATTTGCATGCAGAATTTGACGAATCGTCTCCTTATTCATATCCAATCCATTATTCCGAGGATCAATCGACGGTCTCTTGCCACAGTTTTCCCGAACTTTTGCAACTCTGTCCTCATTCAAGAAGTTGGCGGACGCCCACTTCATGCGAACATCCTCACACCCGTCTTTGGACTGCTTACAGCATTCAAACAAACTAGTATGACGTAACGTTTCATCATCGTAAACAGTTTTTTAACATTTCATACGTTTCAGTTGCAGATTTTCCCAACAAAATTTGACATTCATTCGTTGGTCCACTGCAAAATCGTGATACGGAACATTAACGCCACTAACGAAAGTGGTTGCTGTTGCAGCCTGTCAGCCTATTGGATACCTATATATCTATATACCATCTGTATATAGATATATAGTTATCCAATATCTATACTACCATCTATACTATATCTATACTACCGTCTGTTGGAGGATGTTTTAACTACAACGTACTATTTCCGTTTATTTTCAAACTCATCGAATATGACCGCATCAGTCCTGGAATTTTATTGCCACATCTCGTATAAGACGATAGTGAGAACGCTTTTAGAATAATACTGTTTAGGTCTGGAGGCCACAATTGAAGAAAGTCAGAGCTTTTACAAATGGTTCAAAGAAGGGCAACCAGATTGGTGAGGTGTGTAATCGATGCCTGTATGGAGAACGGCTTAGAAAGTGCGGACCGGCCAAGCTTGGCAAGTAGATATTTGTGGGGAGGGGTTGCGCTGATGGAAGTCCCAGGAAAGAATCAGTATAATGAACCAGGAGGTTTATTTTCATTAGTAGAAGAGAGAACTAGTAAACCCAAATACAAAATTTTGGGGAATAACAGAAGGTTGGATCTCATGAAGTTTACTTTTGGGCAGCGTATCGTTCAATTGGAACGAATTTCCTGCAACAGTGAATGAGGTGGAGAGCGTGGTAAAGTTAAAAATGGAATTGGACAGCCACTTTTGGCGATAAGGATGATGGTATGAGCGGTAGAGAATTTTTTAACCCTTCTGTTTTTTTTTTTTGGTAGATGCATAAAAAAAAAAAAATCTGCTTACTTGCATCATTAAACATTATAGTACTAATACTACCTTCACTCATACAATAGTTCTTATTTTACTTGGCATCCGGTAGTCAGGTCTTGCTATAGTCAACAGTAATATGAGTTAATTTTTATCAGTTAAATATGTACCGCCTTCTACTATCATATTGCTAATAATGGGTAGCAAAGTGGCATGTCACCTTCGTGCACGCAAGTTATATAGCCTAATTAGAATTTCACATCGTAAACACCAAAAATTCATGTTTCTCAAAAATTTTACTGCAAATGATACTTTGCCTTTACTAAAACCAATTCATCAGTAATCTGCAGGCTTACGAAACGATAAAGTCCAAGGGAGGAAGTGAAAATTTTCAAATAACTCGAGAATCCCAATAAAACAAATATTTTTAGTTAGAGAAATTTCTGCGCCATCAAATTAACTGTTCTTTAAATTTATTGCTTAGTCTGGTATTTGATTCATAAAAATAGTGGAGAGACACTCTTCACGCGAAAAGTTTCGCCTATTATCCGATAGTGAAAGATTCCCCAACACTATTTCCAAAAATGCATCATTAGTGGTAAGGAATTGTTCTTGCCCGCGGCATTCAGAATTTTATGTTTTGTCCCCTAACCAAAAAAAAAAAAAAAAAAGTTGGGCATCCCTGATATAAAGTCGGCATTATCCACATTTATTCATTTTTCACATTATTGGAATATCAGAAAATACAACTTCAGTTTTCTGAAAGATGTGTACTTCATTGATTTAACGTACTCATAAAGAGATTCGTATCCTGGCTCAGCCATTCATTTTTTCCTGATAATGTTCTATTTTTAAAATTTTCTAGACCATGTTTTGCTTAAGGCATATTTAGGGTGTACGCTGTAAAACATGGCGTTTAAATTTGGAGTGGAAAAGATTTGCAATTATTGGTTGTAAAAGCATTGTTGGCGGAAAAAGCACCCTAGATCAAGTTTTTTGTTCTTCGGATTGATCAGAATAGGTTCAAAGTAGAAGTAATTTCATCTTCCACTCTTGCTTTCAAAAACGGAAGACCGAAGAAGCATTTGATGTTATTGTGTGAATATTCCCTTCGTTCGTCAGGTATTAAGTTAGACGGTCGTTCGTAAATTTTCTTCCGTTTTTCTTTGTAATTTATTGCTTATTTTCTGCGTATTCAGAACCTCTTCCTTGGTTCTCTCGTGCTTCTGATTCTATTCTAAAATAATTAATGAAAAACTTATATATATATTTTTTTTTCATTCAGCAGCATTCTTCGGCTTTGCCTAGTGCTTTACGAAATCGAAATTTGAAGGCGTCAACGAACAGTAGTTTATTTATTATTTTTTAAAATTATTTCTTTCTTCGCTGATAATTGCTCCACTACACTGATTTAATTAGCCATTTGAGGCTTTCGTAGCCGAGTGGTCAGGAGCGGGAGTGCAGTGGCACACGCTCTTTGAGTAGACCGGGATTCAAGCCCCTCACTGCTAATTATGGTCGATCTGCCAACCCGCACTTGACTGGACCAGCGTGGAAGATTATGGTCCATTTTCCTCAACATGAATTGTTGAGGAGGCTTCCATCCTGCAGTGGGTTGATAATGGATGCAGTTTACCTTTATTTGATGCTTTTGCAACCTCCTGTAAAGATGACGGCAGGCTATTTGAACATTTGCCAGTGTAGTACGTTAATTGTATAGGTATAACACTAACTCTTTTTGTAACCAATAGCGAGAAAACTAGGTGTGCTAAATGCATCGATCTCATGTTGTGAAGTTAGTAGTTGCCTTTGTGTTTTACTTATGAAATGAAAAGCATTATTTCAAGGGAGAAGTATATTTATGCCATCAACTTTAAATAAACAGCAAATTGAAGTTACAATTTAAATAAATTATAGCAAAACATAGTCCAATTTGGTCCCAAATATTGAATTGGACTATGTTTTTATTATCCCCTTGATTCGACTGATCTGGAATGGAGTCCTTTGCCGTGATGCAGAGAAATGCCTCTTTGTATCAACCATTGTAGGAAGAAGCAATTGACATATGCGTGGAAAGGATTACATATCTAGCCAGCAGTATCTACACTTAGTAAATAAAATATTTTATAAATTTTCAGAAACAAGAAAACAACAAATATATATACTTTTTAATTTTTACTTTACGAGTATTATGTAAAGTTCTCGCTGCTTTAGATGTACAGTGATTTTGAGGCACCAAAATATCGGGGTTCCAAGCGGCCGCTTATCTTAATATCCGAAAAGAATACGAAAAGCAAATAAGCAATACCTCGCTTTATTTCGTCTGTTGTAGAACTGAAGAGATATGGTGGAAGCTTATTAAATACCTAAAGGGAGTGAGAAAGTGCTTTGTTGTCAATATTGATAAAAAAATACGGTAATTTTTTAATTATAATTTCCGTTTTTAATTACTTTCTTTTATATTCCAATGTATAAAATGTAAGGTACGCACACTTGTTACTTGTTTGTATTTGTGCTGTCAAATTATATATTTTAAAGGTCTAAGCTGTGTTACTACGGGAATTCTCAGGAGACATTTCAGGCTAAACGATTACTTATCATTCTTATGAAAACCGCGTATCAGTATTTGCATCCGATAAAGAAGAGTTCCTCCCCCCCCCACACACACACAGAGGAGGAGATGGGGAAGGAAGGCTGTTCTATGAGAACGTAACTCGTTCAGCTTTTTCAAAGAGATGGGACTGGCCAAACACTGCGTGACAAGTTGTAATTTATCTCTTCTTTGCTTGTAAGCATTGCCCAGTAAAAGTCGTATACGTGTTCCATTCATTCAACCATATTTTATGATCTTTCAGGAAAGTAATATAAAAATTATTTCAAAATATATCTGTGAGCATTTATTAGTAAGGAAAACTGTCATAGAATTCTGTTCTGTTATTAGCCATAAAATGCGCCGCTGTATATTAGTTATGAAACAGCGATGGCGAGAACTTTGCTGCCCTGCACTCCAGTTGCATTTTAAAATTATGAATTGGAGAGAATTATTTCGTCATTGGGTGATTAAATTTTTACCAAAATTCATAATATTGATATTCCGTGTGTTTAAAAGCTCAAAGTGGAACAAGAACTGAAGCGACAAAGTTTTGGGAATATCTCAGTGAAATTTTATGAGCAGTAAAAATTGATCTTAACTGCGGAATTTGTAAGATGCATGATAAATAGTGGTTTGGAAGCGAAGCCAAAATGAAATGACTGATCGGTGAATTTCAGAAGATGTATAGCATTAAAGAAATCACTAGCTTTATAACCATATATATATATATATATATATATATATTTTTTTTTTTTTTTTTTTATTAATGATGAATTGAATACAAACGACTTTATTTCAATCAGTAGTAATATGCAGTTACATTAATTGATGATATTCAAAACAGTAATGCTAGAGGGTTTAACATATGATTATAAAGAATAGTTATCTACTGATTTTTGCGTTTATGGATATAACAGTTTTCCAGAAACGATTGGCATGATGACTCGCAGCGTCTCTAAAAGTAACACGAAGTAGTCCAAATTTCCATAAGGTTTCCCACAGAAACGTTATTTGATATCTAGGAAATAAACTCATACACCGACCATTGGAAAAATTTTACAAATAGTATAAAAACAAATTATTTACGGTAAACTAATGATTGTACAAAGGGTACTAGGAAAGTTTTGCAATATGACGCAACAATGAATCACAGGAAGCTGCTTGTTGCTGCTTGTTGAGACATGTTCATACGTGCATAGTAGCCGCCGCGCCAAGGCGATGGGCTCAGTTATTCATTAGTAGTGAGAGTGTAAAGTGCTTGCGATGGCATCGTGGTCACGAAATGAGATAAGGACAGTTTTGCGGTTTAACCATAGACCAGTGCTTAGAAGAAATTACTCTTGCACTAGATGATGATTGTCCACATCGTACAACGATATTCAGGTGGTATAGAGAATTCCAAAGGGGAAATTTCACTCTGGAGGATTCTGAGAGGCCGGAAGGGCCACGAACGTCAGTTACGGAGGAAAATGTTACTGCTGTGAGGAAAATGCTTGACGAAAACAGGCGAGTGACCTACCAACAGATAGAGGATATACTTTGGGCCTAAATGCACCAGCAATTCGTTCGATTCTGCAAGATCATTTGCACGGGAAGAAACTTTGTTCTCTCTGGGTACCGCATCAACTGACTGAAGAGCAGATGACACGACGTGTGACTTGGTGCCGGGAGATGTTAAAAAAGTTTGATAAGGGACAATCTCGGTATGTGAACAACATCGTGACAAGTGACGAGACTTGGCTGTACTATTACGATCTGCCGACCAAGGCTCAAAACAAAGTTTGGGTCTTTGATGATGACGACACACCCGTAATTGTCAGAAAATACCGATCTGTAAAGAAGAAAATGATAGCTGTATTTTTCAAATCGAGTGGAATTGTGGAACGTGTCGTTTTGGACACGCAGAAGACAGTCACAGCTAAGTGGTATACTGAACAATGCCTGCCTAAAGTCATTGGATCTATGAAGAACCTGCGGCCAAAGTCAAGAATGGACACCCGGTACCTCCATCACGATAATGCTAGAGCTCACCGCGCCAAAGCCTGCACCGAATATTTGACTACGACAGGACTGAAACTTCTCGAGCACCCTCCCTACAGTCCAGACCTTGCTCCCTGCGACTTTGCACTGTTCCCGCATGTGAAAATGAAGCTAAAAGGGAGGCGGTTTTCCAGTGATGAGGACCTTCTACGGGCTTGGGACAACGAGTGTTCTTTACTCCCTAGTGAAACTTGGCAGAACTGGTTTAAAGATTGGTTTCGGAGGATGGAGAGCATTAGCATTAGTAGAGGCATTTGATGCAAGAAAGCAAGCTTATGCAGCATCAGCCAAAAAAAAAAAAAAAAAAAAGTAACATAAATAAATAAAAATAACCACTTCCACTTCACCCCTCTGTTCGTTCGAAATACCTGTCCAGCTGAGCCTTAAACTTATTTAGGCTATCAACTTCCACGACAAGGGATGGAAGTCTGTTCCACCCACCAACCACCCGCTGGCTAAAGGCAAATTTCCGCACATCTATCCTACATCTGTCTTTCCTCAATTTGAATTTATGCCCTCTCAGGTGATTTTTCTGAGCTAGAGGAAGAATCCCATCAGCATTGAGCATGCTCAAACCATTCAAGGCTTTGTACACCTCTATCAGATCACCCCGCTGGTGCCTAGTTTCCAGACACTGTAATTTGCAAAACTTAAGCCTTTCTTCGTAAGAGAACCCCTTTGTCCCATTCACCAATCTAGTTGCCCTTCTCTGTACTCGTTCCAGCAGCTCTACATCCTTCCTGAAATGAGGCCTCCAGGCCTGTATACAGTACTCTAGGTGTGGCCTGACCATTGCCTTATACAAGGGAATAATCACCTCCTTATCCCTGCTAGAAAAATTTCTATATATCATTGACAATACACCATGAGCTACTCTTGCAGCTCGTCTGCACTGCTCAGAGAACTTCATATCTGCCTGCACCACCACCCCCAGGTCCCTTTCATTTTCTACCACTGTCAGTGTAGTACCACAGAGTTGATACGTTGCTCTGGGGTTGCTGTTTCCCATATGTAGTACTTTACATTTGTCAATGTTAAACTTCATTTGCCACCTCGAAGCCCATCTGCTCAACCTTTCCAAATCCTGTTGCAGCAGCATAGTGTCAGTAGTGTCCTTGACAACCCTGCCAACCTTTGTATCGTCTGCAAACTTGGACATTAAGCCTGATATACCATCATCAATATCATTTATAAATACAGAAAACAATAAAGGCCCCAATACTGAACCCTGAGAGAGGTGTATTGAATGTAGAGGAAATTACTTTGAAAAAATTAAATAAACAAAGCTGTATTGCAAAACTTTCCTAGTACCCTTTGTATTTGCGGAATACTAAAAACTGTAATAAAAGATCGTTTACCATAAAATAAGCTAAAATATAAAATTAAAAGCGCTAAAAACCTGGAGCTTTCGAGAGCGTCAGCTCTCTTCTTCAACAGTAATATGACTTTCTGCAACATCTCTTAAATAGCAGGTTCACGGTACACGTGGTATTTCTCCACGTGGTTCAATCGGCACATGGTCAGAACCGGAAGCGGAAATGTCTCGGGTACGTGGCAAATAAAATCGTTCATCCGAACTTAATACAATTGTTTCAAAAATAGGATGAATACGCATGCCTCTATCTCTATTCATGGTATTCTTACTGGATGAACCAATCCGTAAACCCTCGAGCCATTTACGCTCCCAGTATCCGTGTGCACGATACAAAATAATAGCGTCCTCCGGGGAGATTTGATGCTGCTTCTCCCAAAAGTGTTCGGCCACGGCAGACTTACTATAATCAGTGGTTCTTATGGCATTTAAATGTTCCCCCAGACGATCCCTAAGCCGTCGTTTTGTTTCCCCCACATAAACACTCCCCACAATCCGGGCATTCTATACTATAAATAACTCTGCTACTGAGATCTTTTGGTATATGGTCTTTGACCTGGGACACAGCTGTGCACAGCCTCCGCCCAGGAAGCTGTACACAGCGTGTCTTATAACCCCGTAAAATTCTTGCCAGATGCTCAGTAAGGTCCGGATAGTAGGGGATGTATGCGGTGGCTACCGGGACAAACGACTCCCTACGCTCAGACACCCCTCTACTATATCTATCCAGGATCCTCTAGGGGTATCCGCACTTTCTAAGTTCTGCCGTGACACGATTAATTTCTTTCTCTTTATCCTCAGAAGTGGTACAGTGTGATCTTACTCTGTCATATAAAGCTTTTGCTACACTATTCTTGTATTGTCCAGCTTGTGCTGAATTATAGTGGGTGTATTGACCTCTACACATGGGTTTTTTAAAAACTGACGTCTGAAGCCTAAAACCCACCCTAAAGACCAATACATCCAAAAACGACAGAGTACCGCCCGTTTCCACCTCTGAGGTAAATTGTATAAATTGGGAGAAGCTATTAAGCCAACAACGTATTTGTACTGGGGTAGAATTATGTTTAGCTAGTACCACCATGTTATTTCAAGGAACTATGTATAAGCAGGTTCGCGGTACGGCCATGGGTTCACCCATTAGTGCCACCGTGGCGAAGTTGGCCATGGAGGAGTTGGAAAGTAGGGTTTTTAGTGGGTGTTCGTTTCCTATCAGGAATTGGAGAAGATACGTTGATGATACCTTTGCCCTGGTCCAGAAGGGGAGGGAGTATGATGCCGTTTATTGGCTTAATAGCTTCTCCCAATTTATACAATTTACCTCAGAGGTAGAAACGGGCAGTACTCTGTCGTTTTTGGATGTATTGGTCTCTAGGGTGGGTTTTAGGCCTAAGACGTCAGTTTTTAAAAAACCCATGTGTAGAGGTCAATACACCTACTATAATTCAGCACAAGCTGGACAATACAAGAATAGTGTAGCAAAAGCTTTATATGACAGAGTAAGATCACACTGTACCACTTTTGAGGATAAAGAGAAAGAAATTAATTGTGTCACGGCAGAACTTAGAAAGTGCGGATACCCCCAGAGAATCCTGGATAGATATAGTAGAGGGGTGTCTGAGCGTAGGGAGTCGTTCGTCCCGGTAGCCACAGCATACATCCCCTAACGTCCGGGCCTTACTGAGCATCTGGCAAGAATTTTACGGGGTTATAAGACACGCTGTGTACAGCTTCCTGGGCGGAGGCTGTGCACAGCTGTGTCCCAGGTCAAAGACCGTATACCAAAAGATCTCAGTAGCGGAGTTATTTATAGTATAGAATGCCCGGATTGTGGGGAGTGTTTATGTGGGGGAAACAAAACGACGGCTTAGGGATCGTCTGGGGGAACATTTAAATGCCATAAGAACCGCTGATTATAGTAAGTCTGCCGTGGCCGAACACTTTTGGGAGAAGCAGCATCAAATCTCCCCGGAGGACGCTATTATTTTGTATCGTGCACACGGATACTGGGAGCGTAAATGGCTCGAGGGTTTACGGATTGGTTCATCCAGTAAGAATACCATGAATAGAGATAGAGGCATGCGTATTCATCCTATTTTTGAAACAATTGTATTAAGTTCGGATTAACGATTTTATTTGCCACGTACCCGAGACATTTCCGCTTCCGGTTCTGACCATGTGCCGATTGAACCACGTGGAGAAATACCACGTGTACCGTGAACCTGCTATTTAAGAGATGTTGCAGAAAGTCATATTACTGTTGAAGAAGAGAGCTGACGCTCTCGAAAGCTCCAGGTTTTTAGCGCTTCTAATTTTATATTTTAGCTTATTTTATGGTAAACGATCTTTTATTACAGTTTTTAGTATTCCGCAAATACAATCATTAGTTTATTGTAAATAATTTGTTTTTATACTATTTGTAAAATTTTAGTTACAGTAAAAGTTTTTCCAATGGTCGGTGTATGAGTCTATTTCCTAGATATGAGTTTTCCCGACCTCAGAGGCCTCTTTCAGGATAACGTTATTTGAATTGTCATAGTTCCGGAACGCATTTATATTTTTTTCAATGACCGTGTATTTGAATACGCAAAGATAGGTCTGCATAGATTTTGGTATTTCCAAAATTCACGGTGTTTCTGGGCGTACTCTTAGTGCTAATTCAAAAATCTAAACCGTTTTTTTACCTATCGATTTGCAGTTTTTTTGACAAACATTAAAGAATTGTTTGTTAAAGGCGCACACATTCCATTTATGCACGATATGCTTGTTATTTCCTTTTTGACTGCAGGTATGGACGTGCCCAGACTTGTTTCGAAAAGTCGAGACCCTGCAATCTAGATAGTTGTATAAACCTGCGAAGTTTGTTCCGCATTAAGTTGTTTTCTTGTGCAGTCCTGATAAATCTTCTAACGTGATTTTCATATTCTGGCTTTGGCAACTCATGGTTGTGTGAACAAACCAAATATATTTTGTTGCAATTATGTTGTGGCGAAACAAGGGAAGGATATAACATCGTCTGTGAAAATGTACATGCCCCATATCTTGAAAATTAAATTAGGTGATGAAGATAAAAGTTTGCCCCAATTCCACCCATAAAGTGTGCCATATGTGTGGAGGGTTTGTGTTAAAAGTAAAGCCATGACATTTGCCATTCTCATGGCGTGGGGGGAACTTCGGGATAATGACTTCCGTTTTTTTTTTTTTTTTTTTGTGAACGGTGCAGGTTATAGAACATGTAGAGCATTGTGTGAAGAACATGTAGAGCATTGTGTACCTCAACGATGCTTCGGCTGTAAGGCTGGTACTCCTTGGATCTGAACTACTGGTACCACCTCCACCAGTTGTTCTTGAACATATACTATCAGATCCCAAACTGATATTTCTGATCTAAAGGCTGATATAAACTATTGTGACGAAAAAATTCACAACTCTGGACCACAGCTATTTTGTACAAAGTGAACTCGACGATCTCATTAGAGATTTAAATCTGCCCCAAAGAGGCTGCCTAGCTTCTAGAGGCAAGAATGAAATCCAAGAATCGGTTGTCCCCTTTTGGTAGAGACATTGTGTAAAAGAATTGGGTCCCCACTTTTCCGAAGAAGGCTGAATGTGATATATATTGCGACACCATTCCTGCAGCTATGAATATATATATATATTTGGAATTTTCTACCAATCAACATTGTGGAGGCTGTTTATTGAATCTTTGAAGCAAAGCCTCAAAGGTCTCTTCATAGTGGAAGTCTTCAAAAGACTTCTTTTCATAGTGGAAAGAAGTAATGCATCCATTCCTGTAGCCCATTAAATAAAACTGCAAAAATGTTAAGCTTCTTTTGGAAAACATTCAGTACTGGAACTGTTGTTGGCTAGTGTATGGAGATTTTAAGGTTATAGGTCTGCTACTCGGCTAACAACTTGGTTACACAAAAATGCCTTGCTTTCTGTGCGAGTAGGATAGTCGAGCAAGAAGTGAACACTGGGAAAGGAAAGTGGCCATAAAGGCGGTCTCCGACACCAGGTTCAAAGGACATTAGCCACTAGTAGATACACAAAGTACTGTTACTTCCCTGCCCTGAATAAAAGAAGTTGTTTCCAGTATGAATTTTTTTTTTTTGACGCCAAATAGGCTCTTAGACTGGTTTTAAAAATGTACTATGCTATATATATATATATATATATATATATTTATTTATTTATTTATTTATTTATTTGGGGGTGGGGACGAACATAGATTGAGTGACATGCTGGAGAAGTTCAGAAAACTAGTCTGCTATATGAATGTTAAGGCACTTCTTCTTGCAGTCTCATCTCAACTATTTCAGAAAATTTAGGTAATTTAAGTGAAGGGGGGGGGGGGAGATTCCATCACGATCTAAAAGAAATGGAAAAAAGGTATGGAATGTCAACATGATATCTGACCACTGCTGAATGCTAAACAGCGAAACCGCCACCGAAAATAGCCCCTTGAGGAAGTAGAAATGCGAAAGTTTAACCCAGTGTAGTGCATAAGAAATTCAGTTTGTGGCCATCTGCGCTAATAAACTGGGTGACTTTTTTTTTCTTTTTTTTTTTTTCTATATTTCTGTTTTCAGGTATTTTTACGGGAATTTTTATGTAAAAGTAAGCTGTTTGTAAAAAATAAAATAAGCACCAATATTTTCGGGTTTTTTAAATTATTTTTTTATTTGCAAAGAATTCTGACGTGATTGAGCAAATTTCAAGTATCTTTCGAAATTTCCGTTAAAATTGTAGTTCTGATTAGCAGTTAAATATCAGAAAACTGTTCTTAAAATGCAGACCGGTGTTATCTAAGTAGTTGCTGTGAACGTGTTTCAAGCATCCCTCACGTGATTACTAAATACGGTGCTGTTCTTGTATTCTCTATCTTCTGTCTTTGTATGGTCATCCCAAAATATAAGCAGAAAATTTATGAATTGTAATAAGAGATTAAGCAACACTGCATTCCACGTAAATTTTAAAGAAATTTAATGAATTATCGAGTTTATTGAAACAAGCTGGAACGAAAACTTTACAAAAAAGGTTCTAAATAACCCGAACATATAGGGGCCAATTTTAACGAGGTTTCGAAAGCCTTGTGGATATCGTTCTCAAGTCTAAAATAAGTGTCCACGTGGTATCACCGAACTTTTTTTTTTTTTTTTTACTTTTTATCTTTAAAAATTTCCGTGTATAATTCCGTGTAATTCTGTATGATATTACGTAAGCAATCTTCAATCTGTTGTTCTCTTTTACAATTAAGTCTCACGTGTGTCTTTCTCACAAGAAATTAGAAAATTTATTTGTTTGTTTTAAGATAGCAATAATAAATCCAAGTACCACCGTCTGGAAGCTCAAGTGCCATCTTCCACCTGCAGTAAATGTAGTTTGTTTTAAAAAAGTTCTAAATGATTATAATTTGACTGGAGTTCATCTTGTTTGAAGGCGGCTAATCGAAGTAAAAACGCTCCTTCAGAAGCCTGAAGGAAGACTTCACATGTGCTGTAATTTGGTTCGGATCAGCGACTGTAAACAAAATTTATTGTGGGAGGGAGAGACATGAGGATCTCATCACGTTTTGGAAAGTGAGTTAAAAACGTTGGCACAATTTTGTTAGCTAGGCGTAATCGCGAATGAAATAATGAAATAAATTCACAGTAAGAAGGAATGTTTTTTTTTTTCATTTGCCTTAGAAAAAAAAAAAAAAAAAAAAAGAAGCATGCTCACTAAATTTTAGTTCTTGTAAGTTGGAATGACAATGTGCGTTTTTTGTTTGCAGATTGTTATAAATGTTACTGTTTGATTAACTAGAAATCTGTATGATATTACGTAAGCAATATTTCTGTGTTTAGAGTGTGACGTGACCTTTCTTTTTTTTTTTTTTTTATTATTTATTTAATCATACTTCGTGAGCACGCAACTGTCAAGGGGGTACGTGTGTTGAATAAATGTTAATAAAAACAGAACAGGCTTTGGTAGTGTTCTCCATGTAAGTTTTGGTAAAACATACCTCCATATTATTTAGCTCGCAATTACAGTACATTGTAGTATTTTATGTTTACGGCCATATTGCAAGTCACCTGTACACGAGTACATCAGAAATTGGAATTGCACAAAACCAACGCAATAAATTTTGGCGTACACATTATATTGTGCATTCTCGGTGGTATTTTTTGTTAGATACTCGTGAAACGTGTAAATCTCACTGGAATCAACGTTTTCTGCGGTGCAAGGAGTTCCGAGTAATCAGGTAACTTGCCATTATTATACTAATAATGCGTAATTTACATAAGCAAACAATATATTGCCGTGTTAATATTAATAAAAAATAATAAATTTATGCTAGAAAGCCAGGGTTATTTAGCATCATTCTTTTAGCAAAGGCTTATTTGGCAAAAAGGGAAAAAAGTCACTTGTTTCATCGCGGTGTCTGTCCAACGCTTAAATTTGCATGAGCTCTTGTTCTACAAGATTAGTTAGTAATTTGTCCTAACAGTTATTGATTCTGGTCAAAGAAAAATTTCTCATATCCATTATGCGCCAATCCTTCCTTAATTTAAGTGGCTACCCTGTAATTTGTGATGCCTGATAAAGAAGAAAAGATATCCCACGATTATTTAATTTACTCGATCTCTTCACTTAACTCGATACCTTCATTAAGTTCTTCACGCAGACGTCTAGTCTAGTCTCAAGACTTTGCAACCCATGAAACTAAACTCTCTCTCTCTCCCTCCCCACACACACGGGTACTTCTCTATACCTGACCTTGTTCCCTGTATCCATTGGATAAACAATAGACGCGGGACCACTTACTTATTTTAGGTTTTCTCACAGTGCATAATGGGATTTATTTTTACAGGCGAACTATAAATAATTACACTAGTGGCGTAGCGAATCGTGAGACCCTGGATGAGAATTTTTAGCTTGCTCCCTCCCCAAGGATAGAATTACATTAAAATTTTTACTCAAATTAAAAATATCTTTCTCTGACTTTCCTGGAACTGAATTAATTGTAAATTATTTCATAACTTGAGTTCATTGTTACTGTGGGCAGGTACAGACATTCATGTTTCATATTTAAGTCAGTTTCACTATATATATTTATATTATTTATAATATATGATTGACATGCCTAGGTCTAGTCCTATGTGGTAGATGACTCTCATCAACCGGTGAAATACCACCACTTTGCTTATTGGAGGCTTGAAGTGGTGGAACCCATGTTTAGTCTCTAGAGCTAAGTTCCGGTCAACCCTTCCCTATCTCTTCCATCATGCAATATGATTGATGACTTTTGAGGTTATGATGACCGTCGTGGCGAGATCCAATGTTCCTTACATTTCGAGGATACAGCTCTAAAACGGTGTTTGCAGGCCGGCCACTAGTTAGTACACCGGACCGAACCTATTGGTAACTCTCTAGGAGGCTTCCGGATCAGCTAGTGTATAATCTTGCTACCTCTACTCTGCCAGATAGCGACTGGAGGGAGTCTGAGTAGTGTATATGCGGGGTGCATTGTTGAAGCCACGTTATGTCAAGAATCTGGGTATATCCTTACCATGTGTATGCCATATCCAAAAATTTCATTACTTCATACAGCATGTCTCACCCAATTTTTCTTACTATTGAATACATCATGAATTGTCAAACTAATAGAGCAAGCTTATCTGCGAAAAGATCTAAACCTCCCAAACACCTGCTAATTCATTTCACAAATATATGTCGTCTCAATTCTAATCTGAACGATGTACATTTCACTTGCAGTCTGCCAAACCCCATGTACTTTTTCTGACAGAATCTCAGTTATTGATTCAATTACTGCTCATCTCAGATGCCCAAATTATTCGCTGTATGATTCCTTTCCCCTCAAAGGTGGTACTTGTGCATATGTTCGTTCTGATATTCCCTGTCAGAGACTTGGCAGTTTGGAATCTCCTCTCTTTGATCTTCCCTGGCTTAAAATCTCTCTACCTCATTGTGTCAAATTCATCTATTGTCTCTGTCGTTCTCCCAACTCCACTAATCATTTGGAGCTCTTTAACTTCCTCTCTTTGCAACTTGACTTTCTCCAGTCCAACTTTCCTAACAGTGAGGTAATTTTCCTTGGTGATTTTAATGTTCACAACTCCAGCTGGCTTCCGTTTTCTAGTCACACCGGCCCAGCAGGTCGAGATGCTGAGGCTTTTGCAATTACTAATGACCTAGGACAGATTGTTCATTTACCTACAAGAATACCGGACAATCCTAATCATACAGCCAATACGCTTGATCTTTTTCTCACAAACAACCCTTCTAATTACACGGTCGAAGTGAGAGGTCCTTTAGGCACTTCAGATCACAACTTGGTGATTGTCTCTTCTCCAATGGAACCTTTATCTCATGGCTATTCCCAACCTCGTGTTGTTTGGCATTACAAGAATGCAAAATGGGATGACCTGCGAGACTTTTCTTCTTTTCCTTGGTCGGATTACTGTTTCAAAACTTCTGATGCCAACGTTTGCTCAGATCGTGTCAGTGAAATTATTCTTGCAGGAATGGAATCCTTTATCCCACACTCCACTTTAAAATCTCGTCCTTTATCTAAACCTTGGTTTTCCAATAAATGTTCTAAGGCTGTTCAAGAGAAGAGTGTTGCATATCGTAATTGGCTTGTTTCTAATTCTTCAGTTTCATTTTCTGCCTACACCAAAGCTCGCATCAATTGTAAAGCAGTTATTAATCAGTCCAAACTAGAGTTTGAACAGGCTAAGAGTAGAAAACTTGCTTCTTGCCCTAATGGTAGCCGAGCATTCTGGTCTCTTGCCAAAGCTATTGGCCGCAACTTTTGCCCGTCTCTGCTCCCACCTCTGGCCAAACCAGATGGTTCTGTTGTCACTTCCGCCAAGAATAAAGCTGACCTGCTAGCATCCCATTTTTCTTCCAACTCAACTCATGTATTAATGAAATTGGTAAAACACCTCCCACCATTCCCAACATTCTCCATTCAATGCCTCCTGTGGTCTTCCGTCAAAAGGATGTCAGAAGGATTTTGACGAATCTTGATGCTAAGAAAGCTCCAGGTCCCGATGGTATTTCTCCACTTGTTCTCAAAACCTGTGCTCCTGAATTACTCCTGTTCTTTGCCGCCTTTTTTATTCCAAAGGTGTTTTTCCTTCTGCTTGAAAATTTGCTCATATCCAGCCAGTTCCTAAAAAGGGTGACAAATCCCCCCCATCCAATTATCGTCCCATTGCAATTACTTCTACTCTTTCTAAAGTAATGGAGAAATCAATTAACCGCCAACTCTTAAACTACCTAGAAACCTTCCGTCTGATCAACGATCGCCAGTATGGATTCCGTCAGTGTCGATCCACTGGTGATATTCTGGCTTATGTTACCCATTTATGGACTAATTCAATGGAAAGGTTCGGTGAAACACAAGTAGTTGCTCTTGACATCTCAAAGGCTTTCGATCGTGTTTGGCATAAAGGTCTTCTAAACAAGCTTCCATCTTATGGTTTGCCAACTGTTTTTAGTAATTGGTTATCCAGTTTTCTCTCTGATCGCTCACTTGAAGGTGATTGTAGATGGCTCTCTGTCTTCTAACTTCTCCACTAATGCCGGTGTCCCCCAAGGTTTAATTCTTTCCCCCACTCTTTTCCTCTTGTATATTAATGACCTTCTTCCATTGACTGGAAATCCTATCCATAGTTTTGCCGATGATAGTACATTGCATTTCACTTTCCATTTTGAGAAACTTTGTCCTGCTCAATCAGCTTCAACTTCTCGAAAATCTGCTACCAATTCCTTAAATGCCGATCTTCAGGTAATTCTCTAGTGGGGCAAAGACAACTTTGTTGATTTCAACCCTTCTAAAACTCAGTCTTGTCTTATATCTCGCAAAAAGGATTCTTCTGCTCCTATGCTTATCTTTAGTGATACTCCGATTTATAGGCAAAATGATATATCTCTTTTGGGGATTACCCTGACTTCTAATCTCTCTTGGCACAAGCACATTACAGATATTGCTTCCTCTGCATCTAAAAAACTTGGTTTTCTCTTTCGCTCTCGGCGTTACTTTTTTTCCAAACAGCTGCTTACTCTGTATAAATCACAAATCCGCCTTGCCATGGAATATTGTTCCCACATCTGGGATGGTGCCTCCAAAACCTCTCTCAGGCTTCTTGATTCCATTCAGAAGAAGGCAGTTAGGTTAATTAATGATTCATCTCTGAGTCTCTCCACTCGCTTTCTCATAGACGTACTGTTTCTGCTACATGCCTCTTCTACAGATACTTCCATGGGCACTGTTCTTCTGAATTGGCTTCTATAATTCCTGCTCTCTCTTTCAAAACAGTCCGAACACGTGCGGCCACCAGCCAACATACATTTACTGTTCAACTTCAAACTCACAGAACCAACTTTTCATCTTCCTCATTTATTCATTCAACTGCCGTTTTTTGGAACAACCTTCCTTCATACGTATTTCCTGAAAATTACAGTCTACAGAAGTTCAAGCCCAATGTCAGAAAAATCTCTTTTCGTCTTCTCAACCTCCAACCCAAGCACGGCACTAAGTTGATAAAATAAATAAATTTTCTGTTTATACTCCGTGATGACCAAACGGTCAGAGGAGTTCGCATGATAGATTGAATACAAGAAACAGCACCGTATTCAGTAGTCACGGGCTTAAACCCTGGTCACTCAAGGCACGTGTACTTAGGCACCCGTGCGCCTGACCACTAGGCTACGGTGGCCTACCACATAGGTTCTATAGGTGCTAATACCTCTCGTGTTTAGGGTTCACATAAAAAAAAAAACATAAAAGCCCGCTATGTTAGTCGTAGTTCAGGCGTTTATAACCCCCCTTCCCCTTGCCGCTGTTTTAAAATCGGAAAACGAGTTCCCAATTTTAAAACAGCGGTAAGGGGATAAACACGCTAACTGAGTCAGCATAGCGGGCTGGGCCGTCGCCACATTTAGATATCTAACGATGGCGACTGCTAGGCATGTCAATCACTGCATATCGCAACGACCAATTGGAAGGGGATATCAGATTGTAGACTCACCTTTTTTTTCCCCATACCTTCTCAAGTTTCTATTTCCCTGTAGAATCTAAAATGTGATGGCAGGTTTGCGTGATACTTATCAGCCTTTCTAGTAAATCTTAAGGTGGTGCCCTAAAAATTGGCTCAACTCCTAGACTCTGTCCAGAAGCGGGCAGACAGGTTAATGATCCATGTATTACAAACTCTCTTCACTCTGTCAGTATTCACTTTCTGCTGGATGCCTTTACTGTAGTTTCTTTCATAAGCATTTCTTTTGAATTACATCTGTAATTCCATCCCTATTTTCCAAACTACTCTGAACGCATGTCTAAATTAGCCAACATCCTTTAATAATAATAATAGCCGGACATAACAGCCACCCTGGGCACTTTGTACCAATACCCGTCACGGGGGTGGAACCCTCCCCCCTATTGGAAAGAAATAATAACATAATACAATGCAATTTATTCATCAATAATAATAAACTATAGAAACTATAAGAAAATACATCGCCAAGGAGCCCAGAGTGTCAGATGACACATGCCGACGATACCACCTGGCCTCATAAACGATCCAACACATCATCGCGGGATGAAAAGTGATCACCCAGACTGAGTATACTTGTTGACACGACCAGGAAGCCAGGATAATACATCAGAAGCTAGGAAGGAAATGCCAGTTGATCAAAGAAAGTGTACCGTTTTACAAGTACGAACCCCTGGCAGTACTAGAAACCTCAACCCACAAGCTGTACTGGGACAGCGCCATAATAAAGGACGACAATCCCGCACAAAAGACCAGAAATGACCCTTGTGGACAAGAAGGAAAAGGCTACCTATCTGATTGGCATAGCGGTGCCAACACTGGCAACCTCCAGAAAACGCATGAGGAAAAAAAAGAGGAATTACACGAATAGACAAAGAGATGTGGCATATGCAACAAGTAAAGACCATCCCGATCATCGTGTCAACCACCGCGATGGTACTAAAGAGCCTGCATAACAGTCTAGCAGCAATAGGTCTCCCAGAGAACACCTACAAGGAACTCCAGAAAGACGCAATCCTGAACACCTGTACGATAGTTACAGTTCCTCGACCAATGGTAACACCAGTCATATTAAGCCCCCCACGTCCCAGTCAGGGAAAAATAATATAAGAGCAACAACAACAATAATAATTTATCCCTTGAGCTCTTCGGAACAACTTTCCTTCACATATTTCACGGAAGTTATAATGTTTAGAAATTCGAGTGTAACTAGTATCGTCAACTAGCATCATTTGTCTTCTCAGTTTTCAAGCCGTACGCGTTACTGAAGTGCTATAGATTATAATGCCATTCGTTGTTGTGTTTATCATAAAAAAATTAGCATTAGCATTAGTAGGGGCATTCGATGCAAGAAAGCAAGCTTATGCAGCATCAGCCAAAAAAAAAAAAAAAAAACCCACTTCCACTTCACCCCTCTGTTCGTTCGAAATATCTGTCCAGCTGAGCCTTAAACTTATTTAAGCTATCAACTTCCACGACAAGGGATGGAAGTCTGTTCCACCAACGAACCACCCGCTGGCTAAAGGCAAATTTCCGCACGTCTATCCTACATCTGTCTTTCCTCAATTTGAATTTATGCCCTCTCAGGTGATTATTCTGAGCAAGAGGAAGAATCCCATTAGCATTGAGCATGCTCAAACCATTCAAGGCTTTATACACATCTATCAGATCAGCTCGCTGGTGCCTAGTCTCCAGACACTAATTTGCAAAACTTAAGCCTTTCTTCGTAAGAGCAACCCTTTGTTCCATTCACTAATCTTGTTGCCCTTCTCTGTACTCGTTTCAGCATCTCTACATCCTTCTTGAAACGAGGCCTCCAGACCTGTATACAGTACTCTAGGTGTGGCCTGACCATTGCCTTATACAAGGGAATAATCGCCTCCTTATCCCTGCTAAAAAAATTCCTATATATCATTGACAATACACCATGAGCTACTCTTGCAGCCCATCTGCAGTGCTCAGAGAACTTTATATCTGCCTGCACAACCACCCCCAGGTCCCTTTCATTCTCTACCACTGTCAATGTAGTACCACAGAGTTAATATGTTGCTCTGGGGTTGCTGTTTCCCATATGTAGTACAAATAAATAAAATAAAAAAAAAACCTTTCCCGAAGCAACTCTTGAACTGAAAATAATTGACATGCATATCTGTAAAAGCAGTTCTTTGAATTTGTTTATACTACCAATGTTTCGCATCATTTGTTGCTTGCCATCTTTCAAAATTCTTTTGCAGTTAAATGCATTTTTCTTTTTTTTTTTGTCATTCTGTTAGGTATTCTTCATAAATCGGATTGAAAGCGTTATAGGTCCCTTGCATGTTATATTGCATTACTGAAAATCACTTAGCTGTATAAACAACTCACCTGCATCAAAAAAACTGATGGAATGTTTTGAAGTTCATTCACTTGAGTAAGATCCTGATATTTATTTGAGCATCTTGTTTTGATTCTTGTTTGTTCGTCATCAGTAAGCTAACCTCCCTCTTAGTGATGAGGTTGTGTTTTATTTTTTTTAATTTTAATTCATATTCAGTAATTTTCTGACCCTTCATTTAATTGCGCAGTCGGAACTAACAGATATTTATTTTCATTAAAATATTTATCACCAAAACTTACATCTTAATTCGCATTTAGAAATTTCAAAAGTTTCCGCTTAATTCTTCATCAGTTCTTTTTTATTTTTATCTCGGACGCACATGATTCGAATTTCGTAATATCACGATTCCTTTAGTTGTCCTCTTGGCTGACACAATATTAGTTTTAGCCATATAGTGCACGGAAGCCGCAGATGTTTGCTGCCAAAAAAATTGGTATTAAAAATACAAATTCTCCGTTAACCTCCTCACGTAGGTAACTATCCAGTTGATTTTCGAATTTCTTTAAATTGTCAGCCTCAACTGGAGAGAAATCTTTATTGCAACACAGAGATAGTGATGTACATAGTAGTGCAGTTGCGACTTCTCTTTACGGCACATTGGCCAGGGGTTAACAATATAATGTAAAGACAAAGTTGCCTGAATAAACTAAAAAAATAAATAAATAAATAAAAGAGTACAATAATAATGAATAAGTTAAATAAAGTATTTGAAAAATAGAGAAATGAATTGGGTATACTAAACATTAGTCACAAAATACATAACATAAGAATATACTGTACATCGAGGAGCATAATTATATATATTGGGTCGAGTAAGAAAATACATTGATCTGGACTCAGGTTATAATAGTGGTGGCCTTGGCCACTACGGAGTATTCTTTTTCTATATTGTCAATCCGGACTAAACTTGTTGAAGTCGACATCTAGATCTTGTATGCATGATAACATCTGCTGAGGAAGGAACCGGTCCGACAGGTGAAGGCGTTTTTGAAGAGAGAATAGCTTTGGATTTGTTCGCAGATGCGCTACTGGGATCCTCCACGCACAGTTATCCCAGAAGGAGGGGGAGGAGATGAGACCAGACATGAGTTTGACTGTAATGACGATTCTTCTTTCATCAATGAGCCAAGTAAGCCTTGGGATGTCGAGTGTGTTGCCGTAGGCTGAGTTTGTGGCAAGCCCATTTGAGGAGCCAATACTCGGAGGAGAACACTGGTTTGGTGGTAGAGGGAGATGCCGATGTCCAGATCTCTGCAGCATGGAGAAGTGGGGGATAAACAATTGTGCGGAGGCAACTTGTTTCGGTAATCAACGACTCGCTGTCTAAAAGAAAACTTCCTACAATCTAGTCTGTGCGGAGGCAACTTGTTTCGGTAATCAACGACTCGCTGTCTAAAAGAAAACTTCCTACAATCTAGTCTAAATCTGTTCCCCTGTAATTAGAATTTATAACCCTTAGTTCTGGAATTATAACTGGAAATTCTGCCTTCATTCATTTTATTAACACTTCTCAAAGCGTTATAAACCTCAATCAGGTTTCCTCTAAGGTGCCTTGTTGCCAAGCTCTACCCACATCGTCGCAGTCTTTCCGTCAACGGAAAGAATTTAACTTAGCAGAAATACTTTAGGAAAATTAAGGATTAATTTTACAAAATATTGTAGAAATTAATTTCAGAAAATAAGTTTTACAGTGGTTATGATTACCGTTCTTCCACACGTGGAAAACACCATTCATGTTCGAATTCCATCGATATGTAGTTTTCATAGCTTTAGCTGCGTCAGTGCCTCTCTCTCTCTCTCTCTCTCACACACACACGCACACACGAATTGTCACGTTAGTTTTTCTGCGAAGAAAGCTGCAAGGTGAGTGACATTACTGTATCCCTTTACAAAGCTCATGGAAATCAAAATTGCACCTTACAATGGTGACCATGTGACACTGCTCTTTATTACACGCTTACTTGTGAAACTTTGTGCACTGAGTCAATTGTTTTTGCCTATATACAGCAGAACGTCATAAATACGGCATCGTCAAGATAGATAGATAATTTATTTATCCCTATTTTGTGTTACAATTGTTGGGAGATAACAGCAAGAAGGGAGGGAGAACACATAAGCCAGAGGCTTTTTAGGGGGTGTTCCCTTTGAAAAAGATAACAATAAAACCAGACCTGAAATTACATAGGAATTATTTAACAGATACATCATGAATCGGACATGTTTCTACATTCCATTACAGTGACTTCGTAAACCAACCACGCATGTAGCGTGATTAACAACAGTACTTATAATTACATTGTGAGTACTTTTACAATCCCCTCGACGTGGGCACCTGTACGTGGTGAGGGGACCTCCCAGTGATGCTGCTGGTTTTCCAGATTAGCATCACTGGGATCCAACGCCCATACCTTGGTTCCAGGGTTACATCGTTGGAATCCGGCGTGTGCAGCCGTGCGCCGCGACCCGTGGAAGCGGAAAGGGGGATCCTGGTGGTTGAGGGGCCCAGCCTTAATACACCACTTTGGCCCCTGCTTCGACAAGACGGGAGGTCCCGGATCGGCCCGACTGGGATCAATCGGCGGGTGGTATTTTACTGCTAGGGTCAACTGCGTTCCAATAAGTCTCCCTCCCTTTGGTCCTGGGACGGGATAAAGGCTTATTGGTAACGTGGGTATGGTGCTCTAAGCGAACTCGGCGTCCCATTCGTGTACGCAGTACCTGCTAGTTCACGAGTGGGCGTCCCCTCGTTGGGCTCGGTGGTGGGTGAGGTACTTAGGCATCAGACACTTTCTCTTTACTCTTATGAGTAATTTAAATCTTTCAAACCCCTCTGGGGCCTCCACGAGGTCCCTACCTGAAACTGATGAAGATAATGTATCATCAAAAAAGAAACACCGAACAGAAGCTGCACCACCTCCTGTACCTCGATTCCTTATCATACATTCTACCGGTGAAAAGGAAATAGGTAAAATGTCGCCCTTCTTTATTCAGAAGGGTCTAGAAGGGCTGGCAGGGTCCCCGAAGTCGGTAAAACGACTTAGATCGGGTGACCTTTTAGTTGAAACTTCCTCAGTGCGACATTCAGAAATGCGTCTCCAAGCAACATCTCTTGGGGGCATTCCAATTAAGACATCACCACACAGGACATTGAATACATCGCGTGGCGTAATTGCCGAGTGGGATCTCCTTGAAACATTTGAAGAGGAGATATGCACCGAACTTAGTGATCAAGGAGTAACAGCCGTTAAGAGGATATTTATGCGTAAGGAGGGAAAACTAGTCCCAACTAGGGTTCTTATCCTTACATTTAACACACCTAAACCGCCTACTTCCATCAAGGCTGGTTATCTGAACTGTCCTGTAAGACTGTATATTCCAAACTCGTTGCGATGTTTCAAATGTCAAAAATATGGCCACTCTCAGATGTCATGTCGTGGATCACCTGCTTGTGCCCGCTGTGGAGCAAAAGAACATGACACAAAGGAATGTTCTGCCTCGAAACCAGCATGCCTGAAAGGTGGCGGTGAACACCCTGCATATTCAAGAGCATGCCAAAGATGGAAAGACGAGAAACAAATTCAAAAAATTAAGACTGAACAGAACATCCCATATGTGGAAGCAAAGAAACAGGTAACACCAGTA
Source organism: Mastigoproctus giganteus (assembly GCF_048544385.1). NCBI lineage: Eukaryota > Metazoa > Arthropoda > Arachnida > Uropygi > Thelyphonidae > Mastigoproctus > Mastigoproctus giganteus. The sequence goes on along the minus strand of NC_143583.1, from coordinate 65,706,238 downwards.
AACAGTGGAAAATCTTATGCACAAGCAGTTTTAAGGAAGGTTTCAATTTCAACCCAAACTGATATTTCAATATCACCACGTGATTCTTTTGCACCCCAAGCTAGATACTTGTTGACACAAGCACAGCAAGATAAAGCAGTCGCTACTCCCATTTCAATACCACCCAAGGAAGTAGCACCTAAAGGAAAATCACCTCCAACTAAAACCCCGCCTGTTATTAGTGAGGTACAGGAGGAAATGGAGGTAAATGAACAAGCTGAAAGTGTGGAAGAATCTATTCTGGATCTTCATCCGGAGGAAGAAATGGATATAGGGCGCCCTCAATTTCCCAAAGGCAGAATAAAACCGAAAGCGGGCCAATCAAAACCCGCATCACTTCGGAAGCCAGTCAACGGTTCCACTAATTCCAAGTAATAATGGCTAAATTACTGCAATGGAATTGTCGTGGATTCCGACAAAATATGGAGGATGTCAAAATGCTAATGTGCAAACACGAACCTGTTTGCTTTTGCTTGCAGGAAACGTACCTAAGGGCAAATGATGACCCTATCTTGCGAAATTTTACTGCTGTTCGTAAAGACAGAAACGGGGATGGTCCGGCTCATGGAGGAGTCGCAATCCTAGTGGGCAACCATACCCCTTTCTCACAAGTTCAGTTGAACACTAACTTGGAAGCAGTAGCCATTCGTTTAGCTATAGGGTCTTTACTTACAATATGTTCTATATATTTGCCTCCTGGGACACACATTTCCCAGGCAGATCTTGACGATCTTATTACGCAATTGCCCTCTTCCTCTTCTACTTCTTGGAGACTTTAACGGACATAGTGCTCTGTGGGGTAGTGCAGAAACTAATGAACGAGGTCGTATTGTTGAACGTTTTCTCGACAATAACGGCCTTTCGTTACTAAATATGGGAATAAACACCTATTTCCATATGCCTACCCGTACTTTCTCTGCCATCGATCTTTCCATCTGTTCGCCCTCTCTGCTACCTCTGCTTTCCTGGGAAGTGGAACAGAATCCTTATGGAAGTGACCATTTCCCCGTAATATCTACCATTTTGAATGGACAACCTTGTTATCCATTTAGAATTCCACGCCGGAAGTATGGTGAAGCAGACTGGACTAAATTTTCACTGCTCGCTGAATTTGATCCTGTACAAATTCAGCAGGAATCAATTGAAGAAGCAGTGAAGTATATCACAGAGTCTATTATCCACGCAGCGGCAACTGCAATCCCAAAAACATCCTCCCGATTTCCACGCTTTCCAAAGCCATGGTGGAACCAAGATTGTAAAGAAGCAAGAAAATTACAAAATCGGTCATGGGGAAAATTCCGATGTTACCCCACCACCGCAAATCTTATAGCTTTTAAACGTGCCCGTGCCAAAGCACGATTTATACGCCGACAGAGCCAAAAGGAATGCTGGGTCAAGTTTACATCCTCAATTAACCAGATGACCGGTACCAAAGTTGTCTGGGATAAAATTCGGAAGATGAAGGGTAAATACAAATCAGCCCCTTCATCTATGTTACAACATAATGGTTGTACATTAGCAGACCCAACTGCTATTGCCAACGCTCTAGGAGAAGTATTCTCCACTATATCTGCTGAAACTTCATACTCTGCTGAGTTTCTAGTGTTAAAGAAGAAAGCGGAGAAACAAAAACTTAACTTCCCTTCAAGTAAAGCCGAAACTTATAACCTGCCTTTTAGTGAAGTGGAATTAACCATTGCACTTGCTACCTCGAAAGTGAGTGCCGCAGGGCCAGATGAAATTCAGTATGAGATGATAAAACATCTATCATCTCACTCTCTAGAGCTGTTGCTACATCTCTACAACCGAATTTATTTGGAGGATCAATTTCCCGTTTCTTGGCGTAGGGCAACTGTCCTCGCTTTCCCAAAGCCAGGAAAAGATCCCAAAATTCCGAGCAACTATCGTCCAATTGCTCTGACCAGTTGCTTATGTAAGATTTTGGAAAAAATGGTGAATGCCCGCCTTATATATTACCTTGAGGCAAACGACCTTTTGAACAAAATTCAGTGCGGCTTCCGAAGGAATCGCTCCACTTTGGACCATTTAATCCGACTGGAAACAGCGATTCGCGATGCGTTTTTAAAGCGTGAGCACTTGGTATCAGTCTTTTTTGACATGGAAAAAGCTTATGACACAACCTGGAGGTATGGTGTTTTAAAAGACCTCTATTCTTTGGGTCTGAGAGGCCACCTCCCTATTTTTATCAGAAATTTTTTATCTAAACGACTCTTCCAGGTTTGTGTTAAATCCAGTGTGTCTCGCCTTTTTTGTCAAGAGGAAGGAGTTCCCCAAGGCTCTGTCCTCAGTGTTACGCTGTTTGCAGTCAAAGTTAACTCCATTACAAAACAGCTTCCTCCTTCAGTAAATAGTGCCTTGTACGTTGATGATTTTAGTATTTTCTGTCACTCCTGTAGCATGAGAGTTATTGAACGACAATTGCAACAAGCACTCAATTACCTTAGTTCCTGGGCTTTAACCAATGGGTTTACGTTTTCTGCGCAAAAGACCGTTTGCATACACTTCTGCCGCAAACGGAATCTACATCCTGACCCGGAACTTAGACTTGGACAAAATCCAATTCCTGTGGTAGCAGAAACAAAATTTTTGGGACTTATCTTTGATAAAAAACTGACATTCCTACACCATATCCGTCAGCTTAGAGCAAAATGCATGAGGGGTTTGAACATGCTCGGTGCTATCTCCTCCAACTTTTGGGGAGCAGATAGAAGCACATTATTGCATCTATACCGAGCACTTGTTCGCTCTAAACTTGACTACGGCTCCCAAGCTTACTCTTCTGCTAGAATTTCTGTACTCCGATGGCTTGACCCAATCCACCATAAAGCCATTCGGATTGCCACAGGGGCTTTCCGTACTTCGCCTGTCCAAAGTCTATACGTTGAAGCCAATGAACCACCATTGATGCTTCGACGTCAGCAATTGTCGTTACAATATGCTATAAAAATAAAATCCCTGCCTGACCACCCTACGTGGACATCTATTTTTCTGCCCCGGTGGGAAAATCTATATAATACACGTAAAACTGCCAGTCGGTCTTTTGGTATCAGGATCCAAGAGCTGGTTCATGATATTAGCTTCACGTTGGATAATATATCAACGTCAGTCAAGCATGTTCTTCCCCCTTGGAATATACGATCTCCGTCTTGTGACTTCAGTCTTAGGAGTTGGCTGAAAGCTAACACATCGCCATGTATATATCGGCAACTCTTTGCAGCACACCTTGCCGAATACTCTGAATTCTTGCCGGTTTATACAGATGGCTCGAAATCTGAAGAGTTTGTGGGATCTGCTTGTGTCTTTCCAAATAAAACGATCTGTAGTCGTATTCCAAGTGAATGTAGCATATACACTGCAGAGCTACACGCAGTAGAACTGGCCTTGGATCATATAAAAACCCACCACTACCAAAAGTGCATGCTATATATGGACTCTCTAAGCGTATTACAGGCCTTATCCAATGTGAGAAACACTCACCCAGTGTTATGTCGGGTGCAGCAAATATTACACTCCCTCTTAGAGTTAAATTTCGATATTCGCTTTTGTTGGATCCCTAGCCATGTTGGTATCAGAGGCAATGACTTAGCTGATGCAGCAGCAAAATCAGCAACGCCACAAAGTCGCATCCGCTTATCAGTCCCCTATACAGACTGCAAGCAACTGATCTACAAAAAATTATGCGCGCGTTGGCAAGAATCTTGGAATGGGTGCCATACCAACAAGCTGAATGAAATTAAGCCTGAAATAATGCTTTGGCATTCTAGTCAGCGCAGGGTCCGACGGGAGGAAGTAATTCTTGCTAGGCTACGCATAGGACATTCTCACCTGACGCATTCGTATTTGCTGAGGGCTGATGATCGTCCTGTGTGTAGACATTGTAAAGCAATTTTAACTATCCGTCATATTTTAGTCGAATGTACATATTTTAGTAATGAACGCCGTTCGTGTTTTAACCATCTGTCTGAGCCCTATACACTCAGGCAGATTTTATCCGACGATGACAATGTGTCAGATGTATTTAGATTTTTACAACTGATTAATCTACATAGTTTTATTTAGATTGCCCTAATATTTAACATATTGTAAATGTTTTATGCCATATTTTTGTGCATAATATATTAACTAGATACGCTATTTTATATTTTAACACATTTATATTTTATTACCTTAGACTTGGCGCATGATAGCCTTAGATGCTGATGCGCCATTAAACTTCTAATAACCAACTTTTACAATAACAAGTATGAAAGAAAAAAATTATGAAATAATTGCATAGAGTGTTACAAGCTTTTTGAAAGCTATTCCTTCAACTTGTTTACATAATTTCCAAACTGGTATGCATTGTGGAAAGTTCAGGTGTTGAGTGGAAGGTGATTTAGATCAGACATCCCTGGTGATGTGTTCAGTTAGGAGCTTCTTGAACCTGTTTAGTGAAATGGCATTTTTGATATTTTCAGGAAGATTATTCCAGGTTTTTGCACTTCTGTATTTTATATTTTTCTGACCTATGGCTTTTCTAAAAATCGGAACCTTCAGGTTCGCTTCATTTCTTAAATTATATCTTATTCCTTCTTCTATTGTTATAATAAAGGATCTGAAGAGAGGAGGAAAGTTTGGTGTTTTCAAAGCATTGTAGACAAAGACCGCCTCAGTGTTTTGTATCAGTTGGTAGATGCTTAAGAGTCTCGAGCATCTTCGAGATATAAGAGACCTTATATCTCGAAGTCACCGATGCATTCCAGGGAAGGCCCAAAATTGAACAAACACATTGATTGACAATTGAATTGATTCGCGCAAGGTTATCTTGACTGGTCGTACCCCATGAGATGATTCCATATGTGAAGTGAGGCTGTATTAAGGAAAGGAATACTAGTCTGAGAAGGGAAGAAGGTACCCAGGCAGAGGCTCCGGTGAGTATTCCTGCTAGTGACGAAGTCTTCTTTCGTGAGGTGATCATTTGTTTGTCCCAACTCAGCTTGTCATCTAGCCAGATTCCTAGAAACTTGGTATTATTCACCCTTTCGAGTTGTTTTCCTTTGTATGATATTTCGAAATCAATATTTAATGGTTTATTTTTCGTCCTCAACACCATATATTTGGATTTTTCTGGGTTTAGTATAAGCTGATTCTTTTGCAGCCAACTATGCATTTCAGAGAGCAGGTCAGAGATCTTGCATTGAAGTTGGTTAGGGTCTTTATCAGTGATTAGAATGGAAATGTCATCGGCATACGCTACTAGGTGGGAAGATGAGAGAGAAATTCGTTAATGTAAAGAACAAATAGGATAGGTCCGAGAAGTGAGCCTTAAGGTACTCCCCTGGTGAAATAAGAAATGTCTGAAAAAGACTGGTTTGTTTTAACGATAAATGGCCTATCAGTAAGGTAGTCTTCAAAGAGAAGGTTAATTTTTCCTCTCAAGCCAAGATTGTTGAGCTTGTTGAGTAGGATATTATGATTTATGCAGTCAAACGCTTTTGATAGGTCTAGAAACAGTGCTATTGCATAGCGACCCTTTTCAAGATAGTCCGTGATCCTAGAGCAGAAGTCAACAATTGCCAGGTCAGTGGATCTTTTTGAACGATAAGCGTACTGTTGTTGATGGACAAGCTGATTGACTTCCAGGAAGCCCATGAGTCTGCCTTGAAGAATTTTTTCGAATAATTTTGCAAAAACTGAGAGTAGAGCTATTGGACGAAAATTGTTGATAGAGTTACAATCTTTCCCCTTAGGAACAGGAACAATGACTGCTTTTTTGAATTGAGACGGGAATTTACCAGATTGAAAGGAAAGATTGTAAATATACTTCAGTGGTGTTAGAATTGAGTTAAGGACCTTTTTCAGCAGAGCAGGAGATATTTCATCAAAGCCAGGGGCTCCCTTTTCTTTTAATTGATGTCCTGTTTCTAAAATCTCTTGATCTGAGAGTGGAGCGAGAAAAAATGAGCTCGTCATTGAGTGCTTGACAGATTGTCTCGTTGCATTATCTCTAGAGTCAAGTTCATCTTTAAAAAGGTTATTCACACTTCAGATAAAGTGATTACAGAATTCTGCGGCTTTTTCCTGGTCATCTGAGATGAGTACCTCGTTCTCAACTACATCTCCAACGTAGCTCTGTGATTTCGTTTTCCTTCCAGGTAGTAGCTTGTCCAAGACACGCCTTTAAGTTGGGAACTATAATATTTCCTTTTCTCTGACCTAATACTGTCGGTGACTTTGTTTCTGTACGTTGTGTATTTGGTTTTATCCGCCTCCTTTCCTGTTTCTCTAGCAATTCTTGCAAGTTTGTCCCTTTTCTTTAGCATGTTACAAATTTTGTTTGAGATAAATGGGCATAATTTCCGTCTTGGCCTAGTGGTCTTTTTATTCCCTGGGATCCTGATGTATGACGTGCGTTTTTCATAACTATTTAGGATATGCTCAAAGAAGAAGTTCGTCGCAATTTCAGGATCATCTGTAGCAATCACCCCATCCCACGAAGACTGCTGGAGATCATAGCAGAGCTGATTGAGAGAGCCTGGAGTCATAGATATATAAGTAGCATTAGCATTAGTAGAGGCATTTGATGCAAGAAAGCAAGCTTATGCAGCATCAGCCAAAAAAAAAAAAAAAACCACTTCCACTTCACCCCTCTGTTCGTTCAAAATACCTGTCCAGCTGAGGCTTAAACTTATTTAGGCTATCAACTTCCACGACAAAGGATGGAAGTCTGTTCCACCAACCAACCACTTGCTGGCTAAAGGCAAATTTCCGCACGTCTATCCTACATCTGTCTTTCCTCAATTTGAATTTATGCCCTCTCAGGTGATTATTCTGAGCGAGAGGAAGAATCTCATCAGCATTGAGCATGCTCAAACCATTCAATGCTTTATACACCTCTATCAGATCACCGGTGCCTAGTCTCCAGACACTGTAATTTGCAAAACTTAAGCCTTTCTTCGTAAGAGCACTCCTTTGTTCCATTCACTAATCTTGTTGCCCTTCTCTGTACTCGTTCCAGCAGCTCTACATCCTTCTTGAAATGAGGCCTCCAGACCTTATACAGTACTCTAGGTGTGGCCTGACCATTGCCCTATACAAGGGAATAATCACCTCCTTATCCCTGCTAGAAAAATTCCTATATATCATTGACAATACACCATGAGATACTCTTGCAGCCCGTCTGCACTGCTCAGAGAACTTCATATCTGCCTGCACAACCACCCCCAGGTCCCTTTCATTCTCTACCACTGTCAGTGTAGTACCACAGAGTTGATACGTTGCTCTGGGGTTGCTGTTTCCCATGTGTAATACTTTACATTTGTCAATGTTAAACTTCATTTTCTACCTCTCAGCCCATCTGCTCAACCTTTCCAGAAGTGTTCATGATCTCTTCCACAATTTCTTCATTTTCAATTACCATTAAGATGGGACGATGATCAGAAATGGTTGCATCCAGTACTGCATAGGTTAGTGAGCATTCCCCAATTGCGAAGTCAAGAAGGGAATTGTGGGACTCTCCCATTCTAGTCGGGATAATTCCGTCAGTCAGAAGAGAAAAATCATTGGAAGAAATGACATCTAGGAGGTCTTGCACTTGAGAGGAAGAGCTTTGAAGTATGTTAATATTGGAGTCTCCCATCAGCAGAAGATTAAGGGGTTTGCTTATGAATTCACACAAGATGGGAATATGCCAGATTTTTCAAAATTCCGAGTTTTTGAAAGTTACGCACATAGTCTAAGTATTCAGGGGTAATTCGTATTATGTATGCATTATGTACTCGGAATGCTCAAGTGACAGCATATTCATTTGCATGATCAGACAGTTTTAAATTTACGATGTGAATTCGTGCTTTGCGCAATAAAATAGCCCACTCTTTTTGATAAATAAGTAATCTAAAAGTATTGTGGGAAATTGAATATTTTTATTATATAATGCAGTAGTTCATATCTTTACAGAGTGATATCCACCACCATTAATCCAAAAAGCTGAACTTGTGCTCCCCCTCCACTTTTTTTTTTGTAGGTCGTCATCGACATAGATCATATTGTGCCATTGGGTATTATGTGTCAAGTATGTGTGCGTGCCGATTTGTGCGTTCCGCAGAATAACTCATGGGAGAAAACCCATTCCTTCTTCCAGAAATTGGCTGACTACAGCTGTGATTGAGGGCTTTACAAGTTCTTCCAATCTACGACAAAGTTAATGTTCAGAAGTGCCCAGGACTAGATCTTGTAGAAAACATTTTTATTATCAGAGTTGTGAAATTAAAACCTTATGTTCTTCTAAACTTATTCAACAGATGCCTTTAGGAAGAAACTTTTCCGGAAATTTGGAAGGTCACTCTAGTTAAGTTGATCAGAAAGCCGGATAAGTCTTCTGTAGCGGCTAGATCGTACAGGCCGATCGCTCTGCTGTCTAATTTTGGTAAATTGTAGAGCGACTAATGGCCATTAGATCGAATAACCTACTGGTAGAGCAGGATCTGCTTTCAAGGAGTCAATATGGTTTCTGTCCCGGATGTTCCTGCGAGGATGCTCTTGTGGACTTTCTCTTCAGTTCAAAACCTCGGTACATAAATATACCCTGGCCGTTTTCATCGACTTCGAGGGCGTCTTCGACTCCCTTTGGTGGGAGAGCGTCCTGCAATGTTTGCGATCGGCTAGGTGCTCCAACCACCTTTACTTCTTAATCCATAATTACTTTGCAGTAGAATCATAAGTCAAGACTAAACATAGCCAAGTAGCAAGATAAGTATCTAGAGGGTGCCCACAGGGCTCTATATTGGATCCTTTTACATGGAACATGGTGCTGCAGCAGTGGCTCTCCTGATCTTTCGATAACGTCAAAATAATAGCATATGCAGACGATCTCACCATCTTGGTAAATGGCAACTCTAGGGCCGATCTTGAAACTACCGCAAATTTTGTTCTCCGGGATCTCTACAATTGGACTGTGACCAATAAGCTTAAAATCAGCTTGTCAAAAACAAAGATTCTTGGATCAGAGTTGGATATCTCTCGTCCTCTGTCGGTCAAGATCAACAACATTCGTCTCCCCATAGTTAAAGAGAACAAGGTTCTAGGAGTGGTAATTGATTCTAGTCTCAATTTTATTCCTCACTTGACAAACTTATCTAAAATACGTAGATTTACTGGTGCAAATGTTAGGGTGTCCCGTGTTGAATGGGGTCTCTCTAGAAAAACTTTTAATAAGGATCTATTGCAATGCAGTTTTCCTCTCTCTGGTCATGTATGCTACTGGTGCGCTGTTTCACAGGACACGGCTCAAACACTTCAAAGCAAAACTCGCATCCTTTCAGAGAACCATCTTGCGATGTATAATTAAGGAATGCAGGACAGTCTCGACGCAAGCTTTGCAAGTACTAGCCGGAACATTACCTTTAGACTTGCAAGTTACTTGTAGAGGATTTTTATACAGGCTGAGAAACCAGATTGAGACTGAATTTCTTGGAATAACCATCAACCTTCAATATGATACTAAAAGAGAAAGAAGGAGACTGTGGAACGAGTTAGTTAATATCTGGCAGTCTCGATGGGATGCAACTCCCGTTGGTGCAACAACGAGAAAATTTATACCACAAGTTTCATTTCTCCTTGATAAACGATTTCGATTGTAGTTCTGCATGGACATGTTCACGTCCTATCTGTTGACAGGACATGGATCGATGAACCAGAGTCCTTTTAGGTTCAGTTTATCACAAACAGACCTCTGTTCGTGTGGATCACCAGAAAGTTGGGATCACATCTTGTATCATTGCTTCCTGTATGACGATCTCAGACTTCCTCTTCATGCACTTACTAATTTTCAACCAGGACAGGAGTTGTCTCTTCTTCAAAGCTCGGAGTCATATCTGATTCTTCAAGCTTTCGCTCAAGGCATATTTCTTCGAAGGCATTCAGTTTCGACAGATCTCAACAGAATGCAGCACAATGGTCCTGCTGATGCATAGCTGGTTATATCTCCTTTAATAATACAGTATACAGGGTGATTCACTACCAGTGCGACAAATTTGCAGGAGGTGTAGGGAGCACAAAGACGAATTGGAATCACATAGCATTGCAGGGTCCGAAAAGCTTTCATCATGCGGTAGAGGACGTTGAACGGGAGGTCGCGTGAACAGCGATCCCGCTGGAAGTCAGCATTTGCGAACCGTTTCTGTTGAAGAAACCAAGTAGCAAAAGCCCTCCGTAGTGGATAATCCGCAGGCTCCAATGATTGGACGCGTTGCAGATGGTTTGTTGACAGTATCCTCCATACAGTGGATTGGGAAATACCCAATCGTTGGCCTATCGCTTGAGTACTCGTACTCGGATTGCCTTCTGCAAGACGTAGGACATTCTCCTCATTGTCTGGCGTCCTCGTCGTTCGCTCTCGATTCATGGTACCTCTCGTGAAACAACCAGTCTCACGTAACCTTCTGTGCACACGTGCGAAAATCGTATGATGAGGAGCACGCCTGTGCGGGAAACGTTCCTGGTACAAGCGCAGAGCGGCGCGCCCGTTACAGTCCGCAGCTCCATACGCGAGGTGCATGTCGACCAGTTCAACGTTTGAATACTCGTCCATCCTACTGCCTCGGGAACCGGTTCGCAAATGCTGACTTCCAGCGGGATCGCTGTTCACGCGACCTCCCATTCAACGTCCTCTACCGCATGACGAAGGCATTTCGGACCCTGCAATGCTATGTGATTCCGATTCGTCTTTGTGCCCCCTAGACCTCCTGCAAGTTTGTCGCACTGGTAGTGAATCACCCGGTATAAACTCAAATTCTCAAGAAGTGAAATTTTTCCTCGGCGCAGACAAAATTAAGTGGTTTTCTTTCTCGTTTTTTTTTCTTTTTTTAGTAGCATCACTACTTTCTTTCTTATGTTTATTTATTAATTTTTTTTTTTAGGAGCACTGCTACTTTCTTTTATTTTTATCTGTTTACTTATTTATTTTATTTTTTTAGTAGCAACACTACCTTATTCCTTTTCATTTTATTTATTTATTTATTATTATTATTTATATTATTTTTTTGTATTATTTCTATTATACATATTTTATTTTCTTCTATTTAATTTATTATTTCATTTTTATTCATTTCTTTTCCACATCCAGCACCATGGGTGGTCGTCCCCTCCCCCAGGAATGGGCCCCCAGAGGTTTCTGTTCTGGTAACACCAGGTGGGTGTTGCCAGAACAGAACAACAGAACACACTCACAATACACGCAAACCTACGTCATTCACATTTCTGGCCCTTTATAGGGTTGTACTATTCTGGCCCTTTATAGGGTGGTACTATTCTTCACAGAGATACGAGGCGGAGTTGAACTGACCTTTTAGGAGCCGCCCTTTACACATGTCCACGTCTACGACGGGACTTAAATCCTGATCTCTCCAAACGAGTGAAAAGTAGCGAAACCACTGTTACTGTCACGGAGGACCATGCTGAAGAAAATTGCAATTGTTCCAATATTTTTAGACAAGCATTTTACCCGTAATATGATTTCTGCAATCGAATCGCCTTAAAAACTAAATGCAAAGTACAGTATGATATTGTGAACTAGTCTCGAATGTCTCGCAAAGTGAATGATTTTATATGTTGCAAATACATATTAAACAATGACATGCAGTCTAAAAAAAAATATCTGAAGCAGAAAGAATTGGTATTAGAAAATTATTAATGGATTGTTTTGCGTAGATCCAGCCTATTTTCCTTCTGTCCTTGTACGGTAAACTGCACTCACAGAAATATTCAAAATGTGCCTGATTTTTGACGTTCTACTATTTATATACGTTTATATAATTTTTATTTCGGGAACTGTGACTAGGGGTTTAACAAACAGAATTGAAAAATTATAGGCGAATTTAGATTAATACAAATAATAATAATATTTGTATACAGGCACATCAGGTTTCTCATGTACCAAATAAGATTGAAATAGGTGCATTATGGCCTTAGTAGCCCTTGCACCAATAAATCCAACAAACAACAACAACATCAGGTTTCTGGGATCATCGGCAAGGGGAGTCTGTCAAAAGCATGGTCTGATGATGGGTATTGGTACGATGCCTGAAACGTCACCTTAATGTATAGTAGTTTAGGCGAATAGCTTAATAAATTTCACGTGGTATATAGTAATTACTTAATAAACGTTAATATAGTAATAAACTTAATTCAAAAGTTTGTTCAGTGATCTCATGTTCAAATGCTATTTTTAACCTGTAGTCACGTTGCAAATTTTTTTCTGGGCTTTCTTTGGGCTGCTCTTTAAATACTAGGCTACGTGAATTTCTAGACGTTTATATTAGTTAAATATTTATTCTTTAATTACAAATTAAAGCATTACATTTTAAGGCCCTGCTGCTGCCGCCGATTGTGTGTGTTCCTTCTTTTGGATGTGTTAAGATGCATCCTCCTTTGTGTAACATGAACCCCGGGGGCTCACATCTAACCCCGGGGGCTCACATCTAGTGAGTATGGGCTTGGCAAACCCAGGGTCCTGAGCTGGATATCATCATTCTTCTCTTTCTTGGTGATTCCTTTCTACTTCTCTCTCTCTCTCTCTCTCTCTCTCTCTCTCTCAGGGGGTAACTTGGGAATTTTTTTTTTTTTTTTTTTTCGGCTGGTGCAGCATAAGCCTCAGGCTTCCTTGTACCATATGGCCATTAATAATAATAATAATAATAATAATAATAATAATGTTTGGTTGATTGAGTTTTTCTTTTTTACTGATGTGAAAACTTTCAACCTTTTTTGACTGTTATAAAGTTATGAGCAGGAGTCATTTTGGTAGATCTGTCTTATTTTGTCGTGCATTAAAAATTAAAATAACATAACCATCGCGTCCTTGGTAGTGAAATTATCTTGATGAATGTCTGGAAATAGTATTCAGCTTACCAAAATTAGTGTTATGCTACTGACCCCCACCCAACGCACACATACCTATAAACTGTATATGTTAAACGTTTCTCAACTTATGCTGTACTTAGCTTTTACCTACCATATATTGCGTTCAAGTACAATTTCTAAAAATAGACTTCATCTGCTTGCGACTTGATGGCCACTGCTGCCTTAATGATTGAGTGCACGCATCTTGAGACATGTCGAAAAGTCTGATTTGGCTTTAAAAATTAATGTCCTAATTTTAAATCTTGAATTCTTCAAATGTGTACCACGATGATCCATCAATATGTAGATTTTTTAATTTTTTTCTGTCTTAGTATAAAATGACTGAATATTAATATGAGCAGTTTTGTTTGTTTGCTTTTCTTTTGAGGAGTGGATGAAATAGAATCACAAAATATTAACATTATTTATTATCGCGATTTATAGTCAACCTGTCAGAAGTGCATTTTAACTAAATTATTATTATTAGCTATATGGTGCAAGGAAGCCTGAGGCTTATGCTCCACCAGCCAAAAAAAAAAATTCCCAAGTTACCCTGAGAGAGAGAGAGAGAGAGAGAGAGAGATAGATAGATAGAGAGAGAGAGAGAGAGAGAGAGAGAGAGAGAGTGTGTGTGTGTGTGTGTCAAAAGGGAATCACCAAGAAAGAGAAGAATGATGATATCCAGCTCAGGACCCTGGGTGTGCCAAGCCCATACTCACCAGATGTGAGCCCCTGGTGTTTATATGAAGTGATCTGGGGATTTTTTTTTATTCGTGATGTGTTTAAATTGTTTTTATTAAATGCACTAATTTAAACGTTATTCAAACGTTATACGGTTAAGTGAAATAGAAATGTGATGATCACTTGAAATCCAAGACTTTCTAATTTATGTAATACTGGGCGCATTTGAAATCATCGAAACCAAACGATTTGTATATCTCTAATAAAATGTTCAACCGAGTTACCCCGGAGGCTTACATCTGGTTGGTATGGGCTTGGCACACCCAGGGTCCTGAGTTGGATATCATCATTCTTCTCTTTCTTGGTGATTCCCTTTTGACTCTCTCTCTCTCTTTGCACCATATAGCTAATAATAATAATAATAATAATAATAATAATAATAATAACTGTGTCCTTTTATCGAATAACAGAGTCACAATTCCAGTATGTACATAACGGATAGTCAAATACGCTTTGATGATTATGCACTTAAATATGGCTTATTTTTTCCTTTTATATATAATTCTGAAAACATGGTACATGATCTTTTACGAAACAAAGAGGAAACACTAAACTGATTCTGACTTTACTATACAACAGATCACGCCAGCCAAAAAATGACATAATTCCAATACGGTGACCTTGAGAGAGATGTCTGTCGAACAACATAATCAGGTTGATATGAAGCTTAAGTTCCTCTTGTCAAAATGCATTCACTTCCTGAGTTAGCCATCGCGTTAACTCTGTAGCAGAGATGTTTTTTTGTGGAGCGATATTTCAGATTCATTTTCTTTGTAGAAGTTAGACAGGAATATAGACAATATTTCAAGACACAAGTTACTGAGTAAGTCCACCACGTGTAAGTCGATTAAAAAAATTTGTGAGATGGTCGTGTAATCCTAAACGTCGATAGTGCAGTATTGCACTAATAATGGATACCCAAAGTTCGGATCCAACTTTAGGTATCCGTTATCAAGACGAAGTCGAGCAGGCAACAGGTCTCCTTTAAATTTGCTTGTAGGAGACCTATCCCATAGGCCAATGAAGTATGGTAAACCATTTTCGAACGCTCCAAGGCTCGGAAAGCGGTGCATTATCCCACTTCGGACGTTTAGCCACCGATAGCGTGTGTCACAAAAACAAACACTCTCCACATTTCCATCAGCCTATTATTGACACCTGGTACAATGGGTCCAGTCATTCATACCGCTATTTCCATATCCTGGTGTAGGATTTATTGTCTTGCTGAACACCTATTATAATTATATAGGCTTCGCACTGACACGTGACACTATCTTTGACGGAGCAGTCGATTACTTGGATGATGAGGGTTTAACTAATGAACCGGCTATTTAGTGTAAATAACTGTTATAATAAATGAATACCTCTTGGCTTTTTGACTAGTGACACGATATGTTTATGTGGTAAATTAAAGCAGAATGTAATGCCACCACTAATATAAAATATGCTCACGTTGTTTCACCGGTATAAAGTTTTCAAACATGTTATTAGTAAATCTATTAGAAAAAAAGAAAAACTGCTTTCTCTTGAAAACCGAACTGAGAAAAGAATCATAAAATTTTAACACGAATTTTTTTTGAATATTTAATAGAAACAGATATAAGAGATTGTAAGAGTTATGACAGTTATATGTTGTTACCGTATCGATTCGACATAATTTACTGATTTTGTTATCACTGAGATGTGAACTGATACATCCAAAATCATCGCAAATGTTCTGCAGCAAAAGGAGACAAAAAAAAAAAAAAAAAAATCTGTTATTAGTCGAACTAGATAATCATAAAAATAAATAAAATGAGGAAATTAATGGGAACACCTTTTGAGTTTCAGTTAATTAAGGTGGTCGGAAAGTAGATCACTTTCATTATCCATTCATGCCTTTCATGAAAACGCGATTACATTACCTCCAGCTCTCCCTGTATTTCATGGATATATTTGTTCAAATACAGAACAAGGAGCAACTTTTTATATTATGTGGAATTATAAAAACAATACCGAGTTGATTACAGCTAAAAAAAAAAAAAAAAAAAAAAAAGTCATTTTTACACAGTAATATGAAGAATAAAGTAAAAAGTTAGAACCATAGTTTTCGGAACATTGTTCCAAATAGTCTAAATATGAATTTAATATTAATCCACTGTGTAAATATTGGTCACAGAAAATATTAATATTTTCTGTATATCATCATCATCATCAGCCATTTTCAATCCACTGCAGGATGAAGGTCTCTCCAGCAACTTTCCAGTTCCTTCTGTTTTGAGCACTGGCCATCCATTTACTACTCAAAAACTCATGAATTTCATCTATCCATCTCCGCCTTTGTCTTCCAGGTTTTCTTCTAGCTCCTCTTGGGTACCATTCTGTTATTTTCTTAGTCCATCTGTCATCATGTCTTCGAGCTATGTGTCCTGCCCAAGACCATTTTAGTTTTTAGTTCTTTAGTTTTGATAAGAATGTCCTTTACTTGAGTTTGCTGCCTAATCCATGTGTTTCTCTTCTTATCTAACAGTCTGATTCCCAATATAATTCTTTCCATTCTTCGCTGTGTAGTTCTTAGCTTCTCTTCCATTCTTTTGGTGAGTGCCCAAGTTTCACTTCCATAAGTCATGGTGGGGAGTATACATTGATTCATTATTTTACGTTTCAGACAAACTGGGATATTGCTCTTCAGTATGTGACTATATTTCCTGAATGTTATCCATCCAAAATTTATTCTTCTCTTGACTTCCAGCCATTTATCATTATTACAGCTAATAACTTGTCCCAGATAAGTATATGACTCCACCTTTTCAATTACTGCTCCTTCAATCATTATTTCCCTTTCCGTGGCATACTTGTTCATCATTACTTTTGTTTTAGCCATATTCATCTTTAGTCCAAAATCCTTACTAACTGTGCATAACTGATTAAGATTTTCCTCTAATTCTTTGGGATCGTGGCTTATGACCACAGTGTCATCTGCAAATCGTAAATGGTTTAGGTACTCTCCATTCACATTGACTCCTTTCTGCGACCAGTCTAATCTTCTGAAAGCTTCCTCAAGGGCAGCAGTAAACAGCTTCAGAGATAGTGTCTCCTTGTCAAACTCCTTTCTCGATTTTAAATTTCCTACTGTCTTTGTCTAGTCTAATAAAGGATCTAGCACTCTCATATATTTTCTTCAAAATCATAATATGTGGAGTATCTATGCCTTGTCTTTCCAGTGCCCGAAACATTGCCTTATGCTGTATGGAGTCAAACGCCTTTTCATAATCCACAAATGCCAGGCATAATGGTGTTTTGTATTCATTTGCTTTCTCCATTAGCTGTGTTATTACGTGAAGGTGATCCATAGTTGAGAATCCTGTCCTAAAGCCAGCTTGCTCTTTCGGTTGATTCTCATCAAGTATTCTTTCCAATCTGTTAGTAATGACCCTTGTGAACAACTTGTAGATATGGGATAACAAGCTAATTGGTCTATAATTTCCAATTTCTGATTTATCTCCTTTCTTATGCAGCAAAACTATGATTGCATTATTCCACTGCTTAGGCATCACACCTTTTCTAATGCACTTTGTGAAGAGCCTTGCCAGTTTTTGTGTTATGTCTCTTCCTCCCAATTTTAACAACTCTACAGTAACTTCATCTTCCCCCGGAGCTTTCCGATTCTTCATTTTCTTCAATGCATGTTCTACCTCATCAGGAAGAATATCGGGTATGTCGTATGTGTTGCTACTTTGCAATCCATGTTCCCCACTGCTAGTATCATTCCCTCGCTCCTTGTATAATTCTCTATAGTAGTCTTCTGCTATTTGAATTATGCCTTCTCTGCTGTTTATAAGTACACCATCGCTATTCTTCAGTTTCAGTATCATTTGTCTTTCTGTATTACTGCTCATGGCTGCTGATTTAAATCCTTTGTTTTCCCTTAATGCTTGTTCTACTTTTCTTGTGTTAAATCTTCTTATGTCCTCTCTGACTCTCTTTCTAATGGCTTTGCATAACTCAGTATACTCAATTTTCTCCCTGTCAGTGTTTTTCTTGCTCTTCATTTGTCGTCTTTGGTTCATCATGACAAGTGTTTCTTGACTAATTTTTTCTTCTTTGGATTTCTGTTTCCCTATAGGTTTCTTGGGCTTTATCACTTTCAGAAAGTTGTAATATTCCTCGTCGATATCTTGGTCCTGAACAGTCTGCAGAAGCTCAAACTTGTTCTTAAGTTCCAGTACATACTGCTTTTTCTCCTCCTCTGTTATTTCAAAGACCTTTGTATTATTTACTCGAGTCAGTTTTTTCCTTTCCTACATCTATATCAAGTGTACATCTTACCATTCTGTGATCACTTCCAACATTTACCTTATTCAGGACGGTAACATCATTCACAATATATCTTCTGTTAGTGAGGATGAAGTCGATTTCATTAGTTGTTAATCCATTTGGACTCTTCCATGTCCACTTTCTGTTCACCCTTTTCTTGAAAAAAGTGTTCATTACTGACATTCCTTGAGATTCTGCAAATTCCACAAGTCTTTCACCTCTTTTATTTCTTTCACCAATTCCAAAATTTCCTATAGTTCCTCTTTCTGCGCTGTTTTGCCTTTTTCCAACCTTAGCATTGAAGTCCCCCATAATAATAGTGTAGTGGGTTTTCTGGTCATCTAGAAGACTCTCAATTTCAGTGTACATTTCTTCAACCTCTTCATCATCATGGCTCGATGTTGGTGCATAAATCATTATAATCTTTAGCTTGTACCTCTTAGAAATCTTGAGTATTAGTCTTGACACCCTTGGTGATGTACTTTTGAATTCCAAAATGTTGTTTTTAAAATCTTTATGGACCAGAAACCCAACTCCACCTTCACTCTTTTCACTGTTTCCATTGGTGTACAGCAGATTTCCACTTGATAAACTTATAAGTGATTCATTTCTTCTTCTTGTTTCAGCCAAACCGATGATATTCCAATTCACATTTTCTAATTCCTTTTCCAGCTCTAATATCCTGTCTTCACCGATGAGTGATCGTACGTTATAACAGGCCAAGTTCAATTTCCGTGCGTGGCAGCCTGGTCATACCCAGAGATTCTTAGCACCCTCTGCTTCCACTCTGATCCTCTCGCTGCCGTAAGAGGGAGAGTGAAAGCTGCTGGGGACTGAGGGCCATTTGTATTGTTGTATATAGATCTCCATATATAATACCACGAATGTAACAAAAGAGTTTAATTTTATATGACAACACGTAGAATTGAAAATGAAAGGAAACAAAAGAAAACAAAATATTTTATTTGAAAATCCATCGGTAAATCTAGGAACTTGAAGGAGCCGAAGCCGAAAAGGTCTGTGTGATGACACTGGGCTCGAATGTTTTCCTAACTGGCACATTCGTAATAAGTCAGCTAGATGTGCCAGTGTCACGCAAATAAATTTATATATATATATATATATATATATATATATATATATTTAATTTTTTTTTATACATCTTACGTTCAAATCTGCCCTTCCACCTATAAAAATATGCAGATATAAAATTGATTTATATCTTTTCTTTCAGAAATTATAGAGCAAAAGAAGGGTCTAATTGCTTTTCTTTAAAGTGTGACTGATTAGATGTATCTTTTGCTACGTAACGAACAGAGTCCACCGTCGCCACTGTTCTAGACGCTGTTGCTGAACTGGCTTAGTTCGACATGATTAACCTAGTCTTAATTCGACATAATTAAAAATAAATAAACTATGTTTACTGTAGATGAAATATTTTCAGTAAGGAAACGAAACTTGCCCTTGAGTTAAGACTTTTAATTACTTTTCTTTCAGGCAGAGCGAAAAGGAAGGTTCAAAATCCGTCCAGACGGGAAGAATTTTATTGGCTTTTTTTTTTTTTTTTTTTCGCATCGGTCCCTGGGTTACGAGCTGTATGCCCCACCTCTCTTCCTCATGGAAACGCGGATTTTTGCATCCTAAAGTAACCAAACCTACAACAGAATGCAGGCAATTTATTTTAAATACACGATGTACTGACGCCTCGTGTATTTAGTTGCCGTGCAACGAATACTAAAACAACCCATGATATAACTCTACCAGAGCATGGACTAGGCCTAGAATGAAGTGACCTTTCAGTAATATAGCGAATCATAGGAGTTTTCCACGATAAGCAGTTTTCGAGATTTTTTTTTTTTTTTTTTTTTGCGGTTATTCTGGTCACAGAATGACGAAGCAGTAAATGAGTGTAAGCGTATTATCGCTCTCCATATAGAGTGGTTTAATATCCAGGAATTAAATTCTGCTGTGAGAAGTTAATGAGAGAGAGAGAGAGAGAGAGAGAGAGAGGAAGATTGCAAAAAAAAAAAAAAAAAAATATATATATATATATACTGCAGTATTTTCCCAGCCCTCCCATATGTAAAACTGGACGTCAGTTTTGTTCATTTAATACCAACTGCATAACTTTTACACATACTTGCTTTATATTTAATTTCATATAGCAAAAATGCGACAGTACTTACTTTTATGGTTGTATAATTGAACTGTATTTGATTGATCTCTTTATTATATATCTTTAAGTAATTCCGTGTATTTTTAATATTTTTTGTGTGCAAAAAATATAAAAAATAAACAGCATAAAAGTGTCCACACTTGAGTGAAACAATTGAAGAAATGGAATCAAGGTAAGAAAAAGTCTCTGCCTTTTGTTTCTTCATGGGTGTTCTGAGCCGAGAGACTACGGAGATAATTGCTATTTCTGCTTATTTAAAAGTGCAAAGCTATAAACAGTAAATATACAACGGATGTTTCGTAACCGAATGCTATTAGATGTTACATGTAACCACCTTACTCCAGAAACTCCTCTTTCATCGTCAGATTCTGATGTATGACAACAGTGACTGAATTGCAACGGTCATATGAAATAGCTAAATGATTCGATTTTCCAAAATCATGCAGAGATCCTGGAATAAAGACTCCAACAGTACCAAGAAAATGATATTTCTCTTCCCCCCCCCCACATCAAGGGATATTATTTTCTTGGTAAAGAAACTGCGAGAATCACTTTGCTTTGTACTTTTCTCTGGAATATTTATTTGTCTATTTGCAGAAATATTTTCGGATTGAATACCTTAGTAGTTTCAGAATATGAACCAAGTAAGCGGAAACTGTTCATCGATTCCTCCAAAACTAGTCTGAAAGGCGTTTTCCTGTCAGATTTGTTTTCTTTCTCGTGATGGAAATAACGAACACAACGGTTAGTTTAAAATTGTGATTAAAGTAATGAAGCAATTTGCAGGACCGTACTCAGCTAATTTGCCGCCCCTGGGAAAAGTTCTTACTGCATCCCTTAAACTTAATTTTTAATTTATACTCGTGAGAAAATAAGTTTACTATTTGGGGATTATCCTGACTTCTAATCTCTCTTGGCACAAGCACATTACAAATATTGCTTCCTCTGCATCTAAAAAATTTGGTTTCTCTTTCGCTCTCGGCGTTACTTTTCTTCCAAACAGCTGCTCACTGTATAAATCGCAAATCCGCCCTGCCATGGAATATTGTTCCCACATCTGGGGTGGTGCCCCCCAAAACCCCTCTCAGGCTTCTTGATTCCATTCAGAAGAGGGCAGTTAGGTTAATTAATGATTCATCTCTGAGTCTCTTCACTCGCTTTCTCATAGACACTGTTTCTGCTGCATGCCTCTTCTAGAGATACTTCTATGGGCACTGTTCTTCTGAATTGGCTTCTATAATTCCCGTTCTCTCTTCCAAACAGTCCGAACACGTGCCGCCACCAGCCAACATCCATTTACTGTCCAACTTCAAACGCACAGAACCAACTTTTCATCTTCCTCATTTATTCATTCAACTGCCGTTTTCTGGAACAACCTTCCTTCATTCATATTTCCTGAAAATTACAATCTACGGAAGTTCAAGTCCAATGTTAACAAATATCTTCTTTCGTCTTCTCAACCTCCAACCCAAGCACTGTACTAAGTACTATAGGTTCTAACACCTCTCGTGTTTGGGGTTCACATTAAAAATAATAAAAAAAAAATCAATAAGGAATTGACGCAAAAGGCATTAAATATAAAATTGTACATTTGACGTAACACTGCAAATGAACAACAGTGCAAGTAGTTAGTTAACACATAAAAACAAATAAACAAATTAGCATGGTTGTAAGTTAAGTTGAAAACTGAGTATAATGAAGAACCTCAAATCTTCTCCGACATTTAGTTCGTTATTTTATCCCTAGCAGAAATGCTCCCATCCCTTGTCAAGGCCCTGGCAATTTGTGAGAGTTTTAGACAAGGATGGTAATTGCTTTAGGTTATCTTTACAATAAATTTACAATATTATGTTTTGAAACTCAAAGAAGGAATTTTTTTTTGGGCCAGAGATGATAAAATTAAGTTCACACGAGCAGTTTGAAAGACGATTACCACAGTTGATAAATAAGTATTTGAGTACAGAAATTTTGTTCGAAACGTCTTAGAAAATATGAAAGATACCAATTATGAAAGTATCGTTGAAAGTAAGCTTACATTTTTTTTCGAAATTTAGGTTGTAACGCGAACTTGGATTTTTTCTTGTACTCCCACAGACTTTTTTCTCCCCATAAAAATCGGTTTAGTGAACGCGTCCACCAATGTATAAATGAGATTGAAAGCAGATACCAGGGAAGGCAGAATAGAATGTAAGCATGATGGTAGATTACTGTTGGTCTTTGAAAAAGAGGATATCTGCATACGTCCCGGCGTATAGCACATTTGGTAGAATCAGCATCCTCTCTACACCGGGTGGAAAAGACCGGAGTTCGAATCCTATCGATGACTTGAGGAATTTTTATGGACCTTTTTCACAACGTGGCCGAGTTAGTCCATCCTCAAGCGAGGGTAGAATTTGCTTTCTTCCTTCCCAGAAACTCTGAGGTTTTGTCCATCAAACAGCAAATGGACCACAGAACACTCAGTTTACAGACATAATATATACGGCGCACTATGTCTTAAGTTCTTATGCGCATACAATCCTACGATAAACAAATAAATAAACAATATCTGCATACATTACCACTCTTGAAATGGAGTATTCATTACGTGTAAGCTTGTTGAGCCATTGCAGGAGCCATCTAGTATTGTAGGCTCAAGAATTTAAGATACGTTTTTTGGCGCAGATGACCATGTGGTAGATGCATGAAGTGTTATTGGGTATAGACATAATTTTTTTTTTTTTTTTTTGTTAGCTGTGCGTCTTGAGTACTAATTAACTTCTCCGCAATGCGAGTCCGTTTGATTAATTGCAGTGAAGGTTTTTGATTTGGTGTTGATGAGATGCTCGCTAAATGTTAGAACTTCAACCCATGTCAGGACTAAATCTGTATGAGATGTAACTTTTCTAATAGCTGTAGCCATTAATGTTTACTTTGATGTTGCTGTGTAGTCTCTTCCTGGTGAAGGACATTTGGGCAGTCTTGTTTTATTTCACTTAAAATCCAAATGTTGAGTAATTTTTAAGTTGCTGGGTTATTTGGTTGGCTAGCTGTTTAGCATGTGCAACCTCTGTTGGGGCAGACGATGTGAGAGTTTTAAAACATCAGCATAGGACTGGAAATCAGTTTGGGATGGCAAGAATGGCTCTTGTGCTCTCCCACAGACAGGAGGGCAGACAAGACTCCACCTTGTGATATGCTTTTGGTAATAGTACATGTACTACTATAGTTTTGATGCTTTATGATTAAGTGGCTAGGCTTCAGAATTGACTGGATTTTTTATAGAATGCTCCCAGTAACGTTGAAATAATTCTGAAGTATGTGAATTAGGGTTGGAATATCAACCCCTATTATGCGCAGATACTGTACTTTATATATATATATATATATATATATATATATATATATATATATATATATAAAAACACCACCCTAAAGGACACGCTCTTGAAGATCCAGAAGGATCCTCAAAAGAGTGTCCTTCAGGTTGGCATGCCTAGATCTTCCTTTAATAACAATATGGTTAAGTTACGGTGGCCTAAGATTGAAGCAATGTTGTTCTATTAATGCAGGTTGGATCGCCTTTTCAAAAATCTGAAGAAAATCAAGCTGATGGCCGATTGATCTGAAATCACTTGGTTTATGAAACTATGAACCAAGGATTTGATTGAAGATGTTTACCAGGATTCTGTAATGTACGGGGGTGTCCCAAATGTCCCTATACCTCGAGGTAATAATAATAATATATGATACGTCGCCATGTCCGATTATTGTTTTTTTTTTAATATTTCCGGTGTGATGCATTGGAATTCAGTACAAACGGCTTCTTTAAGTTGTTCTGTTGTTTTATATTTGTTTTGGCTGACTTTCTGCTTAACAGTACGCCAGAGTGAGTTATGGCAGGTTATGAGAGCTGAGCTGAGTTTCATGGTGGCCAAGGAATAATAACAATAATAATAGTAACCGGATACAAGCAAACACCCCATGCACTTTGTATCAGTACCCGTCACAGGGTGGAAAAAACCCATAAAGGAGAAAAAAAAATTATGATGATGATAATAATAATAAAGAAAAAGTTAATAAGTTTTTTTATTGTTATTGAATCAGATATTTTTCTGACGTTCATATCACAATTTCACAATAGCTGAAACATCAATAATATTGGTGTGGGCACCATTGTTCTCTGCACACAGGATGACACTTCGCCATGTCCGATTATTCATTTTTGTAATACAAAGGGTACTAGGAAAGTTTTGCAATATGACGCAACAATGAATCACGGGAAGCTGCTTGTTGCTGCATGTTGAGACATGTTCATACGTGTATAGTAGCCGCCGCGCCAAGTCGATGGGCTCAGTTATTCATTAGTAGTGAGAGTGTAAAGTGCTTGCGATGGCATCGTGGTCACGAAATGAGATAAGGACAGTTTTGCGGTATAATTTCGTGCGTGGTTTAACCATAGACCAGTGCTTAGAAGAAATGACTCTTGCACTAGATGATGATTGTCCACATCGTACAACGATATTCTGGTGGTATAGAGAATTCCAAAGGGGAAATTTCACTCTGGAGGATTCTGAGAGGCCGGGAAGGCCACGAACGTCAGTTACGGAGGAAAACGTTACTGCTGTGAGGAAAATGCTTGACGAAAACAGGCGAGTGACCTACCAACAGATAGAGGATACTTTGGGCCTAAATGCACCAGCAATTCGTTCGATTCTGCAAGATCATTTGCACGTGAAGAAACTTTGTTCTCTCTGGGTGCCGCATCAACTGACTGAACAGCAGATGACACGACGTGTGACTTGGTGCCGGGAGATGTTAAAAAAGTTTGATAAGGGACAATCTCGGTATGTGAACAACATCGTGACAGGTGACGAGACTTGGCTGTACTATTACGATCTGCCGACCAAGGCTCAAAACAAAGTTTGGGTCTTTGATGATGACGACACACCCGTAATTGTCAGAAAATCCCGATCTGTAAAGAAGAAAATGATAGCTGTATTTTTCAAATCGAGTGGAATTGTGGAACGTGTCGTTTTGGACACGCAGAAGACAGTCACAGCTAAGTGGTATACTGAACAATGCCTGCCTAAAGTCATTGGATCTATGAAGAACCTGCGGCCAAAGTCAAGAATGGACACCTGGTACCTCCATCAAGATAATGCTGCAGCTCACCGCGCCAAAGCCTGCACCGAATATTTGACCACGACAGGACTGAAACTTCTCGAGCACCCTCCCTACAGGCCAGACCTTGCTCCCTGCGACTTTGCACTGTTGCCGCATGTGAAAATGAAGCTAAAAGGGAGGCGGTTTTTCAGTGATGAGGACCTTCTACGGGCTTGGGACAACGAGTGTGCTTTACTCCCTAGTGAAACTTGGCAGAACTGGTTTAAAGATTGGTTTCGGAGGATGGAGAGGTGTATTGAATGTAGAGGAAATTACTTTGAAAAAATTAAATAAACAAAGCTGTATTGCAAAACTTTCCTAGTACCCTTTGTATTTCCGGTGTGATGCATTGGAATGCAGTACGAATGGCTTCCTTAACTTGTTCTGTTTTGGCTGACTTTCTGCTTGGCAGTACCCCAGAGTGAGTTATTGAAGGTTGTGAGATCTGAGCTTCGTGGGGACCAAGGAAGCAATGATTCGCCACAGGTGCCCTTTCATAACCTTTCCCAATCTACTTTCCTGGAAAAATGTAATCAAAGTATTCTCGAACCACTAGAGCATAGCGATGTGGCGCACTATCTTGCTGGAATCACTAGCTATCACTGTATACCCAGGACATAGAGTTGTGGAAAAAAACTATTCCCGGATCATGTCCAGATAACCATTAAAGAAATAAGGTTCTGTTAAGTGACGAACCTCTGCCCAGAGCATAAGGTGGGGCTGTTTTCAATTTCTTCATGCAAGTGTGGATTTTCTTTATTCCAGAACATTTCGAAGATGGCTACTATGGTAAATGGCACAATCGTTGGTAAACAACACTTCGCATTGAGAAGTGTTATTGAATGTTTGAAGCAATTTCTCACAAACTTATCTCTTTCTTTCCATATCTTGATCCAGTGGCGGGCCGTACCGAGGGCGAAGGGGATGCACTGCCAACCAACGTTCAAGCTGCGCTTGAAAACCTGAAACTTACATACACATATGGAGAAAACTTTAAAGGGGGCGCCAAATTTCAATTGGAACTCGGGCATTCTTCTCTCTTTATTCTTGCTTTACTTCTTCTCGCTTCTAATTATGGAGGGTGCCCCTGTTGTTTCTCCTCTATTCTATCCTTTTATTTCCCCAGCTCCCATACTTCTCCCTCTATATTCCTCCGTTTTCACTTCATTCTTTTTCGGGCGCTCAGGTCGTTTGAGTTTATGCCCTGGATTTGCTCAGCAGGAAATGGTAGATTCTGGCCGCTACCACGTGGCAGCGATGAGGGTGGGACTTAGTGACCAGGTGTTGCTGCTTCTCACCTGAGGGCGCTGACTCTCTTTAAAAATTACAGTTGTGAGTTGCAGACTCCGAAAAAACGATAAGTGTTTGCCTTTTTATTTACGTAATTGTTATTTTATATTGTACTTAATACGTAGTCTTATAGTTATAGTTACGCTGGTTATTTTTATTTTAATTTAGATAAACAGTTTTTGTAGATATACTTAATATACGTAAAACCGTTATTTCGTTCGAATCTTGCAGCCATTGTTTTTGTATATAGTGGTAGGGAATTCAAACTTTTGAGGTAGTTAGGTAGCTCTAACGTATAATTTATAGAGTAATACGCTTCACTGCTTCTATTAGATAGCGTAGTATTGACATTTAATTAATTTAATTTATTGATTTTATTAATTTAAAGTATCATTCCCCAAACTAGAGCAGCAAAGAAACGGGCACAAAGTGGCAGGAGTGCTGTGACTCTGGGGAGAACTGAGGGGGGCGATTCTTCAACGCATCAGAGCCTAAAAAAATGTGCGACTTGTGAAATGTTTGCCGACTCTCTGGAACGGAACATGATATTGCCATGGGGGATGTCTTTGTGTGTGCGCGATGTAAGGAGTGTAAGGAAATCAGGCTACAACTCAGCGTTGTTATGGGCCTATATGAGAGTTTGAAGGACAGGGTGGATGCCCTCGAAAGATCTAAATTGAGGTGCCCATCAGGCTCTGAGGTGCCCACATCAACGCCAGAGCTTGCACTTGGTCATCACGCAACACAGCGGCAACCCCCAAGGCAGAATGCGCTGATCCCACAGGAACTAGTAGTTGTTGGTGACTCTATTGTTAGGGAAACGGGAAACATGCTTTGTAAAAAGGATAGGTGGAACAGGACCAGGGTATTAGCATTAGTAGAGGCATTTGATGCAAGAAAGCAAGCTTATGCAGAATCAGCCAAAAAAAAAAAATAAAATAAAGTAAAATAAATAAATAAAAAATAACCACTTCCACTTCACCCCTCTGTTCGTTCGAAATACCTGTCCAGCTGAGCCTTAAACTTATTTAGGCTATCAACCTCCACGACAAGGGATGGAAGTCTGTTCCACCTACCAACCACCCGCTGGCTAAAGGCAAATTTCCGCACATCTATCCTACATCTGTCTTTCCTCAATTTGATTTATGCCCTCTCAGGTGGTTATTCTGAGCAAGAGAAAGAATCCCATCAGCATTGAGCATGCTCAAACCATTCAAGGCTTTGTACACCTCTATCAGATCACCTCGCTGGTGCTTAGTCTCCAGACACTGTAATTCGCAAAACTTAAGCCTTTCTTCGTAAGAGCACCCCTTTGTTCCATTCACTAATCTTGTTGCCCTTCTCTGTACTCGTTCCAGCAGCTGTACATCCTTCTTGAAATGAGGCCTCCAGGCCTGTATACAGTACTCTAGGTGTGGCCTGACCATTGCCTTATACAAGGGAATAATCACCTCCTTATCCCTGCTAGAAAAATTCCTATATATCATTGACAATACACCATGAGCTACTCTTGCAGCCCGTCTGCACTGCTCAGAGAACTTCATATCTGCCTGCACAACCAACCCCAGGTCCCTTTCATTCTCTACCACTGTCAGTGTAGTACCACAGAATTGATACGTTCTCTGGAGTTGCTGTTTCCCATATGTAGTACTTTACATTTGTCAATGTTAAACTTCATTTGCCACCTCTCAGCCCATCTGCTCAACCTTTCCAGATCCTGTTGCAGCAGCATAGTGTCAGTAGTGTCCTTGACAACCATGCCAACCTTCGTATCGTCTGCAATGGACATTAAGCTTGATATACCATCATCAATATCATTTATAAATACAGAATACAATAAAGGACCCAATACTGAACCCTGAGGGACTCCACTAATAACATTAGTCCACGATGAGCAGTGTCCATTGATTACCACTCTCTGTCTTCTCCCCCTCAACCACCCCTTTATCCATAGCAGCAATTTGCCTCCAATGGCACACTGCTCCAATTTGTGCAGCAGTCTTCCATGTGCAATAGTATCAAAAGCCTTTCTAAGA
Source organism: Mastigoproctus giganteus (assembly GCF_048544385.1). NCBI lineage: Eukaryota > Metazoa > Arthropoda > Arachnida > Uropygi > Thelyphonidae > Mastigoproctus > Mastigoproctus giganteus. Next base: position 65,677,618 of record NC_143583.1, on the reverse strand, counting down.
TCCAAGTATATAATATCAAAGTTATTCCCTGCATCCAGTTCTTTTGTGACTGCATCATAGTATCCAATCAAATTGGTCAGTATGATGCAGTAGTATGTCTGTCAGGGGCAAAGGTTGATGACGTTGTAGAGCGGATATCATCTTTTAAGGGCACAAAAGGTGATATAGTTGTACACGTTGGCACTAATGATATTAGAAGTAGGAGACCGGCAGAATTACTTAACAAGTACAGGTCACTGTTTAACAAAAGCCGAGAATTAGGGTTGAATTTGAAAGTGTCTGCAATTCTGCCCAGACACAATAGAAGGGAGTATATGATGAGAGCCTTGTCAATCAATTCGGCCCTGGAAAGAATGTGCAAGGCTCAATGGGTAGAATTTTTTTCAGCCTAGACTGTACTTGTTAACAGGAGAGACTGCTTCTATAGGGATGGGATACACTTAAATAGAAAGGGTGCAAGAATATTTGCTGATGCTATCGAGGCAGTGTTAGTTGGGTCGAAAAACTGATAGATTGGGGGGATACAAGGACTAATAGTTTAACAGTAGCCGTAGGCAGAGGTGAAGGTGATTCTTGCACAACTTCTATTAGAATAAGTAGCGACCTGGAGCGTGGGGTGTTGGGGGTTTCAGGGACGGATGGCAGTCATCCTGAAATAGGTGGGTATATGGGATGTGTTAGGGTAACTAGGAATAGGAGTAGGAGCATGTATACCAATGCTTGAAGTATAGTAAATAAATTTGATGAATTTGAAGTGTTGGTCAAGACATCAAAGGCGGATGTTGTTGGGATAGCAGAGACGTGGTGTCACACAGATATAAGGAATGCTGAACTGGAATTTGGGGAGTACAATGTGTACAGAAAGACTAGACAGGATAGAAAGGGAGGAGGTGTTATGCTGTTAATTAAGAAAAACATAAAATCAAAAGAAGTGCATCCAGTTGATATAGATGAACAGTGCACTGTTGAGTCAGTTTGGTGTGACATAAGCACTGCGAAAGCAAAATAAGAGTAGGAGTGTGTTATAGGCCTAATGACTCGAATGAGTACAATGAACAATTGTACAGAGAAATAGAGTGGGCTAGTAAATTGGAATGTCTTATAATGGGGGATTTTAACTTCCCAGATATTGACTGGAACTTGTGGATTGGTCACTCACACACTAGTCAGACTTTTGTAGATTTATTGGATGATTGTTTTCTGCAGCAGCATGTTCGAGAGGCAACCAGAGAAAGTAATACTCTTGATCTGGTTATCAGCAGTGATCATTCGTGTATTAAGAATTTGCAGATAAAGGAACCACTAGGTGGCAGTGATCACAGTGTACTGATGTGGGATTTACTTAAAGATTTAATTACCATCGGGGGTAAAGGAAAGGGTTTTTGCTTCCGCAAAGGTGAGTACAGTGGTCTCAGACAGTTTTTAAATTCTGTACAGTGGGATCAACTGACGATGCTACCAACAGTAAATTCTAAGTGGGAAGCATTCAAGGAATTAATCGTGTATGCTACTAAAAGTTTCATACCTATTAAGAAATATTGTTCAAGGTTTAGGCCTAAATGGTTATCTAATGAACTATTGAGACTCGTAACAGAGAAGAAAAATGCATGGGATGCATATAAATTATCAAGCGACTCAGAAGCCTATGGCAGATATAAGCTAGTCTGTAATCAGGTCACAAAGGAGGTTAGGCAGGCGAAGGCAGATTACGAGAAATTCTTGGCAAAAGATGCTAAGAAAAACAGCAAGGATTTCTTTACTTATATAAACTCTAAAAGGAAGGGGATGAATCTGATTGGTCCACTTGACATCGATGGTTCGACTGTTGATGATCCTGCTCAGATAGCAAACAAACTGAATGAGTATTTTGCATCTACATTCACACATGAGGAATTAAGATTTGAAAATGGCAGAAGGTTATCAAATTGTAGCAGGATACTTAATGATTTTGTAATAACTGAAAGCAAAGTGGAGAAGAAATTGTTGAAGTTAAACATAAGAAAAGCACCTGGGGTGGATGGGATCTATCCAGTTATATTAGAGGAGGCGCCAAAGCAATTAAGCAAACCCTTAGCCATAATTATGAGAGCGTCCTTGGACTCAGGGGAGGTTCCCACGGACTGGAGATGTGCAAATGTATCCCCAATTCACAAAGGGGGATCGAAGGGTGACAAGAGTAATTACAGACCAATTAGTTTAACTTCTGTTCCGGGTAAAATAATGGAGTCACTGGTTAAAGATGCATTGCAGGATCATCTAGACAAGACTGCAGCAATAATTCAGACACAGCATGGGTTTGTTAAGGGAAAGTCTTGTCTGACAAATTTGATAGGATATTATGATGTGGTTACAAAGGGACTGGATGCAAAAAATAATTTTGATATCATATATTTGGATTTCAGGAAAGCTTTTGACACTGTTGCGCATGAAAGACTATTGTACAAATTGGAGCAGAATGGTATTAAGGGTAAGTTGCTACAATGAATAAAAGGATGGTTAAGTGGGAGAAGACAGAGGGTGCTAATCAATGGGTGCTGCTCTTCGTGGACTAATGTTATTAGTGGAGTCCCACAGGGTTCTGTGTTGGGTCCACTGTTGTTTTGTATATTTATCAATGATATTGATGAAGGTATATCAGGCTTAATGTCGAAGTTTGCAGATGATACAAAGGTTGGCAGGGTTGTTAATGACAGTCATGGCAGTGTGCTACTGCAACAGGATCTAGATAATTTGGGCAGATGGGCTAAGAAGTGGCAACTGAAGTTTAACCTTGACAAATGCAAAGTACTGCATATGGGTAGAAATAATCCCAGAGAAACGTACCAACTGTGTGGTACTACGCTTAAGGTGGTAAAATGAAAAAGACCTGTGAGTAATTGTGCAGTCAGATATGAAGTTTTCTGAGCAACGCAGACAGGCTGCCAGGGCAGGTCATGGGGTTTTGTCAATGATATATAGGAATTTTGCTAGCAGAGAGAAGGAGGCGATTGTCCCTCTGCATAAGGCAATGGTCAGGCCACGCCTTGAGTACTGCGTACAGGTCTGGAGGCCTCATTTTAGGAAGGATGTAGATTTACTTGAGCGTGTATAGAGAAGGGCAACAAGATTGGTGAGGGGAACGAAGGGATCCTCTTACCAAGAGAGGCTTAAGTTCTGCAAATTGCAGTGGCTGGAAACTAGGCACCTACGCGGTGATCTGATCGAGTTGTATAAGGCCTTGAATGGGTTGAGCAAGCTAAATTCTGATGGGATTCTTCCACTTGTTCAGATTACGAACCTAAGGGGGCATAAATTCAAATTAAGAAAAGACAGATGTAGAATAGATGTGCGGAAATTTGCCTTTAGCCAGCGGGTGGTTAATTGCTGGAACAAACTTCCATCTGTCGTTGTGGAAGTTGATAGGGTGAATAAATTTAAGAAGGAACTGGGCAGGCATTTGGAGTGAATGGTGTGATTTTTTTTTTTTTTTTTTTTTTTTTTGGCTGATGCTGCATAAGCTCATACACTTGCTTTCTTGCATCAAATGCCACTACTACGGCCGACAACGGAACACATAACACTTAACACACCCAACACACTGGGGTACACCACGACAACACATGGATATCCCCCTGGTGCCACATATTCTAGGCACGCCCTTGTCCTGATCAGATGACTCATTTACAAGTTTAGAGCGGTAAGAATGAAGTTTAAGATCTTTCTGTAAATGTCTGTGTATGCTTAACTTTAGTACTTCCATTTCTGCAGGACGTTTTCTTACGGATTTCATAAGCCAATGCTGAACTGATTCAATGATGCTTTCACTGTTTTCGGATCGTTTTCTTGGTTTTCCAGAGCGCAGAGTATCTTTAATATTTTCAGAGGCAAATTATTTTCTTTCCAACGGAATAGCTGTCGCTTTTGTTGGAGTTTCTCTATTGAAACGTTGTTGAAAATCCTGGAACATCCCCTTCAAGGTTCGTTCATGAAGGGGATGTTTCAGGATGTTCGTTATTATGGTCTTTCATGCACCCATACTGCTATTATTATTCTTTCTTCAATTGTAAAAGGCCTCTGATCTGCCATGACGCTTTATGTAAATTTAAAAAATATATCTATTTTTTCTATTTAACAGATTAATACATTAAAATATATTTTATATAAATATATATATAAATGATTTAGTATTATAAAGGTATAGGGACTTTTGGGACACCCTGTATGGACTGCAGAGTTTGATTATGAACGGGGAATTTTCATATTTCATGAGCACACGCGAGATAGTCTGGTACCAGTGAAAAAATTTTTTTCTTCTTTTAAATCGTGGATTTGCTGTATAATTGTAAAGTATGTTTAGGGTCTAACGGCACCAGGGGTTTCCCCCATCTCCGTATAATTTACATTGTCGTGTGATACAGTACACTGTACAGGCCAGAGATTTAAAAGTGTATGGATATTGTGGTGTGTTTTTGTCGTGTACCGTTGTTCTTCTGGCCATTTAGCCGCTGGGCCCCTGGTGGATCCTAACGTTGCCCACACTAAGCCCCGTGGAGGCAGACCAGGTACACTTGTAATTTGTTTTCCTCTGGCAGGCCCTGCCACCTAATTTCCTGATATTTCAGTGGCCTGGGCCTATGGAGAAAAAAAAAAAAAAAAAGGATAATACTAGAACTGGAAAAGCCGAGAATGGTGAGCCCGGTTTAATTTTGCCACATTTAAATTTGGACGTGGGCTAGTGTACAGACAGAGTTGGGGAGGGAGACTGAAGGCTGGGGAGGGGGTAAAGTCAGAAGTATGGAGACGAAAGAGAAGACAACCCCAATCATTTTCAGTGGGGCATGCCCATGCCTCACCTGAAGAAAGGTGCATTATGGCCACAGAAGCCGATGCACCAATAAATACCTGAAGAAAGCGGAGGGTGGCGGGGAGGGTAAGAGACAAGAAATCGTGCCTCCCCTCCCCCACCATGATAAGAAAAGAAATTGGGCGAGGCTAAGTGCCCTGCCCTGATTGCCAACTGGCGAGGTGGCAGCTTAGCTGTAGTCAAAGTCTTGGTTGGAGAGTGTCCGTTTCGGTGATTTCTTTGTCTTATCGTGGTAATAAGATGAGACTTCAGTCAGCAAAGTGGGTTTCACAAGGTGGCCAGCCCCGGCCGCCAACTGACGAGGGAGCAGCATAGCTACGGTCTGATCGGAGAGTCCTTTTCGGTGTTTGTCTTGTCTTATCGTGATAGGAAGAAGACGAGACATCAGTTTTGGCTTCAACCAGCACAGTTAGTCACATGCAGGTTTAGTCCTGATGGGAGAGTGTCTAGTTTAGTGTTTGTTACCTCAGATCCTTGTAGAGGAAGCGATGAGTCTGTTCAGTTTATGAACAGATTTTTTCAATCACAGGATAGTGGTTGTTTCTTATTCAGTTTTGCCACTGTTGCTGTTCAAGCTTGAGGTTCAGCGCAGGGTTCGTAGCGATGAGGTTGTTCTGGTCATGTTAAGTGGTTGCCAAGTTTGTTGGTTGTGGTAGGGTTCTGCGCCTTGTGAACAAGTCTTGGGCAAACTTTGTGAATGCTTTATAGTTCTGTTCGTCATCAAGTAGGCAGTGTTTCTGGGATTGTACTGGAACTGAGTGATGAGAGAAGGGTCCAGAGGCCTCTGTACAAATGGCAGTCGAACGTCAAGTGGCCCTAGGTTTCTTGGGAGCCACAGGCACATAGAGGGTTGCTTTCGATGCCTAGCATGATGAGTTTGCTGCGGATAGCGCCATGTCCAGTTAGAAGTAGATAGTTTGTAGTCCTGGTGAAAACCAGCTCGGGGACTTGGGAAATACTCTGTCGATGCCCGGTATACATTTTCGAGTTATTTCTCCTTTGGTGGAGGTTGTCCACCTTTCCTGCCACATTTGTTGTAGTTTGGCCAGAAGTCTACTTTTCTTGATGGGTCTGTTGCTTAATGGATCTGTTGTATAGTCGATATAGGTAGCGGGTTTGTCCCTACTAAGTTGGTGCCGACCGGGCTAGCTGGGTGGGTAAAGTGCCTTTTTGGCAACCCAAAGGTCGCGGGTTCGAATCCCGTCTCGGGCTTGGATCAGAGTAGAAATTGCAAAAACCTTGGGAGGTGCAATATGGCCACAGAAGCCGATGCGCCAACAACTAACAAAAAAAAAAAAAAAAAAAACTAAGTTGGGGTATTCCAACACGCGCAACCTCCAGGTCAAGGGGTAGCACCCCCTACCAGTACCTGCAGGATTTGCTATATATGCGAACCTGCCTAAAACTTGATGTCAGTTTTGAAATCAGCGTAAGAGACCTCGGGAAGGTATCTTACGCTGATTTCAAATTAAAGCCAGTTGGCACTGCAGGTAACGTCACCATCAAATCAGAGTAACGTAAAATGTTCTTCTTAGTAAACAGAGACACGTGTTCGCATTATAAGTGAACTTCACGGCAAGACACCATCAGTTGACTTCAGGCTTTCTTCGAAAAATAATACTTAATATATACTTGCCTGCATGCTGACCGCGCTTGACTGCTAGTGTGAATACTATTTCTAGAGTCCGTTTTGAAATATTGCTGAAAATGGACGAAGTACTAATTGAATTAGTAAGAAAAGATGAACTATATAATATGCAGTGTGCACGATACAGTGATAATAAATTTAAAGACGAAAATGGAAAAATATTGGAATAAAACGAAATGAATAAATAAAAATTTATAGTATTAATACAATGAGCCCAAGAAGAATGCTTTCTTATTGGGTTCAAAGAATGCCCTTCGTCAAGGATCGTTTGACGGATTCATTTATTAAACATGCTTCCTCCTCATCTAGAATTAAAGCTGTGGCAGCATGATCTTAAACTTAAAAGTTTTTAAACATTTTACGGCCAACAATATAGCTCTTTGTCCAAGCACTGATTGAGTGCGTGTATGCGAACACATCGTATTTTGAACTGACTGATTTGATGGGGACGTTACTTATAGTGCAAATCGGACTTTAGAATATAAGCTGTATTTTATAAGTTTCAGTTTTCAAGTCTGTGTTATTGGGACTATGCGCATTATAGCCTTTATGCGCCATGAAAACCGAAACAAAACCAAACCAAACCAAAGACTGTTATAAATAATTTTAGCAAGGTTTCATCATAGTTATTTGAAATTTATAGCATAAATTTTATTTTCCTTTCGTGTGTGTACTACGTCTTTTATGTTGTAATCCTAAAATTTTTACGAAGAATGAAATTCATATTTAATTTTTCTAGTAAGTTCATGCGCGTATTTTATATAAATTGTAATAATTGCACTACTCACTACAACGTTAGATAATATAGTTAATAGTAAGTTGGTCCTCTTTAGTGGCAATGACAGCAGCATTATTCCTTGGCATTAATTCTACGAGACATGTACAGTTATCTTTAATGATTCTAACCAAACGCCTGGTTACAACATCACGATGCAAGGTGCATCTGGTCCGCAATGATAATTAGGCATATCGATAGTTGACAGAGCCCCTTAAGGATGATGATAAGACTCTAGTACCTTGTCAAGAAAACATTGCGAACACCTTCGCTCTAGATTTAGATCGAGGTAATTTCATGTGACTTTATTCACACCGTTTGCTTCCATCAGTTTCAGCTATGATACCGTTGCAAATGTCTGTTTGTTCGGATAGACAAGAGATGGCTCACGGAACGCAGTACCGCTTCATAGTACCATTGTCCTTAGCTCCTGCGCGCAGTGCTGGTTACCTACCGTTCAGAACTGAAGGTAAGCGTGATTTTATTCATCGTTGGCTTTTGATTTTTGCTTGCATCACCGGAAAGATGTCGTTGGTTTCGTTCGTTAACTTCCTTTGTCCTGCCTTCGGTTACATCATAAGCTCTTGTGATTGTCGCTGTAGATTTTTTTCCCGTCGTTAGCTGCCGATTGTTGGCCCTTGACACAGTCCGTGTTGACACATATGTTAAATACGATGTTGCCGTTAGGGATGTTCCCATTGCACGACTAGCAAACTTGTGAAATTGCTGATACCATCTACCTTCCAATAGTAAACCTTTAATGATGACGCCAAGGTTGTGCAGTTCTATTTTTAAGTATGCTTATCCCCGAATGGTTACTAAATGATGGGTTATTTCACTTAGTTTCAACAGGAGGTTGCTAGGGATGTTCGATTCTGTAATCTTTTGGCGGAGAAGTATGGTAAACGTTTCTACTCTTCTTGGATTATTACAATACTGTACATGTTATCAACGGAACTTGTGTGGCTAATTGTTGGTGTATGTCGGTTCTAAAGCAAATGAAGACGAGCTATACATCCCTACGTTAATAACATTCATGCGTATGTTAACAACGAGAGAAACATTCTCAGGCAGTTTCACTGATTCACCGAAGCTTAATTTTCTTTTATTAGTTTTACACGTAACTCTGCAAAAGCTATTATTCTTGGGCGTGTCTCTAAGTCTGTTAATGAGACATATCGTTGTTGGAGGTTCGAGATGGAGTGTTGGCTATCTTTTTTTTTTTTTTGCATTCGTTTTAAGGTGTCCTGTGGATCTTCATACTTGTTCTGTGTATGATTGTTCAATATATCAATTTTTCAGTCTGAAATAGTCGCTTTGATTTATGTATCATACACATATTTTTATTATTTTTTTTTTTATGAGAACCCCAAACACGAAAGTTATCAAACCTATAGTACTTAGTACCGTGCATGAGTTGAAGGAGAAGTATGGGGAGAGGGATTCCGGAAACGTTGCTGTAGAGACTAAACATGGGTTTCACCACTTCAGGCCTCCAATAAGCAAAGTAATGGTATTGCACCGGTTGATGAGTCATCTACCACCATTTTGGTAGAAGAAAAAAAAATACATCTAATAGAATTCCTAGTTATATCATATTGCCAGACGAGAAGTTTTCTTTCCTGTACGATGGGTTCATATGCTTTTGTGCGATTTAAGCAAAAAATAAAACATGTTATCCTCCTCATTAGGAAGAGATAACTAAATGGATAGTACGATTTTTTTTTTTGTTTGGTTTTTCCATCGAAAATTGTAATCCGGTTTCCAACTGTGAGCCTATGAAAATTCGGATGATTAATTTTCTCTCTCTCTCTCTCTTTCTCTCTCTCTCTCTCTCTTTTTTTTTTTTTTTTTCTTCGTTTAGAGAATAAACGACTTTCATAAATTGTAACCGCCTTCTTTGAATGTACCACGGATCCCTCATTTTTACTGATTATGTGAAGTGTGTGTGTGGTGTTCCAACTGTTGGCGAAAAAACACGTCGATCAACAGATCGATGGAAAGCATGATGCTATATGTTTTTCTATTGTATAGGATTTGAAGTGACAAATTAGGCTTCTGGAGGAAGCGTTTGTGGGAAAATTAGGTTAGCTACAACAGCCTGCTGTACTGATAGCTAATTACCTACCAAAAAAACTGCGCGCACCACTCATCAAGATAGAGATAAGCAGTCCCTAATATAACCATTGAAATATGTTAATTAATGATATCAGGTATTGATTTTGTTGCTACTTCAAACAATTTTGCCAATTGTACTACATTCTGTGGTATCTGTAATAAAAATTGTTGTCCTCACTTACTCTACTACAGAATCTTCCCCAACGTACACATACAAAAGAAAAGAAAAAGCCCTACTTTTAACTTGGGTTGGAGAAAACCAGCTTATGACGCGAAGTATTATTTGCGATTGTTTGCACATACGGCAACAACACTGGCAAACCATCGGCCAGGACCAGCACCGCGATGGAGTCCAACGACTGCTTTGGTTTGGTATGTTATTAAAGATTAATCACTGGTACCATTTGGAAATCTGGCTTAGGTGGGGGAATGCATAATTTTGCTTCTGGGTAACAAAGTGCAACTTTTTTTTTTTTTTCCCTCACGCATTTGAGAAGTCTTTTGCTGCAACAAAAGCGACTTCCTATGATTGACGAAGGATCGAACAACTAAATAAATACACAGCATATATATTAGAATACATGCTTTCCCAGTTTACGAACACCCGATTTGTGAACTTCCGATCTTAAAAATGTCTGGGACCGGTCATCAATTTGACATACTTGGTCTATCCAGTTATGTGGATGGAAGACCTAGTCACCTGTTGGAAGTTTTATCTGAACATTTTTGCGAACTAGATTCATCCATAATGCTGCCTCTGTGTGAGCTTTCATTGTTCTCTAATTTGTTGTTGTTATTTGGTTTTTAGGAGTATTAGCAACTAAGGCCATATTGCTCCGGGGATATGCGGTGGTCATTCCCTGACCTTTACGCATCCTCCATATTTGGTGGCTCACGGGCTCGAACTCCGGTCTAATCAAGAAGCGTGTGCTACGCACTGCTGCTCCTGCCCACCTGGTTACGGAGGCGCCCCTCTAATTTGTGAACGGAACAAATAAATTCGTTTTCAGTAATATCAGAAACATTGCCCAACAGTGCCAATGGTCTGTTGGGCAATGGAAACATATAATGTGGTCATATCAATCATTGTTTATATTACTTACCACTGGCAGTCGCATGAGGGCGTGGGAGAGGCTGTACCCAAAACGCATCCTGCCCTCTAAGCTGTTGATAGTATTAGGATTTTTTTTTTTTTTTTTTCGTGATGTGGTACGGTCTTACCACTTGAATGGAAGGCGTGTCTGAACATTTCTGCGTACCAGGTTTATCTACAATGCTAACGTGGTACTGGGATGGCGACGAACTGTTTCAGGATAATCCTGCTGGAGTTTGAATTGTGCAGGAATGGTATGTATATTCAAGTTGTCGAGAATCTGTGAAATTATCTCTATCTGACCAATCTGAACGGAACAATAACATCATGCCATTCAGGATTGCAGCTGTCAATGTGGCTAAAGGTGAGCGTGCGTGTTGTTAGATACACATTGTAATATTATTCAGGGGATATTCATGTGTTGTTGTGGCGGATCCCAGGGTTTCCCCCATAAGCCGCTATTGTACTTCTTGTGTTGAAGCTTATGCCAAAACCGGCCAATTGTATGTAGTGTGTTGGTCGTGTAAGTGTTATGATGTGTACACATTGTAATATATTGGTATTGCTTTGTGTGTAATGTGTATATATATATGTTTTTTTTTTTATAAAATTATTAATTAGTGTTGTTACTTCCGCCGTTGTTTTCTTAAGTAAAATACGGTAGTAGCCTAACAGGTACTGCTATTCAGCCACAATAGGATTCCTGTGGGAATCCTATTGTGGCTGAAATATTCACTAAACCCCAACTTTAATGAAGAAACAAGTTAGTTAATGTACGCAGTGCGTTACATTTCAGGCGCGTTAGCAAATAATTCATGATTGAAAACGTGGTATATAGATTAGTATGAAAATAAATAATCACCGGATTTCTATTGGTCCGATTTTGATGAAATTTGAGAAGGCGCGACAAACCATTCTAAAGGAGCCAAAATTTGTCTTTTAAAGTTTATACTTGTTTTTATACCCTGACTTAGTGACCTAATTCATTAGGTCACTGAAAGTTTTACTTTTTTATGACAAGGTTTTGACGCATTATAGCCTAAGTTGCTGATGCGCCAATAAAACTCAATCAATCAATCAATCAATCAAAGGAGCCAAATATAAAAATTTCATGACAATTCAAAGGCTGAGAGTTGAGTTATTACGTGCGGTCGAACAAACGGAAAAATAAATAGTAATTTGCGGATTTTTCTAACGCCCCTAAAAAGATAGGACAAACAATCAATCTACGTTTTTTGTAAGCTCTGATAGAGCATTGTTCAAGGCGCTTAAAAAAAAGTGTCTGAAAAGACTTAAACGATTGATAAAAGTGTATACAAAAGATTTAATTCTTGTTAGTCACCTAATTAACAATAGTGTATATAACTACTTATGAAACTATATATGGTTGTTTGTTATTTTTAATTAAGTATTGGTGGACGTAAAGTGTACCGCCCTCCTACATATACTTTAGGCAACAGGTTGCTAAAGAGTTATATTCGTTTATTACATGTATTGAGAGATTTTGATCAATAAATGAATAATGATCATTTTACAGCATTATGAAAATAAAATGCGATATTTTATTAACCTAGCAGATAATACTTTTTTCGTATTGATTTTATAGTACATTATCATTATAATTTGAACATTTTAGGAAGGAAATACATTTAAAATAAGTAAATAAATAAAACAGATAAGAAATTCAATACACAGATCAAGCAGCTTGAACAAGAATATTTCCTTATACCGGATTGAAGCGTCATCGTCAGTTGTGTTGCATGTCTGTTGTTTTACAGTTTACACAGTACTTTTACTGCACTTTATTTTTATAATATAATGATGTGTATAACTATTTGAATATATTATAAATTTTGTATTATGCATAAATTAAAATGCAGGTATGTATGCATATATTAAATAAAGAATGCATCAACGGCGCCGTAACAGAAATGCGGAATTTTGTGTCTGGTGCGCATTTTATCTTTAGTATGAAAAAATCGGTCCAGTTTTATGAACAGCTCTTCAGTAATTCATGGTGTTCTTAAATCGTTAGATTAATATAGTCTTAATTTTCACACCTCACATCTGTAATACCTGACCTCATGTACCTAGCAATTCGTTCCTCCACCCACATTTTAACCGTCTTTGATCAGATCATACACCTAGCATCATGCATTTATCGATTAACTGCAAAGCGAAGTGCATGATTTGAGCGTTATACAGAATGATAGTGACAATCAAGCAATTTACATAAAACTTGTAGTCTCTTTAGAAGTCGTATCAGAAAAAAAAAAAAAAAAAAAAAAAAAACACGGACATCGGATGTCTTGAACGATTCCCAGAGAATGCCTGACAACTAGATTCATTAAGAACGCAAAAGATTGCTCTGTGAAGACTCCGAGGTTGTGGTTCGCAGAGACTAGAATAGAAACTAGACACTTGAACTGAGACCTGAACCAAGGTATTTAAGGCCCTTAAAGGGATGTGCAAAATAAATGAGCGGCATATTATCGTTTAGCTTGTATTGGAACACCGCAATTTATCCTCCCCTTCTTTCTCTCCCTCTTTCTTTCTTTTCATTGATATAAACTGAAGAGTACTGCCGATAGACAGGACATCGGAAGTGTACTTTTCATCCAACGAACTAATGACCTTTCGAATAAGTTGCCTAACAAGATCGCTGGGGTTGAGAGCTTGGGGAAGGTCAAAGTACTTTATTGGATGGATGCTTACTTGGATTAGCATGATAGTTTATTTTTTGGGTGATGCAGCAAAAGCCTAGCGTTTTTGCATAATTTAGTCATACTCATACTAATGATTCTACGAAACAAGGTGTTGTACCACAACATGGTTATAATTTTCGCAATTCTTTGGGGAGATCAGACACCACAACCTGTTTGTGGTCACATTTTCTCTATAAACTAAAACCATTTTTACCTTAGGCAGCAGGTTGCTAAAGAGTTATATTCGTTTATTACATGTTAAATTAAAGATTTTCCTGTGAGATAATGAATCTTACTTTCATATCCACAAATTTGTTGAAATGTGAGCCTTCGTACCAGAACAAAACGTAAACCTAACATGTTATGAACCTTATAGAAATTCTGGTTTCTAATGGTTTTCCCAATTTCAAACATTTATTGAAAGTCACTCATAAATTTAACTGAGACACGAATTACACTAGAAAGACAAACCCAAAAGATTTCTCTTTTTTTTTTTTTTTTTTTTTCTGATCAAGTGCGATAAGTGTTTTTTGAAGAAATTCAAAGATCTGCTGGATCCGGAGGACCTACTTGAAGTAAAATACAGATTTCCCGAATTAAAAACCAAAGAGGGGGAAGAGTTGATGCAGCACTGCTCAACCTGCGGCCCTCAGCGCATGTTCATGTGGCCCCTTTAATATTAACATATCAGTAACTTACAAAGTTAAATCAATCCGATTTTGTCGAGCAGTGAATTGTGTTGTCAAAAATAGTCACAAAACAAGTGGCTTAGATCCCTCAGTTTGTTTAGTAAGGTTGTAGTTACTTCAAAGGAGTGTATAACTGCTCATAATAATCGATAATGATTAATTATTCTACATGCGCCACCTAGTTTTGAAAGGAGAATTTATCAGTTTATAAATGAGAAAGACCAAGTTGTGGCTGAATATAATGATGAAAAGTGGCTTAGAGCATTGGTTGTTATGTGATATCAGCTATCTCTGCAACGACTTTCAGTATCAAACTTCAAGGTCAACAGAAACTCATTTGTGATATGTTTCGGGCTTTCGCATCTTTAAAATGAAGCTGAAATTGTTTCAGAAACAGTCTGAAATAACCTGTGTTTCTTCCTGTGATTTGTTTCATAAGGATGCATCAGTAAGTGTTCATTTTCTGAGTCTCTGTGCTGCAGAAGTGATTAATTCCTTAGCTGAGAATTTTAAATTGAGATTCCATGACTGTCTTAGCTGTGTTACAGATATCTTTGGAAATCCATTTAACATTGAAATGAAATCCGTAAATTGTGATATTCAAAATTATTGTAGTGCGAATTGATTCAACTGTAGGACGACTCAAATTTTCGTGGTAATTTCAACCAGGACGTTTTAGTTACCTTTTACGATTTATTGGGAATTCAGGTTATACGTTCAGGAATACCATCTGTTCAGTGTTACAGTGGCGCACCAAAAATTGTTCTTTTGGTAAGGATCAGAGTTGCTGCTTGACTTAGAGCATGAATGCCCGAACTACAGAATGAAGGTTTACCACTATCTTGGTTCTGTGAATTACTTAAGTTAGCACGAAATTTTGTAAGCGTATTTGGTGGTACATATACATACGAATAGATTGTTTCACGTATTAAACAAAACAAATGGAAATTCCGTTCAAGAATAGTGTGCACTTACAATTGGCATTTCAAAAGTAGAAACGAATATTAATTCTCTTGTGGAGCAAAGCCAGGCAGGTCTAAGTTTCATACTGATGAGGTTAGTTTAGGGCTATTTTTATTGTAATGTTCAGTTTTTTATTGGTTATGGCGGAGATATACAAATTTTTCGGCTCTAGTAGCATATTTATATCTTTCAGTGCGATCCACCTGCTTGAAAGGTAGAGCTGCTAGAGCGCCACTGATCGTGTGAAAGAGTTGATCATGGAATGCCTCAATCGTATTATAAAAATGCGGTGGTGCTTAATTGATAAATTTTGAATTTAGTTGGTTGTCCATAAAATAGATTTAAATATTTAAAAAATTTTCATACATTCTGTTCGCCAAAAGAAACAATAGGAAAAGTATCATTTATAATTGTATTCTTAATAGTCAATACCTGTAAGAATTCAAATTAAAGTTCTTGGAGTGCTTTTCAAGCTGATTTGTAACTTTCATTAACATGGCAATAAGAAGGCATTAACGGGGAATTTTTAAAGACCAAATAGTTTTAATAGCAATCAAAAGAAGTAGAGCCGTATAAAGTTTTAATACTGCTTTACTACTTTTTTTTTAATTATTATTTATTTTTTTTTTATGGTGCTTCCAGTACTGGAATATGACTGTACGCCCTACGATTCAGGTTGTAATAATAAGATTGCACGAGTATTAATTGAGGCCATCTAAAAAGAATTTTTGTCTCGTAACGTTCAAGAAACACTGTTGAGCCTTTCGTCACGTTGATAAAAAAATACTGAGCCTGATATCTATCTAGCCTGAATATGGATAGCCATCACTTCACCGTGGGATGACATTCACAATCTCTACTTCGCGTAGGGGTGAACAGCGTCACATGTTGACAGCGATGTTCGGAATTGGTTACCTTGGAGATGTATCTAAAAGTGAGATTACACGTGAATGGCATCTGCGTAGTCCGAATTCACACCTTGCGACTTCTAAATTTGAGTAGTTGACCTAAAGAAGCAATGTATCGTACAAAAAAAAAAAAAAAAAAAAAACGGGTGCGTATCTTGGATTGATTAGTGTAGCAAGAAAACTCAAAGGTTTGGGATTAAATCATGCGTCAGTTGCAGTATATCATGGGAAAGGGAGGAAGAATTATATATATTTCATAAGAGCGAGTTGTTTACTCTTGGGTACCTTCGGGGGGGGGAATTATTAAAGCGTGGAGAAAATAGCAGAATGGTCTGATCGATAAACTTGTACCTTAGATCCTAAGAGAAGGGAGAGTTACAGAACCACAAGTTCTATACCGCGAAATTCTTTAATGATTGGGAGAAATTCCAGCTCAGTATAGGAACGGGTCACATTGTTAGTTATTCATTATTAATTGTTCTATTTGTACGGTATGCCATCTTACAGAATTAGTTCCATCCCTTCTCACTCGCCTTCTGCCATAATTTCCAGACATTGCCAGGTAGTGTAAAACTTAAATATGCAACAGTAGTTAGGAAACTCAAAAGATGTACTTTTTTTTTATTATTATTCAATTTGATATCATGACTCATTAAATGAGATAGCACTTTAACTTTTTTTTGATGATAGGGACATAGCTTTAGTTTGTCTCCTTGAAGAGTTATTTACGGAATGACTCATGAAATTGTGAACCATTAACACTTTCACTGCCTTGAGCAATCATACAGTACGTCACAGATATAAAACAAAAAGATGGAGGAGAAATGCAATCAGCATAGGAAAACATATTTTGAAAGTGTACTGAATGTTTTCGCATGAAAACAGAGGTTTATCACTGTTTCAGTTGAAGCTAGAAGTCATTTTACGAATTTGTACTAACACAAACTTGTAGATTAGTATAGTGCGTAACAGGGTTGTGGTGTTGTAAAGAGTGTCTTTTTTTGGCATTTCATATTAAAGAATTTGGATTATGATAGCTAATCAAAACCGCTACAGGTAATAATCATTAAATTCGACATTAAGTAGGCTATGATTGCGAAAAAAAAAACGTTATTCCATTAACACTAGTTGTTTATCGTATACTAAGGATACCTTTAAATATAGAAATGGAACGAACGTTTCAATCCAGTTCTCTCTGGATCTCCCGGCTATTGCGTCCCCAGTAGGTACCAAAAAATTGAATCATGAGATAAGTTTCTGGTTCAGCTTTATTGTTTGGGGGATGAACTTTTTTGTCTCACCCCTTATTTGTGAACCTCTGTAACAGAATTGGACGTTCATATAATCACAGATTTAGGAGGAGCGATCATTTATTGACGTTATCTTTCAACTGGAAACACTAATGTAATCATCACCTGCATTCTGCCTCAGAGGCCGTGAAGGAGGAGTAACGTTTAATTATTCTGGAACGCTGGTTTTTACCAGTGATATAGCAGTACAGATTCATTGGAAACTTGGATTGAAAGTTTTATTTATTTCTGTTCTTAAATTTATCCTTAATATGAAATAAACTGTACCTATGTGGACTTTTATTAATTTGTATGGTTTTCGCATATATTTCGGTATGGAATTTCGAGTTCGCTGTGCAGAATATATCAAGGTATTCTGGAACAAAGTTTCGTAATTTAAAGTAAGGTTATTGTTCTTTTTACTTTAATAGTTTTTTACGTAATTTTTTTTCCTGTTTGGTAGTCATTATTATAACCTAGAATTCCCGTGGCGAATATTTTTCGCCAAAACTGTTTCTGAGAAGAAGTAAAGATTAATATCAAAGTAACCTGTTCCACGTTTCTCCTTCGTTGCTAGCTAAGGTGTCAGTGGGGCGCACTCGGGTAAAAATTACCAGGACCTGGAAACTGCTATGTAGAATTATCCATGAGCAAAAATGACAAAATCGTTCAAAAATATGACCATGAGATTTGTTGATTGTGATAACAAAAGCTCAGAAATTGTCTTCTCTTCAAAGTAAATGTCAAGTTAGTTTCACTGGGAACTAAATCAATTCTCGGGATTTGAAAATCGGTCGGAATTTTTTTAATTTCAATTTTACTGCTAAATAAACCTATTGCAAAACGAACCAGGTGAGAAATGTTTTGAAAATTTTTTTTTTTTATTATTATTATTTTATTTTTTTTTCCAGTTTTACTGCTAAATAAAACCTACTGCAAAAGGAATCAGGCCAAAAGCTTGTTTAGTCTGAGTTATTCAAGTTGAAAGAGCATCACGGACAGAGGAACATTAGCAAATTATATATGTAATTTAAAGCTTGGATTTTTGAAAATTATGTAGTAGTTGAATAGATAGTAGTTATTGTATATTTAAGAAGCAACTCAGTCAATATCATTTACTTTTTTTTGTTTTTCGAGAAAACGATAGCTTCCACTAATTCCCTTTGTGAATATCAATGCTTGGCTATCACTCTCAATAGGAAATTGTTTTATACTTGTTCCTAATTACGTTATCAGTTAGCCTGACTGCCTGAATGGCCTCATAATTTTCAGTAATCACTTAATCCAGTAATTAGCCTGTCACCATTGTGCTGCGTGCTTCCTCTGAACGTAAATTGAAATGGTATTAAAGTAATTCATCTTTTCTGTTACAGCCAAGTGATCAGACTGCAAGATTTATCCCTAAACGTGTGTAAATTTGTATTGATTTATCTTTTCACTGTTTAATACGCCAAGAATAGCTCGTGGATTGGTTTCTGTGAGAGTACCAAGAGTACCTTATCATTAGTGTTTATTTTGTCGGATTTGTTATACCGTGGTATTACCAGATGGCAGTTGAGACCAAAAAAGTTCACTTGCTGGTAAAATGAGACAAAAGAATGTTACTGCATGTTAAAGCATCTTATTTGTAATGATGCATCGTTGTTTTTGTTGTTCGGACGATTTGTCTGGTTAATTCCGATAACTGTAGTTTAATTTCTTGCTTTCTTCATCGAGAGCTTTAAAAGATTTCAACTTTTGAAATTGTTGCATTTGTAAATGCCTTGCATCGAATGGATTATTTTGGCGGATTCTGCATACGATCATTGTTAATGCAGTCTGTAATTTTCTGTATTGTCAGCTAAATTTCTTTGCTTACACATTAGTACACTTGATGTTGATGGCATAATTATTGATGATCCTGCTCAGGTTGCTGACAGGTTGAATAGGTATTTTGCATCTACATTCACACATGAGGAATTCTTTAAGGAGGAGGCGCCTCCGTAGCCAGGTGGGAAGGAGCAGCAGTGCGTAGCACACGCTTCTTGATTAGACCCGGGTTCGAGCCCGTCACCACCAAATACGGAGCATGCGGAAAGGTCAGGGAATGACCACCGCATATCTCCGGAGCAATATGGCCTTAGTTGCTAATGCTCCTAAAAACCAAACAACAACATCTTTAAGGAGGAGGAGGATGCTAGCAATTTATCAAACTGTAACAGGAAACTGAATGATTTTGTGATAACTGAGAGGAAAATGGAAGAGAACTTGAAGTTTAAACAGAAAAAAAGCCACCTGTGGTGGATAGGATCTATCCAATTATATTAAGGGAGGCAGCAAACCCTTATCCATAATTATGAGAGCATTTTTGGATTCAGGAGAGGTCTCTGTGGACTGGAGATGTGCAGTGCACCACCAAATCACAAAGGGAGATCAAAAGGTAACATGATCAATTACTGACTTGCTAGCTTAACTTCTGTTCTTAAGAAAATAATGGAGTCACTGGTTAAAGAATTAATGCAGGACCATCTAGAAAGGAGTGCAGTTATACAAGACTGGCCAAAGAAATAAGAATCTTTGTATTAAGACAGTCACAGACAGAAGAAATGCAAACAGATGCAAAGGAAAGTGCTGCTGCCTCAATTAGTATAAAGAACTGCAGTGGCTGTTTGATTGCAGTAATCGAAAGTCAGAATGGGGAAAACGCGTGATCTATCAGATAACTGATAGACGTTTAACAGGAGTCACGATTCAAGAAACGAAAGACTGGTTTCTCAAAAGTATCTAGTTTCTCAAAGGTTTTTAATGACTGGAAAGCAAGCGGTTCTTCCATATCTTAAAGGCGTAAATGTGTAAGAAAACAATACTTCAAGAACGAAGTCATCGTGCTCTAAGGAGGACTGTGAGCAAATATAGGAATTCAGTGTGCAGCAAATAACATCTGAATTCAACCAAACTCAGAACTGCTCTGTTTCAATCCGTACCATGCGCAGGGAATTGAAGAAATTCAGTCTTGGCAGTCGCCTGTTCGGAAGCCACTTGTTTCAGAGAAAAACAGAAAAATACGTTTGCACTGGTGTCGTGAATGGACAGTGTTTTTCTTTTAATAAAAAAAAAAAAAAAGATTTGATATTATTTTTTATCAAATGCGCATTGCCGTGTTATCAGTTTTACACCAGTTTTTCCCGTGTCCAGTGTGGCTTCCAACAGATGAATTTCTCGATTTTGTGTTAGTAGGTGCAATACACGTTGAAGATACGGGACGATCTTTTCGTTTTTCAAAAACAATCCGTTGCAATTCTTTCGGTCATGTTTTTTATGCCAAGAAACCGTTGCGTGCATTATTTTTATTATTATTTTTTTTTCACTGTGTCACGCTGGCAACGACTGTATTTTGCGGCTTACTGCGTACTTTCATTGTTTTCACAATACAGGAACTCCCCGACTTACGTAATGGATGCGTTCCACGAAACGCTACGTAAGTCGGAATTTCCCCCATGCTTGTGAATTGATTGAATCGAAAAAGAAATGTTCGACGAACATGTAAATAGAATTATTTATCGTATTTATTCAATTTTTTATCTCATGCTCAGGAAAAATTACAAAAAGCGTGCAATTTAAAAAAATTTCAAAATTATAAAATTACAAAAAAAGAGAGGAGACAGGCATAATGTCAGTAAGTTTTTACCTCTCGAGCATCGTTGCCAGAATCGACGTCTTCAGCTCATAAGTACGCCGCTGCGGAGGTTGAGGGCTGTGGAGATTTAGAAGGGCTCGGCCGCTCAACCTTACGAAAGAACATTAATGGATGACTGGACGGTGGCTATTTTATTTTCATCGTAGATTCCTTTGTAGCAAGCAAGCATATCATTCACCCCTCTATTAACTTTTAAGAA